>NC_135233.1:104636250-104953333 GCF_051348905.1 Ranitomeya variabilis
ACAATTTAGGGTGTAATATCTATATCACCCAACAACATACTTACATCCATTGAGTGTACTCATATATCCGCTAACCTTTTCGGAGGGGTGCTATCTTGCCTAGGGATCCACTCTGTACATTAGCTTTATTGGTCTGTCTATGATTTTTGGGTCATCAATCACTAACAAAGACAGTGACCTATTGTTACATCTATTAGAGGCTTCACTACTCATGACCTCCGAATATCTAACTGAGCACACTCCAACTGTGCCCTGCTGTACCCCATAGCTCTGCACTATTTATATATTTTTTCAAATATTTTTTGAGGTAACTGTGGGTTACATGCTATTTAGTGCATTTATGCAGCTATGTCTGCAGTGTTTTTAGAATTTTTCGTTCACTTTTTTCTTTTTTCACTTTTTCACGTTTTTTGGTTAGTGTGACCTATTGGTCAATTTGTGTGTGTATGTCTGTGGGTACCTGGGTGTGGGTAGCAAGTAGGACCCTACTAGGGTAAGAAGGGACAGTCGACGGTGAGCGGGGGCGCCATATCGAAATCTAGGGTGCCAACCTCCGCTGGTAGGTAGGTTTAAGACACTTTAGGGCCACCTACAGGGACTGTGTCAGGCATATCTGCTATTTTCTCCCTATTTTTCTAGCTTACCCAACCCAGTTGGCTGATGTTGATTGCATACATTTGAGTCTTATTTATTGGGATTTTAGACAATTTAATAATAAAATATCGTTTTAAGGATAGTACGCTTTTTCTGGTTTTTCAATTTAATATATCCTTTCAATATTCTAGTCGGTTTTCTATATACCTGTTCCGAAAAGGCCTTGGACGCACATTTCCATGGATTTTATTTCGGATCTTCTAGTATCTCAGAAAATGTCTGTCATCTGGGTGGTGTGTGATCGTTTTTCCAAGATGGTCCATTTGGTGCCCTTGCCTAAGTTGCCTTCTTCCTCCGATTTGGTTCCTCTATTTTTTCAGAATGTGGTTCGCTTGCACGGCATTCCTGAAAATATTGTGTCTGATAGAGGATCCCAGTTTGTGTCCAGGTTTTGGCGGACTTTTTGTGCTAAGATGGGCATTGAATTGTCTTTTTCGTCGGCCTTCCATCCTCAGACTAATGGCCAAACCGAGCGAACTAATCAGACGTTGGAAACTTATTTGAGATGTTTTGTTTCTGCTGATCAGGATGATTGGGTGACTTTTTTGCCTTTGGCCGAGTTTGCCCTTAATAATCGGGCTAGTTCTGCTACTGTGGTTTCGCCTTTTTGCTGCAATTCTGGTTTCCATCCTCGTTCCTGGGGTGGATTCTGTGGTGGATAGGTTGCAGCAGATTTGGAACCATGTGGTGGACAATTTGAGGTTGTCACAGGAGAAGGCTGAGCGCTTTGCCAACCGCCGCCGCGGTGTGGGTCCCCGACTTCGTGCTGGGGATTTGGTGTGGCTGTCTTCTCGGTATGTTCCTATGAAGGTCTCCTCTCCTAAATTCAAGCCTCGCTTCATCGGTCCTTATAAGATCTTGGAAATCCTTAACCCAGTGTCTTTTCGTTTGGATCTCTCAGCATCGTTTGCCATTCATAATGTGTTCCATAGGTCTTTGTTGCGGAGGTATGTGGTACCTGTGGTTCCTTCTGTTGAGCCTCCTGCTCCGGTGCTGGTCGAGGGCGAATTGGAGTATGTGGTGGAGAAGATTTTGGATTCTCGTATCTCTAGATGGAGGCTGCAGTATTTGGTTAAGTGGAAGGGCTATGGTCAGGAGGATAATTCCTGGGTTGTCGCCTCTGATGTTCATGCGGCCGATTTGGTTCGTGCCTTCCACGCGGCTCATCCTGATCGCCCTGGGGGTCTTGATGAGGGTTCGGTGACCCCTCCTCAAGGGGTCACAAGCGGTATTGTGTAGTGTTGTCTTTCTGCAGGTTGCAGCATCAGCTGGTTTGTTATCCTTTGTTGGTTTCCTATTTAGCCCACCTGGATACTCAGTTCCTTGCCTGCTATCAATGTATTCAGTGCTCTTCAGATTCCTTGTGTCTACCTTTCTCCCAGTCTCTCCAAGACAAGCTAAGTTGTTGTTTGATCATTTTTTGATTATCAGTGTTCGTTATGTTTTTAGTCCAGCTCGCTAAAATGTGATTTCCTCGCTTGCTGGTTGCTCTAGGGGACTGAGTTTCTCCCCCCCACACCGTTAGTTGGTGTGGGGGTTCTTGAAATCTCAGAGTGGATATTTTGTAAGGGTTTTTTACTGACCGCATAGATTCCCTTTTCTATTTTCTGCTATCTAGTATTAGTGGGCCTCATTTGCTGAATTTGCTTTCACCCCTGTGTATGTGCCTTCTTCTTACCTCACCGTTATTATTTGTTGGGGGCTTCTATATCTTGGGGATTATTTCTCTGGAGGCAAGAGAGGTCTTTCTTTCTCTCTAGGGGTAGTTAGTTCCTCAGGCTGGCTCGAGACGTCTAGGAATTTTAGGCACGTTCACCGGCTACTTCTAGTGTGTTTGGATAGGTTCAGATTTGCGGTCAGTCCAGTTTGCCACCTCCCTAGAGCTTGTCCTATGTTTGTTACTTAGCTGGAGTAATTTGTGATCCTCAACCACTAAGGATCATAACACAGGGCACAGCGTGTTCTTTTCTATGTGACTCAGTGAAGTAACTGAGTTCACTTATACCACCATATAGTGCTGTCATATTCTAGCAGCAGGTTGTCTCCTGCACGGTGGACCCCAGGCTGCAAACGCACCAATTATGACATCCATATTAACTTGGTGTGTTCCGCCAGTCCTCACAAAATATTGATACTGCAGTTTTAATTTGTTGATCTGTTGTGGGCTAATTTTGCTGGCATTGTAATACTGTCTTCAATGTTTTGTCAACGGAGATATATCATGAACAATTTAAAATGGGGAAGGCGTGTGGTAGGGGATGGGAAAGTGGACGTGATGCTGATGGTGAGGGTGGATGCTGAGGAAGTGGGCAAAGTTAAACTGTGCCTGCTGCGGGAGCGTAACAAACGCATACATCATGTCGATCTCGCTTCCTGTCCCACTTTTTAGGGGGGCACATATCATCACTCTTCAAGCCAAGCCAGAGTGAAAAGGTTGTTGGTTGGACTGCAGTTATTGCTTCTAGTCACTTTGTCAGCACCACCATGTCTACCACATGGTCCAGTCTCAGTAGCCGTGATTCTGGACCACATAATCCTCACCCAGATCCTCCTTCCTACCACCAGCACGGAGACAAGTGATTCCACACTCAGACACTCTGAAGAGCTATTCACATTTCCATTTACAGATTCTGGCCCTTCCTGTTTCAAGCAAGACATGAAGAAATCGCATGAGGAGATGCTCAAATATTTGAGCAGCCACACTCACAAGAAGGCAAGGTGGGAAAATGCAATTACTGTTGCAAGATCTGGATGATCATGAAACACAATTGTCAGCAAGTAGTGTTATTATGCCAGCAAGTCAGAATGAGGACCAGGGTGCGGAAGTGTAAGATGAGGTAGTGGGTGATGAAGTCAGTGACCCAACCTGGGAAGGTGACAACCGAGGCGAGGACAGCAGTGCACAGGGGGAGGGATCTGCAGCACCACTACAGGCAGGACGAGGCAATGGGGTGGTCAGAGAAACAAGGCAGACAACTACTCCCCAGAGCACCAACACAGGTGAAGTTGCAATGTGTATACTCTGCTTGTTGCATGCTTGCTAGTTCTCAAGTCCACTATTCTAGTTTGTGTTCCAGTACCCGACTGTACCCACCTGTACCTGCCAATACTGCCTGTGCCAGCCTGAGCCTGCCTGTAAAACAGCCATACCAGCCAGCACATGCCAGTGCCTGTCTACATACCAGTCATACCTGCCAGCACCTGCCAATGCCTGCCTATATACCAGCAGTACCAGTCTGCACCAACCAGTGCCTATCTGCATACCAGCCTGCTCCTGCCAGTGCCTGCCTGTATACCAGCCTGCACCTGCCAGTGCCTAACTGTGTACCAGTCGTACCATCCTACACCTGCCATGCTCACCTGAATGCCAGCTGTACCAGCCTGCACCTGCCAGTGCCCAACTGTATATCAGCAGTACCAGCCTGCACCTGCCATATCCTCCCTGTATGCCAGCACATGCTATTTCTGTGTTCCTGCCGTACCTGTCTGTACTAGTTGTTCTCTACATCTGGGCTGAACACCTAGTGTTCGTGCACAGACCCCGAACACAGACTTCTCCATAAAGTCTGTGTTACTGTTCGGGTTCGGCACCAAGAACATTGTTTGTTTCCCAGTCTGTCATCTACATCACAGCGCGAGAAACACCAGTAGCCTACAGCATTGCCCCACTCCTGCCGCTCCCAGCTTCCTGGTACGATGGGTACAGAGCACCTCAAAAATACTGTAATTTATCAGATGTTGAATCACTCGTTAAAACTAAAAACTTTAAGGCAAATCAGTAGTCAAGCAATACCTGGTTTAGCAGAATAACTATTTAAATTCCATTATGTTATTTTTACAAAATATGATTAAATGTGTAAAATGTGACAGATTTCCTATCCTCTTCTTTTTTATGTATTTCACACAACTCCCATGTTTATAATATTGAATTGCCTTCACATCTGGTTTAATGTCAAGGTAAACTCTGAACAGCTAAATTGCACTGTAAATACTCATAATTGCTGATTTATTTGTTATCATAGAAACTCATGATCAGATTGTTACTTAATACTGTTTTATTCAGGGATATGTATAATATGCAAATATTTATTCTTTAGATTATCAGGATTGAAACTATAAGGTTTCATGTGTGCTAAGTATTTTACTAAACTTAACCATGTGAATATATAGAAAAAAGGAGCAGATTAAAACAACTGTATTTTTTTGCTGTAGAAAAACATTTCAATTCTATCTGTGCTATGATAAATAGTTCTCATTACATTTTAATGATCTTATTATGATTAAGTCCCAGGAGAGTGCTGTACATAAGAATACAGAATATTAGGCTTTGCTAATAAAAAAAAAGTTACATAGAAAAAAAAATGTTTAACCCTTTAAAAGCAACATGCGCGCAAAAAAAATATTGTTAACATTTTTATGATAAATCCCCAGGGATTTCTTTTGTCAACAGAGCCTATTGCTTCCTTTTGGCCCCAGTGAAAAAATCCTGTTTTTAAGTTTCAGTTGTATTTTTGATGTATTATTTGTCATTTACAGTAATACATAGTCATTTTAAAGAGGGGATAGTAAAGAATTAAATTCTGCCATCAATGATGCTTTGTTTCCAAATTCTCCTAAAGTTCTGAGTTATTTTATGAGTTATAAAAACTGAGATATATTGTATGTTTATTATTAATGTTTTGTTTCTTTATAGAGATAAGTGGATTGATTTGCTGAGGTTCGAGTTCGAGTTGAATTTCCTGAAATTCGCGTTTTCATACAAATTTTTTACATTTTGAGATCCAATGGTGGTTCGCAAATAAAACTTTGCTCCCCTGCATTTTCCTAGCTGTGGAGGCTGCAGCATCACACAAGCACTGAGCTCCTAACAGTCTCAAGATTGCAGTCTGTGTACTGATGAAGGTCTATTGCTGACTGAAACGTTTATTACCACTCTGGATTACTCTTTACAAAAAATATCACCATTGTACCTATCTGGAGTGCCAAACTTGTGCACCCATCCACAGAAGTACTGTGGTTATCTTCCACAAAAAAACCTTGACTGCCCCCACTGCTGAAGCATCAGAGAGCAGGCTAACATAATTTTGTGTTGTTGTGTCAACCTCTCCATAATGCCATGCAGCTATGACACTGAATGACTTATCATACCTTATACTGTGATGGTCAGTACCTGGACCATCACAAATTGTACAGCAGAGTCATTTTCCATCTCCAGAGTTACTGGATAAGTGTGTCTCATTTCTATAGTATGTGCTTTTATGGTCAAGAGTAGTGTTGAGCGATACCGTCCGATACTTGAAAGTATCGGTATCGGAAAGTATCGGCCGATACCGGCAAAGTATCGGATCCAATCCGAGACCGATACCCGATACCAATACAAGTCAATGGGACTCAAGTATCGGACGGTATTCCTGATGGTTCCCAGGGTCTGAAGGAGAGGAAACTCTCCTTCAGACCCTGGGATCCATATAAATGTGTAAAATAAAGAATTAAAATAAAAAATATTGCTATACTCACCTGTCCGACGCAGCCTGGACCTCAGCGAGGGAACCGGCAGCATTGTTTGTTTAAAATTCGCGCTTTTACTTGGTTATGTGAAGTCCCGGCTTGTGATTGGTCAGGGCGGCCATGTTGCCGGGACGCGGACCAATCACAGCAAGCCGTGACGAAATTACGTCACGGCTTGCTGTGATTGGTCCGCGTCCCGGCAACATGGCCGCCATTAACCAATCACAAGCCGTGACGTCACGGGAGGCTGGACACGCGCGCTTTTTAAAATACGCGCATGTCCAGCCTCCCGTGACGTCACGGCTTGTGATTGGTTAATGGCGGCCATGTTGCCGGGACGCGGACCAATCACAGCAAGCCGTGACGTAATTTCGTCACGGCTTGCTGTGATTGGTCCGCGTCCCGGCAACATGGCGCCGTGACCAATCATAAGCCGGGACGTCACTGGAGGCTGGACACGCGCGCTTTTTAAAATACGCGCATGTCCAGCCTCCCGTGACGTCACGGCTTGTGATTGGTTAATGGCGGCCATGTTGCCGGGACGCGGACCAATCACAGCAAGCCGTGACGTAATTTCGTCACGGCTTGCTGTGATTGGTCCGCGTCCTGGCAACATGGCCGCCCTGACCAATCACAAGCCGGGACTTCACGTAACCAAGTAAAAGCGCGAAATTTAAACTAACAACGCTGCCGGTTCCCTCGCTGAGGTCCAGGCTGCGTCGGAGAGGTGAGTATAGCAATATTTTTTATTTTAATTCTCTCTTTTACACATTATTACATTAATGTTGTTGCGATACCCGATACCCGATACCACAAAAGTATCGGATCTCGGTATCGGAAATTCCGATACAGCAAATATCGGCCGATACCCGATACTTGCAGTATCGGAATGCTCAACACTAGTCAAGAGAGAAAACTTTGCAAAATATCTGATTAGATAAAAATGCCTATTTTTTCACTCATAATTTGCTTTAAATTCACTGTACTTCTTTTTAAATGGTGAAAATTTCTTTTGGCAGTACAAGGGTTAATCTGCCATGTTGCGAGCTCCAGAAACTAAGGCTCTCAGCTGAGCATGGCTAGCCACTCCTACCCCTATATAATATGTGTCCTGACTGACACACATAATCAGAGCTAGCTTATGCTACATGGCTGGGAGGATATTAGTTGGTGATTATTAGAGCAGGCATTTGGTGGATTTGTTTGTGATTGTTGTTTGGTTTTGTGAGTGTGATAATTCCTTTTCTTCTCCTACTTTGTTTTTTCACCATCCTCCACTACCCGCTGCATACCTCTGTTATATGTGTGTGAATATTTTTATGTCTGGTATTTTCTGTTTCCCTTGTTCATGCTACCTTGTTTGCCTGGTTGGTGTACTATGGTGCACTGCTGCTCCCCTCTTCCCTGGGTGGGGGAGAGGTACAGATGGAGGGCAGATTCAGGAGATAAGGCAAAGTACATGACACTAGCATCTTCACCTTCAGAAGTAACCCAGGGAACAGGGTAAGTCCAGCACCACCTAGCATTGGGGACAGGGAAGGAGCCCCTAGTAAAGCGTCACCCGACAAAAGATTTGTGACACCCACGGTATGAGTCATATTAACCATAACTTTTTATATTTTTAAATGATATCTATAACCCTGTATGTAACCCCTTTCTCATGTACAGCACCATGGAATTAATGGTGCTATATAAATAAATAATAATAATAATAATATTTTTATGCAAATTTTAATATATAAGGTCTTGTTGCTTGCAAGGCGAGCTATATATTTTTCAGGTAATTTCTTGCAATCACACATAAAAGGATTAGATTTATATCAACTTTTATTATGCATTAAATACATAAAAAAAGTTATACATGCCATTTATCTATCATTAGTGATGGGTTGGGTGAATACGAACAGTAAAGCTCGGGGTCCTTACCGAACACCTACTGTTCGGGCACGGACCTCGAACACAGACTTCTCCAGGAAGTCCGTGTTACTACTCGGGTTCAGTCCCCCGAACATCTGTTCGGGCATGGACCTCGAACACGGACTTCTCCAGGAAGTCCGTGTTACTATTCGGGTTCAGTCCCCCGAACATCTGGTGCTTCCCAAGCTGTCATCTACATGACAGAGCAAGAAACACAGGCAGCTCTGATCAGCTGTAAGATTATTACCGCCAGTAAGAGTAAAAGAAACGCGTCGGCAGAAGAGTACTACTCCCATAAGCCAACGCCTGCTCCTGCTAATAACAGCGAGATCACATTACTCACATTTGACAGGTATGATGCTTTATGACATGGGTATAAACAGGTGGTATGTTGGACTGCCTTTATATGCACCCCTTCTGAGGATGAAAGACATCAAAGCATGCGTCAAGGGGTACAGTGGGACTTCTGACTCTCTTGGTAACTATTTATCCCTCTGGCTCCTCATAATATCTATCCTTATGATTGATATTGATTTGTCTACTCTGCATCTTGAGCCATGATATGCATTTTTCTCTTGTCTCTAGCTTCCCTCATAAGGTGTTTGCTTAGTTAATTTATGTTTTGAGGTATTTACTCACTGCATTCACAGTATTAACCCTTTTCAAGCCTCATAAGGGGCAGCCAGGGACATAACCCCAGTAGTGTCTGGGTATATGCATTTATTTACTTATTTTGCACACTATTATTGCACTTTGTTGCACTCTGCACTTTATTTATCTCTAAGAATGATTATTGCTTACTACTGCTTTACAAGTGCACCTTGTAACTGAAACTCATTAAGTAAGTAGTTGCAGATTGCTTATAATTATGGATGCAATATAATTATTCTTTTGATATTATTCATCCATTTTTGAGCCTAGTGTTTTGCTTGTTTTTTTCTGTATGGTCTGTATACATCTCCAAAATACTTGCTTTCAACATTTTTAAGTGTATACTTCAATAAAATTTATTTTTTTATGCATTACTATGTTTGGTGGACTTCTTTATGCTCTACATAGGTGTTCAATAACAGCGAGAGCAGGCGTGCCCAGCCAATGACTAAGAGACCCTCATTACTTAAGGCACCTCCACCTGAAGGGAGGTGCCTGTGCAAAGTTGTCAGTTTGTTAGTAAACACTCTTGTTAGTTCTCAGGTCCCAGTTCTTGTATTCCTCGAAGAGCGCCGCTGTTGATCCTAGTGGGCTTTTAAAGGCACAGCGTGTACATATAGTAACTGCCCTCAGTTTGTTGCTGAGAGGCATTTAGTATAATTATTACACCTGCAAGATGGCTCCCAGCCATTTGTTGGTAGTCATCCATGTATAAAAGACTCCCTCTTCCTTAGGGGTCCCCAAGCAAGGAGTTGAGTGCTCTACCAGTGCACTTGTGAGGTTTCCTGGTCCCGATGTTGCCAGAATCCTGAACTTCGTCTCCTGGTCCCAATGCAGCAAGAGTCCTGAACCTCGTCCCCTGGTCCCAGTGCAGCCAGGGATTAAACGTAGTCCACTGGTCCCGGTGTGGCCAGTGACTGAACATTGTCCACTGGTCCTGGAGTGGCCAGTCCTGTTCCCAAAGTCCCATGGTGCCTGTGCGGCTAGTGGCTGAACACTGTCCCTTTGTCCTGGAGTAGCCAGCCCTGAACCTAAAGTCCCCTGGTCCCAGTGCGGCCAGTGCCTGATCATTGTCCCCTGGTCTGTGTGTGACCAGTCTATGATTTAGTATCCTAGATCAGTGTGTCTGAATATAGCTCTAATCAGTGTCAGCGAACCTGACAATTGGGGTCAACAGCTGCAGTAATGGGATCTGACTAGGAGTGGTACTTGGCGGATACATGCAGCCCATTCTGTCTCCACCATCAGAAGCTCCAGTGAACACCTGGTAGTGGCTTAGCTATTCCCCTTCATAGGCAGGCCTGGTCTTGTGGCACAGTGGGTCCAAAAATCCTTAGCGTCATCGTTGGGCATAACAATGGCACTGACCAGAAAGAAAAGGATGTGAGTTAACAAAATAGAAGCAGTTACACATAGAGAGGCATGGTGGGAAATTACAGCTACAATACATGGAAACATACACTCACCGGCCACTTTATTAGGTACACCATGCTAGTAATGGGTTGGACCCCCTTTTGCCTTCAGAACTGCCTCAATTCTTCGTGGCATAGATTCAACAAGGTGCTGGAAGCATTCCTCAGAGATTTTGGTCCATATTGACATGATGGAATCACACAGTTGCCGCAGATTTGTCGGCTGCACATCCCAAAGATGCTCCATACAAGGCAGGATGGATCCATGCTTTCATGTTGTTTACGCCAAATTCTGACCCTACCATCCGAATGTCGCAGCAGAAATCGAGACTCATCAGACCAAGCAACGTTTTTCCAATCTTCTACTGTCCAATTTCGATGAGCTTGTACAAATTGTAGCCTCAGTTTCCTGTTCTTAGCTGAAAGGAGTGGTACCCGGTGTGGTCTTCTGCTGCTGTAGCCCATCTGCCTCAAAGTTCGACGCACTGTGCGTTCAGAGATGCTCTTAGGCCTACCTTGGTTGTAACGGGTGGCGATTTGAGTCACTGTTGCCTTTCTATCAGCTCGAACCAGTCTGCCCATTCTCCTCTGACCTCTGGCATCAACAAGGCATTTCCGCCCACAGAACTGCCGCTCACTGGATTTTTTTTCTTTTTCGGACCATTCTCTGTAAACCCTAGAGATGGTTGTGCGTGAAAATCCCAGTAGATCAGCAGTTTCTGAAATACTCAGACCAGCCCTTCTGGCACCAACAACCATGCCACATTCAAAGGCACTCAAATCACCTTTCTTCCCCATACTGATGCTCGGTTTGAACTGCAGGAGATTGTCTTGACCATGTCTACATGCCTAAATGCACTGAGTTGCCGCCATGTGATTGGCTGATTAGAAATTAAGTGTTAACAAGAAGTTGGACAGGTGTACCTAATAAAGTGGCCGGTGAGTGTATATTATAATAATGGCCAATAAAATATAAAGAAAAGTTCATCAGCTTAACCTTGAATTGTCCACAGCAGGTGCAATTATCCACGAAGGTGCATGGAATAGCGTTCAAGCCCATATGCAAAATTAATCCATAATTATCCAGCACATCTTCTTGATTATAATTAATCAATTAAGACCCACACATGGGTCGAAAAGTTTTATTCTCATGTGGGATTAGCTATCCCTTTCTGTCTTGATCTCCAACAATGTTTTTAAGAGGATTTGAATAAAGAAAAAGTTTTTTATAATCAATAAGATGTGCTGGATAATTATGGTTTAAATATAATAATGGCCAGTAGTTGGCCGCAAAGGACAACAAACACTATACAACCATCACATCTCGTCACAGCTCATTACTTGCTGGAGCAACAGTGTGCTCGAGATGCTCATTACTCGGTGAGAATTTTTTTTAATGCTTGAGCAGGAGTTCGAGTCCCCGCTCCCTATGTTTGGCGCTTTTTAGACAGCCAATAAACATGTGGGGATTGACTGACAGTCACTGTAATGCTGTAGCCATCTTGTTTGTGACATTACTGTGATTGGAAGTGCATTGAACAGCAAGGTGGATTGATGCTGAGGGGAAAAAGAAAAAAATAAATCTCTTTAAATTTTCAGCTTAGCGAGTGTGAATGAGCTGAGTGTGACCTGAGCGTAAGTATGAACGGCCGTAAGTGTGACTTGTGATTCAGTGACTTTGGATTCAGGGAGTTTCCAAGGGAGGAATTACTGAAATGCTGTCTATATTTTATTAACACTTTGCATTTATTTTTTATTTAACTTTTCTGTCTGGTGTAATCCCCAGTAGGAAATGTGCTCCACTATAGTTAATGCCATCCAGTGCACATCTTGCCACATGTATGCAATCCTTGATCAGCCGGTCGAGGGTGCATACTGCTGTGCGAGATGTGAGCACGTTGAGCATTTGGAAGCCCAGATTCTGAATCTAAATGTGCAGCTGGCAACACTAAGATCCATTGACAATATACAGGTCCTTCTCAAAAAATTAGCATATAGTGTTAAATTTCATTATTTTACCATAATGTAATGATTACAATTAAACTTTCATATATTATAGATTCATTATCCACCAACTGAAATTTGTCAGGTCTTTTATTGTTTTAATACTGATGATTTTGGCATACAACTCCTGATAACCCAAAAAACCTGTCTCAATAAATTAGCATATCAAGAAAAGGTTCTCTAAACAACCTATTACTAGTGTTGAGCATTCCGATACCGCAAGTATCGGGTATCGGCTGATATTTGCTGTATCGGAATTCCGATACCGAGATCCGATACTTTTGTGGTATCGGGTATCGGTATCGAAACAACATTAATGTGTAAAATAAAGAATTAAAATAAAAAATATAGCTATACTCACCTCTCCGACGCAGCCTGCACCTTACCGAGGGAACCGGCAGCGTTGTTTGCTTAAAATTCGCGCTTTAACTTCCTTACGTGAAGTCCCGGCTTGTGATTGGTCGCGCGCCGCCCATGTGGCCGGGACGCAACCAATCACAGCAAGCCGTGACGTAATTTCAGGTCCTTCAGGATTTTAAAATTACGTTCCGGCGTTGTGATTTGTTGCGTCGCGGTCACATGGGCGACGCGACCAATCACAAGCCGTGACGTCACGGGAGGCAGGAGACGCGCGCATTTTAAAATGCGCGCGTCTCCTGCCTCCCGTGACGTCACGGCTTGTGATTGGTCGCGTCGCCCATGTGACCGCGATGCAACCAATCACAACGCCGGAACGTAATTTTAAAATCCTGAAGGACCTGAAATTACGTCACGGCTTGCTGTGATTGGTTGCGTCCCGGCCACATGGGCGGCGCGCGACCAATCACAAGCCGGGACTTCGCGTAAGGAAGTTAAAGTGCAAATTTTAAGCAAACAACGCTGCCGGTTCCCTCAGTAAGGTGCAGGCTGCGTCGGAGAGGTGAGTATATCAATATTTTTTATTTTAATTCTTTATTTTACACATTAATATGGTTCCCAGGGCCTGAAGGAGAGTTTCCTCTCCTTCAGACCCTGGGAACCATCAGGAATACTGTCCGATACATGAGTCCCATTGACTTGTATTGGTATCGGGTATCGGTATCGGATTAGATCCGATACTTTGCCGGTATCGGCCGATACTTTCCGATACCAATACTTTCAAGTATCAGACGGTATCGCTCAACACTACCTATTACCCTAATCTTCTGAATCAACTAATTAACTCTAAACACATGCAAAAGATACCTGAGGCTTTTAAAAACTCCCTGGCTGGTTCATTACTCAAAACCCCCATCATGGGTAAGACTAGCGACCTGACAGATGTCAAGAAGGCCATCATTGACACCCTCAAGCAAGAGGGTAAGACCCAGAAAGAAATTTCTCAACAAATCGGCTGTTCCGAGAGTGCTGTATCAAGGCACCTCAATGGTAAGTCTGTTGGAAGGAAACAATGTGGCAGAAAACGCTGTACAACGAGAAGAGGTGACCGGACCCTGAGGAAGATTGTGGAGAAGGACCGATTCCAGACCTTGGGGAACCTGAGGAAGCAGTGGACTGAGTCTGGTGTGGAAACATCCAGAGCCACCGTGCACAGGTGTGTGCAGGAAATGGGCTACAGGTGCCGCATTCCCCAGGTAAAGCCACTTTTGAACAATAAACAGCGGCAGAAGCGCCTGACCTGGGCTACAGAGAAGCAGCACTGGACTGTTGCTAAGTGGTCCCAAGTACTTTTTTCTGATGAAAGCAAATTTTGCATGTCATTCGGAAATCAAGGTGCCAGAGTCTGGAGGAAGACTGGGGAGAAGGAAATGCCAAAATGCCTGAAGTCCAGTGTCAAGTACCCACAGTCAGTGATGGTGTGGGGTGCCATGTCAGCTGCTGGTGTTGTTCCACTGTGTTTCATCAAGGGCAGGGTCAATGCAGCTAGCTATCAGGAGATTTTGGAGCACTTCATGCTTCCATCGGCTGAAATGCTTTATGGAGATGAAGATTTCATTTTTCAGCACGACCTGGCACCTGCTCACAGTGCCAAAACCACTGGTAAATGGTTTACTGACCATGGTATTACTGTGCTCAATTGGCCTGCCAACTCTCCTGACCTGAACCCCATAGAGAATCTGCGGGATATTGTGAAGAGAAAGTTGAGAGACGCAAGACCCAATAATAATAATAATAATAATAATAATAATAATAATAATTTTATTTATATAGCGCCAACATATTCCGCAGCGCTTTACAACTTATAGAGGGGACTTATACAGACAACAGACATTACAGCATAACAGAAATCACAGTTCAAAACAGATACCAGGAGGAATGAGGGCCCTGCTGCTCGCAAGCTTACAATCTATGAGGAAAAGGGGAGACACAAGA
This sequence comes from Ranitomeya variabilis, assembly GCF_051348905.1. Taxonomy (NCBI): domain Eukaryota; kingdom Metazoa; phylum Chordata; class Amphibia; order Anura; family Dendrobatidae; genus Ranitomeya; species Ranitomeya variabilis. The sequence continues at coordinate 104,650,749 of NC_135233.1, forward strand.
GGTGGATGGTAACAATTGCTTTAGTTATTTGGACCAGCCATAGTGTAAGGCTCGGGTGTTCATGTAAAGCTGCATGAACCAGTTAACTGCCTAATTATGTAACAGTACAGACACAGAGGCTATTAACTGCATAAAGTGTATGAGAACATGATGGAGGAACGTGATTATGTTGTTGTTTTTTTATTAATAGGCCACACAGGGATAATTAGGTTAATGCGTTGAGGCGGTAGGCCAATCTGAACAAATGAGTTTTTAGTGCACGCTTAAAACTGTGGGGATTGGGGATTAATCGTATTAACCTAGGTAGTGCATTCCAAAGAATCGGCGCCGCACGTGTAAAGTCTTGGAGACGGGAGTGGGAGGTTCTGATTATTGAGGATGCTAACCTGAGGTCATTAGCAGAGCGGAGGGCACGGGTAGGTTGGTAGACTGAGACCAGAGAGGAGATGTAGGGTGGTGCTGAGCCATGGAGTGCTTTGTGGATGAGGGTAGTAGTTTTGTACTGGATTCTGGATTGGATGGGTAGCCAGTGTAATGACTGGCACAAGGTAGAGGCATCGGTGTAACGGTTGGTGAGGAATATGATCCTGGCAGCAGCATTCAGGACAGATTGGAGCGGGGAGAGTCTGGTAAAAGGTAGGCCAATTAGTAGAGAGTTACAATAGTCCAGACGAGAATGAATAAGTGAGACAGTAAGAGTTTTTGCAGAGTCGAAAGTAAGAAAAGGGCGAATTCTGGAAATGTTTTTGAGATGCAGATAAGAAGAGCGAGCCAGTGATCGGATGTGGGGGGTGAATGAAAGCTCGGAATCAAGGATGACTCCAAGGCAGCGGGCATGTTGCTTTGGAGTAATGGTGGAACCGCACACAGAGATGGCAATGTCGGGCAAAGGTAGGTTTGTAGAGGGAGAGAACACGAGGAGTTCAGTTTTTGACAGGTTCAGTTTCAGATAGAGGGAGGACATGATGTTAGAGACAGCGGTAAGACAATCACTGGTGTTTTCTAAAAAGGTCGGCGTGATAACAGGAGAAGAGGTATATAATTGGGTGTCGTCAGCATAGAGATGGTACTGGAAACCAAATCTACTGATTGTTTGTCCAATAGGGGCAGTATACAAAGAGAAGAGGAGGGGGCCTAGGACTGATCCTTGAGGAACCCCAACAGTAAGGGGAAGGTGAGAGGAGGAGGAACCAGCAAAACAAACAGTGAAGGATCGGCCAGAGAGATAGGAGGAGAACCAAGAGAGAACGGTGTCCTTGAGGCCGATGGAGCGGAGCATAGTGAGGAGGAGCTGATGATCCACAGTGTCGAATGCTGCGGAGAGATCCAAGAGAATTAGCATGGAATAGTGACCATTAGATTTAGCTGTTAGTAGGTCATTAGAGACTTTAGTGAGGGCAGTTTCAGTAGAGTGTAAAGAGCGGAAACCAGATTGAAGAGGGTCGAGAAGAGAATTATCTGAGAGATAGCGGGTAAGACGGGAGTGGACCAGGCGTTCCAGGAGTTTAGAGATGAAGGGAAGATTAGAGACAGGTCTATAATTAGCGGCACAATTTTGATCGAGGGAGGGCTTTTTAAGTAGTGGATGTATGATGGCATGCTTAAATGAGGAGGGAAAAATACCGGAAGTGAGGGAAAGGTTGAATATTTTTGTTAGGTGAGAGGTGACAGCCGGGGAAAGGGACTGGAGGAGATGCGACGGAATGGGGTCGCTGGTGCAAGTGGTCGGGCAAGAAGATGCAAGGAGCCTGCTTACTTCTTCTTCTGTAACTGGTTCAAAGTCAGAGAGTGAACTAGATGCAGTGGGGGAGGGAGGACAGTGCTTGGTATGAAGAGATTGGGAAATGATTTCCTGTCGAATGTGGTCAATTTTTTCTTTGAAGTAATTGGCCAGATCGTCAGCGTGGAGATCTGTGGTTGGGGCCTGCTCTCTTGGGTTGAGTAGGGACCGGAAAGTGTCAAAGAGACGTTTAGGGTTATTGGACAGCGAGGTGATGAGGGTGTTGAAATAGGTTTGTTTGGAGAGGTGAAGGGCAGAGTTGTATGTTTTTAACATGAACTTATAATGGATGAAACACTCTGGATGAGCTTAAGGCCGCTATTGAAGCATCCTGGGCCTCCATAACATCTCAGCAGTGTCACAGGCTGATTGCCTCCATGCCACGCCGCATTGAAGCAGTCATTTCAGCCAAAGGTTTCCCGACCAAGTATTGAGTGCATAACTGAACATTATTATTTGATGGTTTTTTTGTTTGTTATAAAAAAACACTTTTATTTGATTGGACGGGTGAAATATGCTAATTTATTGAGACAGGTTTTTGGGTTATCAGGAGTTGTATGCCAAAATCATCAGTATTAAAACAATAAAAGACCTGACAAATTTCAGTTGGTGGATAATGAATCTATAATATATGAAAGTTTAATTGTAATCATTACATTATGGTAAATAATGAAATTTAACACTGTATGCTAATTTTTTGAGAAGGACCTGTACAAAGGAGTCTTCTGCTCACTGAACAGATGCTTAATGGGATAGATGGGGGGGTGGTAGGATGGAGCTGCAGGACAGTGAAGCAGCAAGCTGGGTGACAGTTAGAAGGCTGGGTAGAGGGAAGAGTGCCAGGGAGGCTAGTCCTGATCTGGCACACCCCAATAAGTTTGCTAAGTTGGCAGATGAAGGGGGTGTCAGTACAGGGGTAGCACTGCTGCAGCCAGGCATGTCCTCTGAAAGCCGGAGGAGTGACTGCTACAGTAAGGAGGGAAATAGGAGAGCAGGGCAGGCCAAACAGGTGCTGGTAGTGGGGGACTCAATTATTAGGGGAACAGATGGGGCAATCTGTCACAAAGACAGGGATCGTCGAACGGTGTGCTGCCTACCTGGCACTCGAGTCTGACACATCGCTGATCGGGTTGACAGATTACTGGGAGGGGCTGGTAAGGACCCAGTGGTCATGGTGCACATTGGCACAAATGACAAAGCTAGAGATGGGTGGAAGGTCCTTAAAAACAATTTCAGGGAATTAGGCTGCAAGCTGAAAGCATGGACCTCCAACGTGGTATTTTCCAAAATACTGCCTGTACCACGTGCAACGCCAGAGAGGCAATGGGAGATTAGGGAGGTTAATAAGTGGCTCAAGAATTGGTGTAGGAAGGAGGGGTTTGGGTTCCTGCAGAACTGGGCCAACTTCTCAGTTGGCTACAGGCTCTACGCTAGAGATGGGTTGCACCTCAATGGGAAAGGTGCAGCTGTGCTGGGGGAGAAAATGGCTAGAAGGTTGGAGGAGTGTTTAAACTAGGGATTGGGGGGGAGGGTATTCATTTTATAGGAGGGAAAGATAGTGCAGATAGAGACCTGGGCACAAATAAGGAAGTTGGGGTGGCAGTGGCATGGGGGGTGGGGTTAGAACACTTAATAATTAAAGTAAGAATAGAGGTACAGAGAGATACATAAATGTGTTTGTATACTAATGCCAGAAGCCTCGCCAACAAAATGGACGAATTAGAATTAATGTTGGAGCATAATTATGACATGGTGGGGATATCTGAAACATGGCTGGATGAGAGCCATGACTGGGCTGTTAACTTGCAGGGTTATAGTCTGTTCAGAAATGACCGAATGGATAAGCGAGGGGGAGGGGTGTGTCTGTATGTAAAATCATCCTTAAAACCCATCCTGCATGATAATATAGGTGAATCTAATGAAAATGTAGAGTCCCTGTGGGTGGAGATAAGGGGAGGGGAAAAAAATTATAAACTACTGATAGGGGTAATGTTATAAGTCTCCAAAAATAATGGAAGCAAACGGAGAATATCTTCATAAAGCAAATAGATGAAGCTGCGACTCAAGGAGAAGTCATTATTATGGGGGACTTCAATTACACTGAAATAGATTGGGGAACGGAAACCTGCAGTTCCAGCAAAGGTAATCGGTTTTTGACAACTATGAGAGACAATTACGTTTCACAACTGGTTCAGGACCCAACAAGAAGGGGGGCACTGCTAGACCTAATATTAACCAACAGGCCAGACCGCATAGCAAATATAAGGGTTGGGGGTCACTTGAGGAATAGTGATCACAAAATAATAAGTTTTCATGTATCCTTTAATAAGCTGTGTAGTAGAAGGGTTACAAGGACACTAAACTTCAGGAGGGCAAATTTCCAACGGATGAGAGAGGATCTTGGTGCAATTAAATGGGAGGATATCCTGAGACATAAAAATACACAAAGAAAATGGGAGACGTTTATTAGCATCCTGGATAGGACCTGTGCACAGTATATACCGTATGGGAATAAACATACTAGAAATAGGAGGAAACCAATATGGCTAAATAGAGCTGTAAGGGGCGCAATAAGGGACAAAAAGAAAGCATTTAGAGAATTAAAGGAATAAGGTAGTGATGAGGCATTAAATAAATACAGAAAATTAAATAAATTCTGTAAAAAGCAAATCAAGGCAGCAAAAATTGAGACAAAGAGACTCATTGCTAGAGAGAGTAAAAATAATCCCAAAATATTCTTTAACTACGTAAATAGCAAGAAACTGAAAAATGATAGTGTTGGCCCCCTTAAAAATAGTCTGGGTGAAATGATGGATAAGGATGAGGAAAAAGCCAATCTGCTAAATGACTTTTTTTCATCAGTATTTACACAAGAAAATTCCATGGCAAACAATATGATCAGTGATAACAAAAATTCCCCATTAAATGTCACCTGCTTAACCCAGCAGGAAGTACGGCGGCGTCTAAAAATCACTAAAATTGACAAATCTCCAGGCCCGGATGGGATACACCCCCAAGTACTGCAGGAATTAAGTACAGTCATTGATAGACCATTATTTTTAATCTTCAAAGACTCCATAATAACAGGGTCTGTATCACAGGACTGTCGTATAGCAAATGTGGTACCAATATTCAAAAAGGGGACAAAAACTGAACTCAGAAATTATAGGCCAGTAAGCTTAACCTCTACTCTGGGTAAAATCCTGGAGGGATCTAAGAGATGCTATGCTGGAGTATCTGACGAGGAATAACCTCATGACCCAGTATCAGCACGGGTTTACTAGGGACCATTCCTGTCCGACAAATCTGATCAATTTCTGTGAAGAGGTAAGTTTTCGACTGGACCAAGGGAACGCAGTGGACATAGTGTATATGGACTTTTCAAAAGCTTTTGATATGGTGCCACACAAAAGGTTGATACATAAAATGAGAATGATGGGGATAGGGGAAAATATGTGTAAGTGGGTTAAGAGCTGGCTCAGGGATTGGAAACAAAGGGTGGTTATTAATGGAGCACACTCGGACTGGGTTGCGATTAGCAGTGGGGTACCACAGGGGTCAGTATTGGGCCCTCTTCTTTTTAACATATTTATTAATGATCTTGTAGGGGGCATGCAGAGTAGAATTTCAATATTTGCAGATGACACTAAACTCTGCAGGGTAATCAATACAGAGGAGGACAATTTTATATTACAGGATGACTTATGTAAACTAGAAGCTTGGGCTGACAGATGGCAAATGAGCTTTAATGGGGATAAATGTAAGGCCATGCACTTGGGTAGAAGTGATAAGATGTATAAGTATGTGCTTAATTCCAAAACTCTGGGCAAGCCCGTCAATGAAAAAGACCTGGGTGTATGGGTGGATGACAAACTCACATTTAGTGGCCAGTGTAAGGCAGCTGCTACAAAGGCAAATAAAATAATGGGATACACTAAAAGGGGCATAGAAGCACATGAGGAGAACATAATTTTACCTCTATGCAAGTCACTAGTTCAAACACGCTTAGAATACTGTGTACAGTTCTGGTCTCCAGTGTATAAGAAAGACATAGCTGAACTAGAGCGAATGCAGAGAAGAGCGACCAAGGTTATTAGAGGACTGGGGGGTCTGCAATACCAAGATAGGTTAGTACACTTGGGGCTATTTAGTTTGGAAAAATGAAGGCTAAGGGGTGATCTTATTTTAATGTATAAATATATGATCTTTTTAATCATAGACCTGAGACAGGGACAAAGGGGCATCCTCTACGTCTGGAAGAAAGGTTTAAGCATAACAACAGACGCGGATTCTTTACTGTAAGAGCAGTGCGACTATGGAACTCTCTGCCGTATGATGTTGTAATGAGTAGTGTTGAGCGATACCGTCCGATACTTGAAAGTATCAGATCTCGCCGATACCGATACCCGATACCAATACAAGTCAATGGGACTCAAGTATTGGAAGGTATCCCTGATGGTTCCCAGGGTCTGAAGGAGAGGAAACTCTCCTTCAGGCCCTGGGATCCATATGAATGTTTAAAATAAAGAATTAAAATAAAAAATATTGATATACTCACCTCTCCGATGCAGTCTGGACCTTACCGCTGTGAACCGGCAGCCTTCTTTGCTTAAAATGAGCGCGTTCAGTACCTTCCATGACGTCACGGCTTCTGATTGGTCGCATGCCGCTCATGTGACCGCCACGCGACCAATCAGAAGCCGTGACGTCATCCCTCAGGTCCTAAATTCCTAGAAGGGAATTTAGGACCTGAGGGATGACGTCGCGGCTTGTGATTGGTCGCGTGGCGGTCACATGAGCGGCACACGACCAATCAGAAGCCGTGACGTCATGGAAGGTGCTGAACGCGCTCATTTTAAGCAAAGCAGGCTGCCGGTTACTACCAGGGCGCATCAGAGGGTGAGTATATCCCTATTTTTTATTTTAATTCTTTATTTTTTACATGGATATGGATCCCAGGGCCTGAAGGAGAGTTTCCTCTCCTTCAGACCCTGGGAACCATACACTGGAAACTTCCGATTCCGATTCCCGATACCACAAAAGTATCGGATCTCGGTATCGGAATTCCGATACCGCAAGTATCGGCCGATACCCGATACTTGCGGTATCGGAATACTCAACACTAGTAATGAGTGATTCATTACTTAAGAGGGCACTGGATGCCTTTCTTGAAAAGTATAATGTTACAGGTTACATATATTAGATTCCTTGATAGGGCGTTGATCCAGGGAACTAGTCTGATTGCCGTATGTGGAGTCGGGAAGGAATTTTTTTCCCCAATGTGGAGCTTACTCTTTGCCACATGGTTTTTTTTTTGCCTTCCTCTGGATCAACATGTTAGGGCATGTTAGGTTAGGCTATGGGTTGAACTAGATGGACTTAAAGTCTTCCTTCAATCTTAATAACTATGTTACTATGTTACTATGTTACTATTGGCTGGCCGAGAAGCATCATTAAGTCTATATAAGACCCGTAACGCTATGTTTGTCACACTGTACCTCGAAAAGAAGCAGAGCAGGGAGAGATGCTGGTGAAAGAGGGACAGAAATGTAGATGCATACTAGCCAGGGATTCAACCACATTTACATTAGTTTCAAATACAACAGCCCTTCTTAGTGCTAAATCTAATCAATATACATACTACTGTTAGCAGCACTTGTGCTGATGGGATCATGTAGGACAGGATAGTGTGACTTGTATGTCCTTTATGCTGCAGCCTGCAACTTATACCAAAATCCCTTCTCATGGCTTAAAATATTATTTTTTCTCTCAATACTGCAAATTGTTCTGAGCAAGGATATATTATACATCATTTTTACTGTTGTGCATCAAAAGCATAAAGCCAGACTTGGTTGGATCTCAATGGCATCGCTGTATTGCTCCTACAGTGTAACCAGATCATCTGAGGTGTGCAAATTTTCCTGCAATAGTAATAATGCAAGTTTTTTCAGCATTGTAATTTTAACCAGCATTTATCATGCTGCAGTCGTGCCTCAGAATACAAAAAAAAATTGTCTGGCTGCAAATACCATCACTGTGTTGTGCAGTCTAATAAGTCTGTCAGGACTCTGAACATTTGTATTACCTTTTTGTGCATTACTGTCCTTTTCCAAGATGGTGTCTTTGGTCTCATGTGCACTGTGTCTTCCTGCTATAAAACTCCACCCCAGCCTTCAGTCTGTGCTAGAGTATTTTGCCTTGCATCCAGCTCCTGACCTCTGATTACTCCCTGGCTATACACCTGCTCCTGTGAACCTGTGTGGTGATCCTGCTACTCTGCTCTGAGTTCCTGCTGCATACACCAGTTTCCAGTAAATCCTCCTTCATCTGCTGCTCGTGTTTACTTCATCTGCATTTGCTGGACATGTAAGCTGTGCTGCTCTGCAATAACCTGAGACTATTAACCAGGCCTCCCTGGTTGAGCTAAAGATATGAATTGAACTGCCTTATAAGCATATCTATCTGTGTTTGGACTAAGACAAGGATTTATTCGTGTCAAGTTTCCTCAAGAATAACTGTACTTCATAGACTTTCTGCTTGATTGCATTTTCCTCTGAAGTTTCCTATAGACTGCTAAGCTGCGTTTATTATTTGCACCAAGTGTTGTGGACTTGAGTTTCTCTCTGCACCTGTTTGAATCACCAGGTGATAATATAGACTTTACCACTTATAAAACTGTGTCCTGTAGTTATCTTGTTCCACGCAAAGAGTCTCCTGAGTTATCCCCTATAATTATTACAAAGTCCATCTAAAATGCGACAATTTCCCTGCCATTCTAATACTGCAATTTTTTAAAGCAGTGTCATTTTATACAACTTTTTTTCATGCTGCAGTTGTAACGCGAAACACAAAGAAAAATTTGTTTGGTTAGAAATAGCATCACTGTATTAATACAGCAGTCTAATTAGTCCATCTGAAGTGGGCCAATTTTCCTGCCATTGTAATACTGCAATTTTTTTCAGCAGTGTCATTTTATACAGCATTTTTCATGCTACAGTTGTACCTCAAAACTAAAAAAAACTTGTTTGGTTAGATATAGCATAGCTGTATTGATATTGCAGCCTAATAAGACCATCTGAAGTGGGCCAATTTTCTTGCCATTGTAGTACTGCAATGTTTTCTCAACAGGGATATATCATACATAATTATAAATTGGCAAGGTGCTTGGAAAGGGTTGGGAAGTGGACATGAGGCTGATGGTGAGTGCAGAGGCCAAGGTCGTCGGCAAGATGAAACTGTTCCTGACACGGGAGCAAAACAAAAACACACATCAAGTCGATCTAGCTTCCTGTCCCCACTTTGTAGGGGTTGTTGAACACCATTCTTGAAGCCAGACCAGTGAGAATAGGTTCTTGGATGCATAGCAGATAGAGCTTCCAGTCACTTTGCCAGCACCATCTTGTTTTCCACATGGGCCAGTCTCAGTAGTCGTGATTCTGGACCACATAATCCTCACCCTGATCCTCCTTCTTACCACCATACTGAACACCAGGAGGCAAGTGATCCCACACTTGGACACTCCGAAGAGCTGTTCACATTTCCATTTATTTCCATTTATAGATTCTGGCCTCTTGCCTTGCCTGTTTCAAGTGGGACATGAGGAGATTACATTTAGCGATGACCAAATATTTGAGCAGCCTTGCTCACAAGAAGGCGATGGTGGGAAAATGCAATTACTGTTGCAAGAGGTGAATGATGATATGACACAACTGTCAACAAGTGGTGTTGTTACGTCAGCAAGTCAGGAGGAGGGCCAGGGTGCGGAAGTGGAAGATGAGGTTGTGCACAATGAAGTCACTGACCCATCCTGGGAAGGTGACATGCAGAACGAGCTGGTGATTTTTTTAAAGACAGTCCAGTTAACACACAAATAGGCCATTTGCAACATCTGCCATGCCAGCATCAGCAGGGGCAGCGCCATTGATCACCACCAGCATACTCAAGCACATGACAGCAAAGCACCTGACTAATTGGGTCGGACACCAGGATCCAGAAGAAGTGTCTGCAGATGACACCACTGCCTCTTCCCCTGTTCTATGTGCATGCCAATCTCCTGGTCATAAAGTAAGAAATTAGCCTGCACACTGTTGTAGAAATGATGTGCTGGTGTAACGGACCTGTGGTCCTATAACTAAAGAGTCAAAATTCACCGCATACTCTAGTGGAATATCTTGCACAAATCCTGAAATTAATTATAAATACATATGGGAGCAAAATGTATACTCAAGAAAAACGACTACAGAGAATGACGCTTCGACCCCTCCGGGGTCTTAATCATATGTCGGTGTGAAAGAAAGGAAACAAATCAAATATGAATTTAACGAATGGCATGATAAATAAGTGACCTCATAATACGGTAATATAATAACCTCAAGGGTAGTCTATAACAAAACTATAAACAATGCAGCAAAATGTATACGTCAAAAATTAGGGAAACAATGAAGCAGCAAAGCACATAAGGGAGAAGGGTGGTAGAGATTTACCTTAGTCCAAGGGTATAGAGAAAATAACAGAAAAAAGACTGGCACATTCAAACTAGTGTGAATAAGTGCATACCAGGAGCAGCTACCTCCATACAGAAATATACAAAAAAGGTTGCACTCTATTGTGCCAAAGCATGTCTAATATGAAATACATGAAATATGAATAGCAAAATGGCTTTTGAACTTTAGGAAAATATTTAGGAGACGCTTTGCACAGAATTTGATTTAATCAAATAGTGTGAGCCCGTCAACCATCGTCAAGGTGGTCTCATTAAACTGATGGGTCCCTGACCTCCCTGTCCAAATGTGAACACTTACCGAAGGCCCATGTCTGTATGCCTGGGTGAATGTGGACACCTCTGTTCAGCAAAGCCTACATATGGGTTGGCCGGAACCAAGTGTGATGAGATGTAATTAAAAACCAGATGGTGACGGGAGGAGTGCTCAGTCAGTAAGCTAACATAGAAATGACAGAAAAAAGACTGGCACATCCAAACTAGTGTGAATAGGTGCATACCAGGAGCAGCTACCTCCATTCACAAATATGCAAAAAAGGTTGCACTCTATCGTGCCAAAGCATGTCTAATATGAAATACATACAATAAGTAGTCAGCAATAGGGTTGAGCGACTTTTACTTTTTCAGGATCGCGAAACCCGACTTTGTCAAAAGTTGGGTCGGGTGAAATCGGCCGATTATTGCGAAAAGTCGGGGATCCGACCGAAACACGAAACCCAATGCAAGTCAATGGAGAATCAAAGTCGGCAGTGAGTGGAGGACAGGAAAACACCAACAGAGCCCATTTTAATGCCAATAACATCAATTCTTGTTACTTAATCTTGTCAATCTTTATTTACCTTATAATAATAGTTAGCCATTGAAAATTTGGGGGTCATTTGGCAACAGTTGTGGGGGGAGTAGGGCTGGCTCAAGTTTTTCGTGGGCCCAGGAAACGCAGACTACGTCACGGCGGTGGAGCAGGGAGAGGTAAGTATTTCAACTTTGCAAGTGCTGTGATCCTGAGCAAGCAGGGGGGGCACACTCGTTCGCATTGCCACTGGCACAGGGCCCTCAAAGTACGGCGTTGTGATTGACGGCGGGGGCGCCTCCCACTGGCAGAGACACTTTTGCGTACTATGAGGGGCCCTGTGCCAGTGACGTCGCCAACGAGTATGCCCCCCCACCTGTTGAAGGAACCTGCACTTTTATCTGCACCTTCCTCTTTGTCCCCGTGTAAGGTGGTATAGTATGCTGGAAGGGGAACCAGACTTTCTGCAGGGTCAGATACTGGCTATGTAGAGTGCAAGGGGAATGTAGTGGTCTGGGTTAATGTACCGGCAGACTCATCTAGCAGTGGCTGGGCAATGGGCAGGATGAGGAGGAAACACAGATATAGGCCCAAAGAATAAAGTAGGCTCAATGCAGTTCAAAATGGGTAACAGGGGTACACAGGCAGCACTGGTTTGGTCAGCGGAGGACGATTGCTAGGAGTGGCGCAGACAGACTTACTAGGCCTAAAATAAAAAAGTAGGCTCAATGCAGTTCAAAATGGGTAACGGGTACACAGGCAGCACTGGTTTGGTCAGCGGAGGACGATTAGTAGGACTGGCGCAGACAGAGTTACTAGGCCTAAAATAAAAAAGTTGGCTCAATGCAGTTTAAAATGGGTAACAGGGGTACACAGGCAGCACTGGTTTGGTCAGCAGAGGACAATTGCTAGGAGTGGCGCAAACAGACTTACTAGGCCTAAAATAAAAAAGTTGACTCAATGCAGTTCTAAACTGGTAACAGGAGTAAACTGGTGGCACTGCTTTGTTCGGTGGAGGACAACTGAAATAAGTGGCTGACACAGTACGTTGGCCTAAATAGTAAAGCGGGCTAAATGTCTGCAAAATATTTTTTTCGTAAATAAACAAGTGGCAAAGCAACGTACAGGGGTGGGTTCCTCTGCTGAGTACCAGATAGTGGTAGTTCGCGCACAGTATTCACAGGTCAAAATGGAGGGCATGGTCCCTGTATATATTTACTATCATCTCTCAATTTGTATTGGCAGTGCCATTGAAGGATTTAACAGCACCGACTAAACAGCGGTGGAGCACTGTTTGAGCTGGGGGGGGGGACACTCTCTCGTGGGCGGCGGTACTGGCCCAGGGCCCCTCATATTACAACGGTGTGTCTGACGTTGGGTGTGCACCCCCACCGCCAGAGACACTTAATTGTACAATGAGGGACCCTGTGCCAGTGCCGTCGGCCAAAAGTGGGCACACCCACCTGTCCAGGCAAACGGCACTCGCACGGGTGCTTGCGCCAAGTGGTGACCACGGGCCTGTGGGGGGAGTCAGCCCATTTAGGGAGGTGTTAAAAATGGCCTATGGTGGACATTCAGCAGCAGAAAATGGAGGAATTGGAGCAGTCAGTAAGAGGAGTCCAAAAGCAAGACCTTTTTAAAGGAAAGCTATGTGTCAGCAGGGGAAGGTGGGGAAAAAGAATTTGAAATCCATGATTGGTTCATTTTAATGAAGGTTAGATCATCAACATTTTGGGTAGCCAGACGTGTTCTTTTTTCGGTCAGTATTGAACCAGCAGCACTGAAGACTCTTTCTGATAGCACACTGGCAGCAGGGCAAGCGAGCTCCTGTAATGCATATTCTGCCAATTCAGGCCAGGTGTCTAGTTTAGATGCCCAGTAATCAAAGGGGAATGACCTGTGAGGGAGAACATCGATAAGGGAGGAAAAGTAGTTTGTAACCATAGTGGACAAATGCTGTCTCCTGTCACTTTGAATCAATGCAGCTGTCCCTGTCGTGTCAGCGGTAGTGTTGAGCATTCCGATACTGCAAGTATCGGGTATCGGCCGATACTTGCTGTATCGGAATTCCGATACCGAGATCCGATATTTTTGTGATATCGGGTATCGGTATCGAAACAACATTAATGTAAAAATGTGTAAAAGAGAGAATTAAAATAAAAAATATTGCTATACTCACCTCTCCGACGCAGCCTGCACCTTACCAAGGGAAGCGGCAGCGTTCTTTGTTTAAAATTCGCGCTTTTCTTTCCTTTACGTGAGTCCCGGCTTGTGATTGGTTGCGTGCCGCCCATGTGACCGGGACGCAACCAATCACAGCAAGCCGTGACGTAATTTCAGGTCCTTCAGGATTTTAAAATTACGTTCCGGCGTTGTGATTGGTTGCGTCGCAGTCACATGGGCGACGCAACCAATCACAGCAAGCCGTGACGTAATTTCAGGTCCTTAAGGATTTTAAAATTACGTCCCGGCTTTGTGATTGGTTGCGTCGCAGTCACATGGGAGACGCAACCAATCACAAGCCGTGACGTCACGGGAGGCTGGACACGCGCGCATTTTAAAATGGGCGCGTGTCCAGCCTCCCGTGACGTCCCGGCTTGTGATTGGTTGCGCCGCGATCAACCAATCACAAGCCGGGAGGCTGGACACGCGCGCATTTTAAAATTTTAAACACGCGCGCGTGTCCAGCCTCCCGGCTTGTGATTGGTTGACCGCGGCGCAACCAATCACAAGCCGGGACGTCACGGGAGGCTGGACACGCGCCCATTTTAAAAAGCGCGCGTGTCCAGCCTCCCGTGACGTCACGGCTTGTGATTGGTTAATGGCGGCCATGTTGCCGGGACGCGGACCAATCACAGCAAGCCGTGACGTAATTTCGTCACGGCTTGCTGTGATTGGTCCGCGTCCCGGCAACATGGCCGCCCTGACCAATCACAAGCCGGGACTTCACGTAACCAAGTAAAAGCGCGAATTTTAAACAAACAACGCTGCCGGTTCCCTCGCTGAGGTTCAGGCTGCGTCGGAGGGTGAGTATAGCGATATTTTTTATTTTAATTCTTTCTTTTACACATTTATATGGATCCCAGGGCCTGAAGGAGAGTTTCCTCTCCTTCAGACCCTGGGAACCATCAGGGATACCGTCCGATACTTGAGTCCCATTGACTTGTATTGGTATCGGGTATCGGTATCGGATTGGATCCGATACTTTGCCGGTATCGGCCGATACTTTCCGATACCGATACTTTCAAGTATCGGACAGTATCGCTCAACACTAGTCAGCGGTCATTGAAAAATCACTCCACAACCTTGTCATAAAACCCCTCTGTCCAATGCCACTTCGGACTTAGGCACTGCTAGCACCTCTGCCATGTTGCCCCCTACGGCTCGTGTGAGAACCATCACCGCCGCTGTGTGCTGGGAATGCCAGAACCAAACGGTCTACAAGAGTTGCTTGTTTGGTAGCCAATATATGCTCTAGGTTCTCATGTGGCATGATATTTTGCAATTTCCCTTTGTAGCGTGGATCCAGTAGGCAGGCCAACCAGTAATCGTCATCGGTCATCATTTTGACAATGCGGGGGTCCCTTTTTAGGATACGCAAGGCATACTCAGCCATGTAGGCCAATGTTCCAGGTGTCAATTCACTGCTTCTGCTGGGTTGAGGAGCACTTTCTTGCAAATCTACATCACAAGTGTCCCGCAAGAAACCTGTACCAGACCTTGCAATGGCACCAGTTTCTATTGCCCCCTGAGAAGCTCCCTCCTCCCATACATATTCAGCCCCATCATCCTCCTCTTCATCCTCTTCGTCCGCCACCTCGTCCTGGACAGTTTCCTGACCAGACAATGGCTGACTGTCATCAAGGCTTCCCTCCTCCTCGGCTGCAGACGCCTGCTCCTTAATGTGCGTCAAACTTTGCATCAGCAGACGCATAAGTGGGATGCTCATGCTTATGATGGCGTCGTCTGCACTTACCAGCCATGTGCATTCCTCAAAACACTGAAGGACTTGACAGAGGTCTTGTAGCTTCGACCACTGCACATCAGACAACTCCATGTCTGCCATCCAACTGCCTGCCTGTGTATGCGTATTGTTGTGAATTTGGATTCTGGGCTCCCCCGGTGGCCGCTTGTGGAATTGGACTTGTCATCCTCTTTCCTGTTTCACCTGTTTCCATCAGTAGTGGGTGTCGCTATTTAAGCTCATTTCTCTGGTGGTTTCTTGCCGGTCAACAATGTTATCTGATGCCTCTCAGTGCTTGTTCCTGCTTCTGACAACTACTAGATAAGTTGGACTTTTGTCCATGTTTCGTTTTGCCTATTTGTTCCAGTTCACAGCTGAAGTTTTGTTACTGTGGCTGGAAAGCTCTCGTTGATCAGGGATTGCTACTCTGGTGTTATGAGTTAATGCCAGAGTTTAAGGTAATCTCTGGATGGTGTTTTGTTAGTGTTTTTCTGCTGACCATGAAAGTATACTATCTGTCTTCTGCTATCTAGTAAGTGGACCTCAAATTTGCTAAGACTATTTTCCTGCTGCGTTTGTTGTTTCATCTGAACTCACCGTCATTATATGTGGGGGGCTACTGTCTTCTTTGGAATATTTCTCTAGAGGTGAGCCAGGTCTTATATTTCCCGCTGCTAGCTATTTAGGTCTTAGGCCAGAGCTGGGCATCTAGCAATAAATAGGAAATGCTACCTGGCTATTTCTAGTTGCGCGGCAGGCTTAGTTCATGGTCAGTATAGTTCCATCTTCCGAGAGCTTGTCCCTCTATAGGCTTGCTATGATCTCTGCCTGCAGAGATCATGACAGTTTGACCGGCCAGTAAAGTGTTAAAGACCCAGGTTGAGAAAGGAGAGTTATAAGAAGTCTGCTGGAATTTTTTTTTTTTTTTTTTTTTTTCCCTCCAGTTTGCCTTGCTGCAGTCTTTTTTCTCTCTCTCCTCCTAATCTCTGTATGGCTCTGTGTGCACCTGACAATAATGGATCTTCAGAGTGTAACTGCGGGTTTGAATAATCTCATCACGAAAGTACAAAATTTACAAGATTTTGTGGTACATGCTCCAGTATCTGAGCCGAGAATTCCTTTGCCGGAGTTCTTCACAGGGAATAGAGCTAGCTTCCAGAATTTCCGAAATAATTGTAAGCTTTATTTGTCCCTGAAGTCTCGTTCAGCTGGAGACCCTGCTCAGCAGGTTAGGATTGTGATTTCCTTGCTCAGGGGTGACCCTCAAGATTGGGCCTTCTCATTGCCAGCAGGGGATCCTGCGTTGCGCGATGTGGATGCGTTTTTTCTGGCCTTGGGCTTGCTTTATGAGGAACCTCATTTGGAACTTCAGGCAGAAAAAACTTTGATGGCACTATCTCAGGGGCAAGACGAAGCTGAGGTCTACTGCCAAAAATTCCGTAAATGGTCTGTGCTTACTCAGTGGAATGAGTGCGCCTTGGCGGCAACTTTCAGAGAAGGTCTCTCTGATGCCGTTAAGGATGTTATGGTGGGGTTCCCTGTGCCTGCAGGTCTGAATGAGTCCATGACAATGGCTATTCAGATTGATAGGCGTCTGCGGGAGCGCAAACCGGTGCACCATCTGGCGGTGTCTTTGGAAAAGACGCCAGAAAGTATGCAGTGTGATAGAATTCTGTCCAGGAGCGAGCGACAGAATTTTAGACGGAAGAATGGATTGTGCTTCTATTGTGGGGATTCTACTCATGTTATATCAGCATGCTCTAGGCGTACAAAGAAGCTTGATAAGTCTGTTTCCATTGGCACCATTCAGTCTAAGTTTATTTTGTCTGTAACCCTGATTTGCTCTTTGTCATCCATTGCCACGGACGCCTATGTTGACTCTGGCGCCGCTCTGAGTCTTATGGATTGGTCCTTTGCCAATCGTTGTGGTTTTGATTTAGAGCCTTTGGAGACTCTTATTCCTCTGAAGGGGATTGACTCCACCCCATTGGCTAATAATAAACCACAATACTGGACACAAGTAACCATGCGTATCAATCCGGATCACCAGGAGATTATTCGTTTCCTGGTGCTGTATAATTTACATGACGATTTGGTACTGGGATTGCCATGGTTGCAGTCTCACAATCCAGTCTTGGACTGGAGAGCAATGTCTGTGTTGAGCTGGGGATGTAAGGGTATTCATGGGGACTTACCTTTGGTTTCTATTTCGTCGTCCATTCCCTCTGAAGTCCCTGAGTTCCTCTCAGATTATCAAGACGTCTTTGACGAACCCAAGCTTGGGTCGTTACCTCCGCACCGTGAGTGCGATTGTGCCATAGATTTGATACCGGGTTGCAAATATCCAAAGGGTCGTTTGTTTAATCTGTCCGTGCCGGAACATGCTGCTATGCGGGAATATATAAAGGAGTCTTTGGAAAAGGGACATATTCGTCCATCTTCTTCTCCCTTGGGAGCTGGGTTTTTCTTTGTCTCAAAAAAGGACGGCTCTTTGAGACCATGTATTGATTATCGGCTTCTGAATAAGATCACTGTTAAGTACCAATACCCATTGCCATTGCTTACTGATTTGTTTGCTCGTATAGAGGGTGCTAAGTGGTTCTCTAAAATTGATCTTCGTGGGGCGTATAATTTGGTGCGGATCAGGCAGGGGGATGAGTGGAAGACCGCATTTAATACGCCCGAGGGCCACTTTGAGTATTTGGTCATGCCTTTTGGTCTTTCTAATGCCCCTTCAGTTTTCCAGTCTTTTATGCATGATATTTTCCGCGATTTTCTGGATAAATTTATGATAATATATCTGGATGATATTCTTATTTTTTCTGATGACTGGGACTCTCATGTCCAGCAGGTCAGGAGAGTTTTTCAGGTTCTGCGGTCTAATTCTTTATGTGTGAAGGGGTCTAAGTGCGTTTTTGGGGTCCAGAAAATTTCCTTTTTGGGGTATATTTTTTCTCCCTCTTCCATTGAGATGGATCCCGTCAAGGTGCAAGCTATTTGTGACTGGACTCAGCCCTCCTCTCTTAAGGGTCTTCAGAGATTTTTGGGCTTTGCCAACTTTTACCGCCGATTTATTGCTGGTTTTTCGGAGGTCGTTAAACCACTGACTGATTTGACCAGACATGGCACTGATGTTGCTAATTGGTCCCCTCATGCTGTAGAGGCCTTTCAGGAGCTTAAGCACCGTTTTGCCTCTGCCCCTGTGTTACGTCAGCCTGATGTGAATCTGCCTTTTCAGGTTGAGGTTGACGCTTCGGAGATCGGAGCTGGGGCAGTGTTGTCGCAGAAAGGTTCCGACTGCTCCGTCATTAGGCCTTGTGCCTTCTTTTCTCGCAAATTTTCGCCCGCAGAGCGGAATTATGATGTTGGGAATAGGGAGCTTTTGGCCATGAAGTGGGCGTTTGAGGAGTGGCGCCATTGGCTAGAGGGGGCTAAGCATCAGGTGGTGGTATTGACTGACCACAAAAATTTGATTTATCTTGAGACTGCCAGGCGCCTGAATCCTAGACAGGCGCGCTGGTCTTTATTTTTTTCTCGCTTTAATTTTGTGGTGTCATACCTACCGGGTTCTAAGAATGTTAAGGCAGATGCCCTTTCTAGGAGTTTTGACCCGGACTCTCCTGGTAATACTGAACCCACAGGTATCCTTAGGGAGGGAGTAATTTTGTCGGCCGTTTCTCCTGATCTGCGGCGGTCCTTGCAAGAGTTTCAGGCGGATAGACCGGATCGTTGTCCGCCTGATAGACTGTTTGTTCCGGATGATTGGACCAGTAGAGTCATCTCTGAGGTACATTCTTCTGCATTGGCAGGTCATCCCGGAATTTTTGGTACCAGGGATTTGGTGGCAAGATCCTTCTGGTGGCCTTCCCTGTCACGAGATGTGCGAGTCTTTGTGCAGTCATGTGACATTTGTGCTCGGGCCAAGTCTTGTAGTTCTCGGGCTAGCGGACTGCTGTTGCCCTTGCCTATTCCTAAGAGGCCTTGGACACACATCTCGATGGATTTTATTTCAGATCTGCCTGTTTCCCAGAAGATGTCTGTCATCTGGGTGGTCTGTGACCGTTTCTCTAAAATGGTCCATTTGGTTCCTCTGCCCAAGTTGCCTTCTTCTTCTGAGTTGGTTCCTCTGTTTTTTCAGAATGTTGTCCGATTGCACGGTATTCCTGAGAATATTGTTTCTGACAGAGGTACCCAATTTGTGTCTAGATTTTGGCGGGCATTCTGTGCTAGGATGGGCATAGATTTGTCTTTTTCATCTGCTTTTCACCCTCAGACTAATGGCCAGACCGAGCGGACTAATCAGACCCTGGAGACATATCTGAGGTGTTTTGTCTCTGCTGACCAGGATGATTGGGTTGCTTTTTTGCCATTGGCAGAGTTCGCCCTCAATAATCGGGCCAGCTCTTCCACCTTGGTGTCCCCGTTTTTCTGTAATTCGGGGTTTCACCCTCGATTTTCCTCCGGTCAGGTGGAATCCTCGGATTGTCCTGGAGTGGATGCGGTGGTGGAGAGATTGCATCACATCTGGGGGCAGGTTATGGACAATTTGAAGTTGTCCCAGGAGAAGACTCAGCGTTTTGCCAACCGTCATCGTCGTGTTGGTTCTCGGCTTTGTGTTGGAGATTTGGTCTGGTTGTCTTCTCGTTTTGTCCCTATGAGGGTCTCTTCTCCTAAGTTTAAACCTCGGTTCATCGGCCCTTATAGAATATTGGAGATTCTTAATCCTGTTTCTTTCCGTTTGGACCTCCCTGCGTCCTTTTCTATTCATAACGTTTTTCATCGGTCGTTATTGCGCAGGTATGAGGTACCTGTTGTACCTTCAGTTGAGCCTCCTGCTCCGGTGTTGGTTGAGGGTGAGTTGGAGTACGTTGTGGAGAAAATTTTGGACTCTCGTGTTTCCAGACGGAGACTCCAGTATCTGGTCAATTGGAAGGGTTACGGCCAGGAGGATAATTCTTGGGTCAATGCATCTGATGTTCATGCTTCTGATCTTGTTCGTGCCTTCCATAGGGCTCATCCTGGTCGCCCTGGTGGATCTGGTGAGGGTTCGGTGCCCCCTCCTTGAGGGGGGGGTACTGTTGTGAATTTGGATTCTGGGCTCCCCCGGTGGCCGCTTGTGGAATTGGACTTGTCATCCTCTTTCCTGTTTCACCTGTTTCCATCAGTAGTGGGTGTCGCTATTTAAGCTCATTTCTCTGGTGGTTTCTTGCCGGTCAACAATGTTATCTGATGCCTCTCAGTGCTTGTTCCTGCTTCTGACAACTACTAGATAAGTTGGACTTTTGTCCATGTTTCGTTTTGCCTATTTGTTCCAGTTCACAGCTGAAGTTTTGTTACTGTGGCTGGAAAGCTCTCGTTGATCAGGGATTGCTACTCTGGTGTTATGAGTTAATGCCAGAGTTTAAGGTAATCTCTGGATGGTGTTTTGTTAGTGTTTTTCTGCTGACCATGAAAGTATACTATCTGTCTTCTGCTATCTAGTAAGCGGACCTCAAATTTGCTAAGACTATTTTCCTGCTGCGTTTGTTGTTTCATCTGAACTCACCGTCATTATATGTGGGGGGCTACTGTCTTCTTTGGAATATTTCTCTAGAGGTGAGCCAGGTCTTATATTTCCCGCTGCTAGCTATTTAGGTCTTAGGCCAGAGCTGGGCATCTAGCAATAAATAGGAAATGCTACCTGGCTATTTCTAGTTGCGCGGCAGGCTTAGTTCATGGTCAGTATAGTTCCATCTTCCGAGAGCTTGTCCCTCTATAGGCTTGCTATGATCTCTGCCTGCAGAGATCATGACAGCGTATCCTCCCACAAATGAATGACAGCACGCCTCTGTTCACACAGCCTCTGAACCATGTGCAGTGTGGAGTTCCACCTTGTTGCAACATCTATAATTAGGCGTTGCTGTGGAAGATTTAGCAATCGCTGATGGTTCAGCATACGGCTGGAGTGTACGGGCGACCGGCGGATGTGCGAACAAAGTTTTCGCACCTTCAGGAGCAGGGCTGGTAACTCCGGATAATTTTTCAGGAAGCACTGCACCACCAGGTTCAAAGTGTGAGCCAAGCAAGGTATGTGTTTAAGTTGTGAAAGGGCTATGGCAGCCATAAAATTCCTTCCGTTATCACTGACTACCTTGCCTGCCTCAAGATGTACACTGCCCAGCCATGACTCAGGTTCTTGCTGCAAGAACTCGGCCAGTACTTCCACGGTGTGTCTGTTGTCGCCCAAACAGTTCATTTCCAACACAGCCTGCTGACGCTTACCACTAGCTGTTCCATAATGAGACACCTCGTGTGCAACACTGGCAGCTGCGGATGGAGTTGCCAGGCGACTGCGCTCTGTGGACGAGCTGTCGCTTCTAGAGGAGGAGGAGGAGGAGGGGTGTCGAACACCTACTGCCAACTGTTTCCTAGACCGTGGGCTAGGCAGCTGTCCCACTATGGCTGTCCCCTGTGGACCCTGCATCCACCACATTAACCCAGTGCGCCGTGATGGACATGTAACATCCCTGGCCATGCCTACTGGTCCATGCGTCTGT
This sequence comes from Ranitomeya variabilis, assembly GCF_051348905.1. Taxonomy (NCBI): domain Eukaryota; kingdom Metazoa; phylum Chordata; class Amphibia; order Anura; family Dendrobatidae; genus Ranitomeya; species Ranitomeya variabilis. The sequence goes on from NC_135233.1 coordinate 104,672,319, forward strand.
GGTGAGGTGCACCTTTCCACTGACAGACTGCCTCAGTGCATGGACAATGCGGTCTTTGACATGCTGGTGGAGGGCTGGGATGGCTTTTCTCACAAAGAAGTGGCGACTGGGTAGGTCATAGTGTGGTACTGCATAGGCCATCAGGTCTTTGAAAGCTTTGCTTTCAACCAACCGGTAGGGCATCATCTCTAATGAGATTAATCTGGCAATGTGGGCGTTCAAACCCTGTGTACGCAGATGAGAGGATGAGTACTTTCTTTTCCTCACGAGAGTCTCTTCTAGGGTGAGCTGGACAGGAGACCTGCAGATGGTGGAACTAGTGGTGGTGGTGGACATGGCGGATTGAGAGACAGTTGGTGATGTTGGCCTACATACAGTGCTTCCTACCAATAACCTTCTGATTCCCTGCCTGCTTTGGCCTTGCGACGATCCCTCCACATTTGCTGCTGGTGGTGTCCGAACCGGTGGGCTTACAGTGAGGGAAGCAATGTAGTGTTGCTGACTACCTTCATTCTGACCAGGTGCACCAACGGTACAGGATGTTTGGTAATTAGTCCAGGCTTGCAAGTACATGCTGGTTAAATGTCTACGCATGCACGTTGTATTTAAATTTTTAAGAATCTTCCCTCTGCTAAAGGTCTTTGAGCATTTCTTACAGATCACTTTAGACTTATCATTGGGATCTTGGTCAAAAAAATGCCACACTGCACTCTTCCTACTATGGAATTCCTTTTCAGGCATTGCACGCTGTGCAACTTTCAGCGGTTGGCCACGCTGTCCTAAAACTGTTTTTGTCAAACGTTTTGGGCCTGATACGGGCCTGGCTGATGCCAGCTGTTGCGATGTAGATTGGTGTTGCTGCGGATAACCCTCCTCCGCTTGTGAGCTAGTGCCAGCGGCACCCTCTTCCCCCAATGGCTGCCAATCTGGGTCAAGAACTGGGTCATCGATCACCTCCTCCTCCACAATGTCATGTGCACCTTCCTCAGTGTCACCGTGTAAGCCGATGCTATAGCGTTCAGGACAGGGCACCATAGTCTCATCAGGGTCAGATTCTGGCTCAGGAAACTGCGAGGTCAATGTAGTGATCTGAGTCAATGGAACAGCATCATAATCTAGGTGTGGCTGTGCATCAGTGCACTCCATGTCCGATTCTTCTTGTAATGGGCAGTGTACAATTTCCCTTTCTAACCCTGGCACGGTATGTGTAAAGAGCTCCATGGAGTAACCTGTAGTGTCGCCTGACGCATCCTTCACTTTTGGTTTGGGAGAAGGACACAAGGAAACGTCTTTTTCTGGACCGGAAGCATCCACTGACGACTGGCTGCTCTTACATTTTGAACTTTGGGAAGAGGAGGCGAAAGAGCTAGAGGCTGAGTCAGCAAGGAAAGACAAAACTTTTTCCTGCTGCTCCGGCTTTATTTCCTACTCCCAGGTAAGGGAGCCTTTGAGGCCTTGTGTAGCCAGACGATGACGCAGGCTCAACACCTCCAGCCTTAGGTGCTACTGTGCTTTTGCCACTACCACCAGATGCAGCACCACCACCACCATCAGTACTAGCTGGCAACCCCCGCCCACGGCCTCTTCCACCAGACTTCCTCATTTTTGGGGGGGAGACACTGAACCACAACTCTGGCCCAGTGGTATAACACAACACTATGAACGTGGCAGAAAGTGGCTGCCTGATATACGACACACTAGCAGTACAGCAGAATATAAACTGTGTGAGAATTACTATCTCACTTTTGGGGGGAGAAGCTGAACCACAACTCAGGCCCAGTGGTATAACACAACACTATGAATGTGGCAGAAAGTGGCTGCCTGATATATGACACACTAGCAGTACAGCAGAATATAAACTGTGTGAGAAATACTATCTCACTTTTGGGGGGAGACACTGAACCACAACTCTGGCCCAGTGGTATAACACAACACTATGAATGTGGCAGAAAGTGGCTGCCTGATATACGACACACTAGCAGTACAGCAGAATATAAACTGTGTGAGAATTACTATCTCACTTTTGGGGGGAGAAACTGAACCACAACTCTGGCACAGTGGTATAACACAACACTATGAATGTGGCAGAAAGTGGCTGTAATTATTATTAAAAAAAAAAAAATTACTGCAATAACACGCTCCCTAGTCCCTACAATGATCTCAGGACAAGTATGGCAGCAATAAAAAGGACTTCAAAACAAAAAAGTGTGGACAAATAAACAAGACAGGTAACTGTGCAGAAAGGAGCAACAGGATTTTTGCTTTGAAAAAAGCAGTTGGTTTGCACAGCACCGTGCACACAGCTATGCAGCTGCTGCACTAAAATACGACCTCCACTGTCCCTGCACAAAAAGGTGGTGTGGGACAGTGAAAATCGCTCCAGCACAAGCGGTTTGGGGGTTTATATTTCCTCCCTAACTCTGTCCCTGCTTCTGACTAACTGCAGAAAACTCTCCCTATGCTCAGATCGGCAGAAGTAAGATGGCGGTCGGCGTGCACGCCCCTTTATAGCCCCTGTGACGCCGCAGACAGCAAGCCAATCACTGCCATGCCCTTGTCTAAGATGGTGGGGACAGAGACCTATGTCATCACGCTGCCCACACTCTGCGTCCTCCTTCATTGGATGAAAAACTGCGGTAACAGCGTCATACAAAACGTGACTTTGGCGCTCTGATCACCGACCGCATGGCCGATCCCACACTAGAATCGGTTCGGGTTTCATGAAACCCGACTTTGCCTAAAAGTCGGCGATTTCTGAAAATGACCGATCCGTTTTGCTCAACCCTAGTCAGCAACCATTCAACTAATCAACAAACATCAATTCAACCTACAGCAAGAATCAACATTCAGGCTCATATGAACAATGGCTTATGTCTCTTAACCTGCTGAACAATATGTCTGGCATAATTAAGAATAAACACAATGCTTTCACAGGTACGTCCTAGGTCATCTCCCTGCCTTTGAAGCAGGCTCTGGCGCCGAGCCCGCATCTATCCCTGCACAGGATAGCTTATCTGAGCAGTTGTCATATTCATCTAACAGCCGCTGGTGGATTTACAATCCACTTGCGGCTGTTAAATTAAATACTGCTGTCAATCTCGTATCAGCGCCCCTGTCATGTGAAAGGGGGGCGCCGTTGGGCTGTCTTGACAACCGAGTGTCTGCAGGAGACCATTGTTCCTGTCATTATAAATATCATGTGAATGCTAGAGCTTTCACAGGAGATCATAATTTCTGCTACACATAGGAGTGTTCATGAGCGCAAATACTGACAGTTCACCACACGGTGCAATCCATCAATCATTTTTTACTGCAGAAAAAGTCATGGACAGCACATCTCAATATTCATACTTTGATCTAATGCTGCTAGGCAAAATTTTACAAACTGAAAATGATGTTCTGATCAGTCTGTATGAAGTCTGGATGACAGCCATGTCATAGTGAACCTTTCAGTGGGTCCCTAGCCTGAAAGATGCGGCGTCGTGTGCAATCCACTGTTACAGCAATATTACCCCAGCAGGGCAGGCGACCAGGAACCCCGCAGCACCCATGCTGTGAGGCAGAGTCCCTCCACAGGCACAAAACCACAGTGAAAATGGCTGCTACACAGCACCAACCCCAGGTGAACAGATGTAAAAAGCTTACCATTCACAAGCTCTCAGAATGTGAACTGAGAGCAAAAATAGATGGAACCCCTCTTGCTGTCTCCTGCTAAATGGGAGGAATGCTAGCCAATTAATACAAACAAACAAAGAGCAAAAAAAGAAAAAATATTATTCCAAAAAAAGTACACATGTTTGGTATCGCCACGCCCAGAACGACCTAACGTGTAAAACTGTTCCACTAGTTAACCCCATCAGAAACACCGTAAAAAAATAAATGAGGCAAAAAACTATGCTTTATCATTATAACGTCGAACAAAAAGTGAAATAAAACACGATCAAAAATTGTAATGTAAATTAAAACTCTACTGATTAAAACATCATCTTGTCCTGCAAAAAACAAGCCACCATACAACTCCATCAGCGGAAGAATACAGTTATTGCTGTCAGAATAAAGTGATACAAAAATAATTATTTTTTCTATAAAATAGTTTTTATTTTATAAAAGTGGCAAATAATATATATATATATATATATATATATATATATATATATATATATATATATATGTATAATCGTCTAAGGATCACTTCCGTCTGTTTGTCTGTTTGTCTATCTGTCTGTCTGTCTGTTGCGGAAATCCCTCGTCGCTGATTGGTCGCGGCCGGCAATTGGCGATGGGTACAGTCCGGCCGCGAATTTGCCCCTCCTACTCTTTGTCAGTGCCCCCTCCATACTCCCCTCCAGTCAGCACTCACACATGGTTATTGGCTGCGTTACATCGTGTAACGCAGTCCGTTAACGCTATTAACCCTGTGTGACCAACTTTTTACTATTGATGCTGCCTATGTAGCATCAATAGTAAGAAGATCTAATGTTAAAAATAAGAAAAAAAAATAATTATATACTTACCTTCCGGCACCTTTCCTGCTTATCGCGACGCTCCAGGCCATGCATTGCCTTCTCGCGAGATGATGACGTAGCGGTCTCCCGAGACTGCTAAGCCATCTGGGTGATCTTGCAATGCATAGCTGGGAACGGAAGCTGGCGGCCGCATCGTGCGCATAGGGACAGCTTTGCTGGACGCCGGAGGGTGAGTATTTAACTATTTTTTATTTTCATTCTTTTTTTAAAGAAGGGATATGGTGCCCAGTGTGCTATATAGTACTTGGGCTGTGTTATATACTGCAAGGCTGCTATATGCTACGTGGGCAGTGTTATATACTGTGTGGCCTGTGTTATATACTGAGTGGGCAATTTTATATACTACATGGGCAATGTTAAATATTTTAAATATATTATGTGGGCTGTGTTATATACTATGTGGCAGTGTTATATACTACGTGGGCAGTGTTATTTACTATGTGGGTTGCGTTATATACTATGTGGGCAGTGTTATATACTATGTGGGCTGTGTTATATACTGCGTGGATGCTATATATTACGTGGGCTGTGTTACATTCTACGTGGCAGTGTAATATTGTATGTGGGCTGTGTTATATACTGCGTGAATGCTATATATTACGTGGGCTGTGTTATATACTATGTGGCAGTGTTATATACTACGTGGGCTGTGTTATATACTATATGCGCAGTGTTATATACTACGTGGCCTGTGTTATATACTACGTGCACAGTGTTATTTACTACGTGGCTTGTGTTATATACTATGTGGGCAGTGTTATATACTACGTGGGCTGTGTTATATACTGCGTGGATGCTATATATTACAGTACATGGGCTGTGTTATGTATTACATAGCAGTGTTATATACTAGGTGGGCAGTGTTATATACTACTGTCTGTAGTGTGATTCCTATAAGACCACTCCTCTCTGCTTCACACCTGACTGCACTTAGTTGTACTTATATTGCATAGCTCAAGTCTGCATAGACTTCAGTCTGCAGTGTGATTCCTATAAGTGTGTCCTAGAAGAGTGAAGATTACAGTAGAATTAAAACCTGAATTGAACCTGAAGGGAACTGAAGGTAACTGGCCAGTCACTGTAAACAATGTTTCTGTTTATTTTCACTCTCACCCCTATAATCCTTCACTTTATGCTACCTCCCCTAATCCCTACACCAAGTAAGGAACTGTTTATCTCTGCTTCAATCCTCCCCATCCATCTCACCTCCTCCTCAGAACTGTTCCATAACATACAATCCTCTGTCTCCAAGCACAGACAGCCACCTCATGCCCTCTCCTGCTCCCACCTGCTAACACTTTCTCTGCTCCTTCTCACTGCTGGTGATATCTCTCCAAATCCTGGTCCTCCTCACCACATTCCCACAGTCATTTCTACCTCCCATCCACGCTCTATCACAAACTTCCGTAACCTCTCTAACCTTATACTCATTCACCCAGCCCCCGCTTCCCCAGTCCCACTAACAGGAGCTCTGTGGAACGCTCGCTCTGTCTGCAACAAGCTTTCCTACATCCATGATCTTTTTGTTACTACCAAACTTTCCTTCCTCGCCATCACTGAAACCTGGCTCACCCCTTCTGACACAGCCTCCCCTGCTGCACTCTCTTACGGTGGCTTCCACCTTTCTCACACACCCCGCCCCAGCAGCAAACATGGCCGAGGAGTTGGTTTTCTCCTGTCAGATAACTGCTCCTTCACCCCAATCCCACTGCCACCCTCTGTCACCCTCCCTTCCTTTAAGGTGCACTCTGTGCACACCTACTCCCCCTCCAACCTCCAACTGGCTGTAATTTACCGACCCCAGGGCCAGCCACCACCTTCTTTGACCACTTCACCACCTGGCTACTTCATTTCCTTTCCACGGACATCCCCACTATCATCATGGGGGACTTCAACATCCCCATTGACACTTCCCTCTCAGCTGCCACTAAACTTCTATCTCTCACTTCCTCCTTTGGCCTCACTCAATGGTCTTCTACAGCCACCCACAAAGATGGTCACACACTGGACCTCATCTTCACCTGCCTCTGCTCCCTATCTAACATCTCTAACTCACCTCTTCCTCTCTCTGACCACAACCATCTCACATTCTCTTCCCTCTCCACTCCATGTCTACAATCCCCACCCGACAAACTTTCACACCCTCACAGAAATCTTAAACATATTGACCTACATTCATTCTCTGAATCCCTCCTCCCTCTCACAGATATAAGCTCCTTACACAATGCGGATGACGCTGCAGCTCTATATAACACCACAATATCTGTAGTTTTGGAATCTCCTGCCCCACTTACACATACCAAAGCTCACAAAATCAACAGACAGCCCTGGCACACCAGCCTGACCAAAGAACCGAGGCGAGCTTCCAGGGCTGCTGAGCGCAGATGGAAAAGATCCCACTCCAACGAACACTTCATTGCATTCAAACAGTCCCTCACTACTTTCAAGACCACACTCGCCACAGCTAAACAAACTTACTTCTCATCTCTCATATCCTCCCTGTCTCACAACCCTAAACAGTTATTCAACACCTTCAATTCTCTCTTCCGTCCCCCAGCACCTCCTCCCTCCCCACTTATCTCAGCTGAAGACTTTGCCTCATTTTTCAAGCAGAAGATTTGATATCAGAGACAGTTTTGGTCAACAACCCCCAGAGCCCTTCCTCCCAACTTCCCAGCCCTCCACCTCCAAAACCAACTTCTCCACCATTACAAAAGATCAACTCTCCACTCTACTCTCAAGTTCGCATCTCACCACCTGTGCACTTGACCCGCTCCCATCCCACTTCATCCCAAACCTCACCACAGTCTTCATCCCAACCCTAACCCATCTCTTCAACCTATCACTAACAACTGGTGTTTTCCCCTCAAGCTTTAAACATGCCTCCATCACACCTATCCTCAAAAAGCCTTCTCTTGACCCATCCTCAGTATCTAGCTATCGCCCTATATCACTTCTCCCCTATGCCTCCAAACTACTGGAACAACACTTCTACCTTGAACTGTCCTCCCATCTCTCTTCTTGCTCCCTCTTTGACTGCTTACAATTTGGCTTCTGGTCACACCATTCCACTGAAATTGCCCTAACGAAAGTCACCAATGACCTCTTAACCGCCAAGAGCAAGTGACACTACTCTGTCCTCCTCCTCCTCGACCTGTCAGCTGCCTTTGACACAGTGGACCATTCCCTACTAATACAGACCCTCTCATCCCTTGGCATCACAGACTTGGCCCTATCCTGGATCTCATTATACCTAACAGACTGGACATTCAGTGTCTCCCACTCACACACCACCTCCTCACCTCGCCCCCTATCTTTCGGAGTCCCACAAGGTTCCGTCCTAGGGCCCCTGCTCTTCCCCATTTACACCTTTGGTCTGGGACAGCTCATAGAATCTCATGGCTTTTAGTATCACCTCTATGCTGATGACACACAGATCTACATCTCTGGACCAGATATCATCTCCCTACTAACCAGAATCCCTCAATGTCTATCCGCTATTTCACCCTTCTTCTCTGCTAGATTTCTGAAACTTAACATGGACAAAACAGAATTCATCATCTTTCCCCCATCTCATGTGACTCCCCCAACGAACCTATCCATTACAGTAAATGGCTGCCCACTCTCCCCAGTCCCACAAGCTTACTGCCTCAGGGTAATCCTTGATGCTGATCTCTCCACATATCCAAGCCCTTTCCACTTCCTGCCGACTTCAACTCAAAAATATTTCACGAATCCGTACATTCCTCAACCAACAATCTGCAAAAACCCTAGTCCATGCCCTCATCCTCTCTCGCCTTCATTACTGCAACCTCCTGCTCTGTGGCCTCCCCTCTAACACTCTCATAGTTACATAGTTACATAGTTATTAAGGTTGAAGGAAGACTTTAAGTCCATCTAGTTCAACCCATAGCCTAACCTAACATGCCCTAACATGTTGATCCAGAGGAAGGTAAAAAAAAAACATGTGGCAAAGAGTAAACTTCACATTGGGGAAAAAAATTCCTTCCCGACTCCACATACGGCAGTCAGACTAGTTCCCTGGATCAACGCCCTATCACGGAATCTAGTGTATATACCCTGTAGCATTATACTTTTCAAGAAAGGCATCCAGTTCCCTCTTAAATTTAAGTAATGAATCACTCATTACAACATCATACGGCAGAGAGTTCCATAGTCTCACTGTTCTTACAGTAAAGAATCCACGTCTGTTATTATGCTTAAACCTTTTTTCCTCCAGACGTAGAGGATGCCCCCTTGCCCCTGTCTCAGGTCTATGATTAAAAAGATCATCAGAAAGGTGTTTGTACTGTCCCCTCATATATTTATACATTAAAATAAGATCACCCATTAGTCTTCATTTTTCCAAACTAAACAGCCCCAAGTGTAATAACCTATCTTGGTATTGCAGACCCCCCAGTCCTCTAATAACCTTGGTCGCTCTTCTCTGCACCCGCTCCAGTTCAGCTATGTCTTTCTTATACACCGGAGACCAGAACTGTGCACAGTATTCTAAGTGTGGTCGAACTAGTGACTTGTATAGAGGTAAAATTATGTTCCCCTCATGAGCATCTATGCCTCTTTTAATACATCCCATTATTTTATTTGCCTTTGTAGCAGCTGCCTGACACTGGCCACTGAATATGAGTTTGTCATCCACTCATACACCCAGGTCTTTTTCATTGACGGTTTTGCCCAGAGTTTTAGAATTAAGCACATAGTTATACATCTCATTACTTCTACCCAAGTGCATGACCTTACATTTATCCCCATTAAATCTCATTTGCCATTTATCAGCCCAAGCTTCTAGTTTATATAAATCCTCCTGTAATATAAAATTGTCCTCCCCTGTATTGATTACCTTGCAGAGTTTAGTGTCATCTGCAAATATTGAAATTCTACTCTGAATGCCCCCTACAAGGTCATTAATAAATATGTTAAATAGAAGAGGGCCCAATACTGACCCATGTGGTACCCCACTGCTAACCGCGACACAGTCCGAGTGTGCTCCATTAATAACCACCCTTTGTTTCCTATCCCTGAGCCAGCTCTCAACCCACTTACACATATTTTCCCCTATCCCCATTATTCTCATTTTATGTATCAACCTTTTGTGTGGCACCGTATCAAAAGCTTTTGAAAAGTCCATATACACTACATCTACTGGGTTCCCTTGGTCCAATCCGGAACTTACCTCTTCATAGAAGCTGATCAAATTAGTCTGACATGAATGGTCCCTAGTAAACCCGTGCTTATACTGGGTCATGAGGTTATTCCTCTTCAGATACTCCAGTATAGCATCCCTTAGAAAGCCCTCCAGGATTTTACCCACAGTAGAGGTTAAGCTTACTGGCCTATAATTTCCGAGTTCATTTTTTGTCCCCCTTTTGAATATTGGCACCACATTTGCTATACGCCAGTCCTGTGGTACAGACCCTGTTATTATGGACTCTTTAAAGATTAAAAATAATGGTCTATCAATGACTGTACTTAATTCCTGCAGTACTCGGGGGTGTATCCCATCCGGGCCCGGAGATTTGTCAATTTTAGTGATTTTTAGACGCCGCCGTACTTCTTGCTGGGTTAAGCAGGTGACACTTATTGGGGAATTTTTGTTATCACTGCTCATATTGTCTGCCATGGGATTTTCTTGTGTAAATACTGATGCAAAAAAGTCATTTAGCATATTGGCTTTTTTCTCTTCCTCTTCCACCATTTCCCCCAGACTATTTTTAAGGGGGCCAACACTTTCATTTTTTAGTTTCTTACCATTTATGTAGTTAAAGAATATTTTGGGATTATTTTTACTTTCTCTGGCAATGAGTCTCTCTGTCTCATTTTTTGCTGCCTTGATTTGCTTTTACAGAATTTATTTAATTTTCTGTATTTATTTAATGCCTCATCTCTACCTACTTGTCAGGGAGAGACTAGGTGAGCGAGAGCTAATAACCCGGGCCCCTGCAGTTTCCCTCAGACTAGGGAAATCCTGACTGACCCTCTACCTGGAGTTTACACTGAAGGTGTGCATGTCCAGGCCTCGAACCTCACCCTGCCTCCTGAGCTCAGCCCTAGGCTGAAACCTCTGCCAACCACCCAGTGAAGATGTTATTCCCCAATACCCACAGTTAGTACAGACAAGGATAAAGGAAAATATACACCACGCCGCAGTCACTCAGGAATACACTATAAATGTGCAGGGCAAAATAAATACAAATATAGGAAGGAGTAAATAAGACAAAGGAAAATACACCACCAGCAACGAATCTCCAACCACCAGCTCTCCTCACCAGACCGAGATAACAACGCACAAGACAGAAGCTATAATCGGCGACGCCCAAAGATCAGGAGAACTATTTAAAGGCAGTGGGCATGGCCCAGCTTCCAATCCAAGGATTAGGTAAATTAACCCCAGAACAGCTAGATAAAATCTAGCAGACGCAAATGAGCAAATAGTGGTCAAAAGCGGAATTACCGCTGTCTGTTGGACGACCTGGTCTGAACAGCGTCCGACATGACAGTACCCCGCCTTCTACGAGGGACCCCAGGGCCCTCATGGCTAATAGGACCCGGCTTGTCCGGATGACGGCGGTGAAACAACCTGACCAGCTGGTCAGCATGAACGTCCGAGGCTGGTACTCAGGACCTCTCCTCAGGCCCATAACCACGCCAATGTACCAAGTACTGTAAAGTGCGATGCACTACACGAGAGTCAACCACCTTGGAGACTTCAAACTCCAAATTACCATCCACCAAGACTGGAGGTGGCATAGGCGCCGCATCCACTGAACCCACCACCTTCTTTAGAAGTGACCTGTGGAACACGTTGTGTATCTTATACACCGTAGGGAGCTCCAATCGGTACGCTACTGGGTTAATGACGGCGGTGACCCTAAATGGACCAATAAACCGTGGACCCAATTTAAGGGATGGTATTTTGAGTCTTATGTTTTTTGTGGGTAACCACACCCAGTCATCCACACTCAGGTCCGGACCTGGCACACGCCTACTGTCAGCCACACGTTTGTACCTAGCACCCACACTCAACAGGTGCTGTTTAACTCTCCTCCAGACTGATGACAATTGTGTTCCTAACTGGTCCTCCTCCAGAACGCCAGAAGAGCCCCTCTGACTCAAGGTACAAAATTGAGGATGTAGCCCGTAAACACAAAAAAAATGGAGACTCCCCAGACGACTCCTGGCGGTGATTATTGATGGCAAACTCAGACAAAGGAAGAAAGGTAGACAACTCCTCCTGGTTATCAGAGACAAAGCAGCGTAAGTACTGTTCCAAATTTTGGTTCATACGCTCAGTCTGACCATTTGACTGAGGATGAAACGCCGAAGAATGAGATAACTTGATTCCCAGCCGTGAACAAAACGCTCTCCGAAATTTTGCCACAAACTGAGACCCCCTATCAGACACGATGTCAGATGGAACCCCATGAAGTCTGACCAACTCCTGCACAAATACTTGGGCCAGAGTCTTAGCGTTAGGCAACGCAGGCAAAGACACAAAGTGCGACATTTTAGAAAACCGATCAACAATCACCAAGATGACCGTGTTTCCAGCTGATGAGGGCAAATCAGTGATGAAATCCATGGAGATTTCCGTCCATGGCTTACTAGGTACCTCAAGAGGAAGTAGTGTGCCAACAGGATGGGAGCGAGGCGTCTTAGCCATAGCGCACGTGGTACAAGCTGACACGTATGAGACCACGTCCTGTCGGATCTTGGGCCACCAAAACCGACGTGACACCAACTCCAAGGTACCTCTAACCCCTGGGTGACCAGCCAGGACAGCATCATGATACTCCGCCAAAACCTTTAGGCGGAGATGAAGCGGTACAAAAGATTTATTGACGGGAAGCTCAGATGGTACCTCCTCCTGAGCCTCGGCAATCTCAGCCTCAACCTCGGTAGTGAGAGCCGAAACCACAACACCCTTTTGGAGGATGGGTACTGGATCCTCCCGAGGTTCTCCCCCCGAAAACACCTGGACAGAGCATCCGCCTTAGTGTTTTTAGACCTTGGTCTGTAAGTGACCACAAAATTGAACGGTTTAGCAATGATGGAAAAATCCTTGATAAATTTCCTATAGTAGTTAGAAAACCCAAGTAACCGCTGAAGTGCTTTCAGGTTATCAGGACGTTCCCAATGCAGCACCGCCTGCACCTTAGTGGCGTCCATTTTAAAACCAGAAGCAGACACAATATAACCCAAGAAAGGCAACTCTTGAACAGAAAATACACATTTTTCAAGTTTAGCATACAGCTTATTCTCTCTGAGAAGCTGTAACACCTGCCTGACATGATCTAAATGAGTATCACGGTCGCAAGAATACATGAGAATGTCATCTAGGTACACAATAACGAATTTCCCCAAAACATGCGAGAACACATCATTGATGAAATGTTGGAACACTGCAGGTGCGTTAGTCAACCCAAACGGCATCACCAAATTTTCAAAATGACCCTCAGGGGTATTAAAAGCCATCTTCCACTCATCACCTTGACAGACTCTTATGAGGTTGTACGCCCCCCTGAGGTCAAGCTTGGTAAACCACTTAGCACCTGCCACCTGGTTGAACAAATCTGGTATCAGAGGCATAAGGTATGGATCACGAACCGTAATCTGGTTCAACTCCCTGAAATCCAAACACGGGTGTAATCCGCCATCTTTCTTCTTCACGAAGAAGAACCCTGCTGCCACCGGCGAGGATGACGGCCTGATGTGCCCTTTGCTCAAGCTTTCAGCAATGTAATCTTTTAACGCTTGTCTCTCCGGACCGGAGATGTTAAACATCCTTGCTTTAGGCAATTTGGCCCCTGGTTTAAACCTGATAGAACAGTCATAAGGACGATGTGGCGGCAACTCTGAACAACCCTTCTCAGAGAACAAATCCACAAAATCCTGAACTGACTCCGGAACGCTTGAAGTCACTGCAGCCACACATGTGGCCAGGCAATTCTCCTGGCAGAACTCGCTCCACCGAATTATGTCCTGAGTTTTCCAGTCAATTACCGGGTTGTGCATAGACAACCAAGGAAAATCCAAAACCACCTGAGCAGGAAGATTCCTGAGCACCTTACATGTAACCCGCTCGGAATGTAGAACTCCAATGTGGAGTTTCACCTCAGCCACAAGTTCAGTAATCTCCCCCTGAGAGAGAGGAGCAGCATTGATGGTGACCACGCGGATAGGATGAGACAGTTTTTAAATCCTAACACCTGCTGTGCGCGCAAACTCCTCATGAATGAGATTTGTGGCTGAACCACTATCCACAAAACAGTAATTGGCAGCTCACTGCCAGCAACAAAAACCTTAGCAGGGAGCATGCACTGAGAAACCACCATGGAGGATATACATAAGCTCAGACTGGTCTCCTCCACACCCTCTGAGCTTAGAAGTTTTCCGCCGTTGTGTTTTTCTTAGGCAGCAGAGAACAGATGTTAATAAAATGACCTGTTTTACCACAGTAAAAACAGGCTCCCTGCTACCTGAGCTCAGGGACTGGACGCTTCACATGTGACACCCCTGCGATTTGCATAGGCTCCGTGGGCTCACCTGCAGCAACCTCGCGTGAACCTAAACCCTCTCCCATAGGCGGTGTCTCATGCTCCCCCTGACGCAAACGGCGATCAATGCGGACAACCAAACTCATGGCGGAATCTAGAGAAGCAGGAGTCTCGTACATCAGGAGGGCTTTTTTAACCCTTCCAGAAATCCCATGTATAAACTGATTCCGCAATGCTGGATCATTCCATTGTGTATCGATCGCCCAGCGACGAAATTCAGAACAGTAATCCTCTGCAACTCACTCCCCCTGGCAAATAGAGAGTATCTTAGATTCTGCTAGAGCCATTTTGTCAGGTTCATCGTAGATTTTCCCAAGACAGGAAAAAAAACTCTCCACAGAGTCAAATGCAGCAGAATCAGATGGCAAAGAAAACGCCCATGCTTGGGGATCCCCACTCAACAATGACAACACCAGGCCCACACGCTGATCCTCATTACCTGAAGATATCGGGCGCATACGGAAATATAGTTTGCAAGCTTCATGAAAAGAAACAAATTTACTGCGTTCCCCAGCAAATTTTTCAGGCAAAGGAAATTTAGGCTCAGCAACTCTTCCTGTCGCTCCAGCTTGCACATTAGACACTGCTAGTCCCTGTTGATGTACTGCCCCCTTAACTCCGTGACCTGTAGGGACAGCGCCTCCAACTGGCGGGTTATGGAAGTCATGGGATTTTTTTTTTTTGTGTTGTTGGGCCGATTATAATGTCAGGGAGAGACTAGGTGAGTGAAAGCTAATAACCCGGGCCCCTGCAGTTTCCCTCAGACTAGGGAAATCCTGACTGACCCTCTACCTGGAGTTTACACTGAAGGTGTGCATGTCCAGGCCTCGAACCTCACCCTGTCTCCTGAGCTCAGCCCTAGGCTGAAACCTCCACCCACCACTCAGTGAAGATGTTATTCCCCAATACCCACAGTTAGCACAGACAAGGATAAAGGAAAATATACACCACGCTGCAGTCACTCAGGAATACACTATAAATGTGCAGGGCAAAATAAATACAAATATAGGAAGGAGTAAATAAGACAAAGGAAAATACACCACCAGCAACGAATCTCCAACCACCAGCTCTCCTCACCAGACCGAGATAACAATGCACAAGACAGAAGCTATAATCGGCGACGCCCAAAGATCAGGAGAACTATTTAAAGGCAGTGGGCATGGCCCAGCTTCCAATCCAAGGATTAGGTAAATTAACCCCAGAACAGCTAGATAAAATCTAGCAGACGCCAATGAGCAAATAGTGGTCAAAAGCGGAATTACCGCTGTCTGTCGGACGACCTGGTCTGAACAGCGTCCGACATGACACTACTTCCTTTAATTCTCTAAATGCTTTCTTTTTGTCCCTTATTGCGCCCCTTACAGCTCTATTTAGCCATATTGGTTTCCTCCTATTTCTAGTATGTTTATTCCCATACGGTATATACTGTGCACAGGTCCTATCCAGGATGCTAATAAACGTCTCCCATTTTCTTTGTGTATTTTTATGTCTCAGGATATCATCCCAGTTAATTGCACCAAGATCCTCTCTCATCCGTTGGAAATTTGCCCTCCTGAAGTTTAGTGTCCTTGTAACCCCCTACTACACATCGTATTAAAGGATACACGAAAACTTATTATTTTGTGATCACTATTCCCTAAGTGACCCCCAACCCTTATATTTGATATGCAGTCTGGCCTGTTTGTTAATATTAGGTCTAGCAGTGCCCCCCTTCTTGTTGGGTCCTGAACCAGTTGTGAAAGGTAATTGTCTCTCATAGTTGTCAAAAACCGATTACCTTTGCTGGAACTGCAGGTTTCTGTTCCCCAATCTGTTTCAGGGTAGTTGGAGTTCCCCATAATAATGACTTCTCCTTGAGTCGCAGCTTCATCTATTTGCTTTACGAGGATATTCTCCGTTGCTTCCATTATTTTTGGAGATTTATAACAAACCCCTATCAGTAATTTATTATTTTTCCCCCTCCCCTTATCTCCACCCACAGGGACTCTACATTTTCATTAAATTCACCTATATTATCACGCCGGATGGGTTTTAAGGACGATTTTACATACAGACACACCCCTCCCCCTCGCTTATTTGTACGGTCATTTCTGAAAAGGCTATAGCCCTGCAAGTTAACAGCCCAGTCATGGCTCTCATCCTGCCATGTTTCAGATATCCCCACCATGTCATAATTATGCTCCAACAACATTAGTTCTAATTCGTCCATTTTGTTGGCGAGGCTTCTGGCATTAGTATACATGCACTTGATGTTCCTCTCTGTACCTCTATTCTTTCTTAAATTATTAACTGTTCTAACCCTACCCCCATGCCACCGCCTCCCCTAACTTCCTTATTTGTGCCCAGGTCTCTATCTGCCCTATCTTCCCCTCCTATAAATTGATACCCCCCAATCCCTAGTTTAAACACTCCTCCAA
Organism: Ranitomeya variabilis; assembly: GCF_051348905.1. Taxonomy (NCBI): domain Eukaryota; kingdom Metazoa; phylum Chordata; class Amphibia; order Anura; family Dendrobatidae; genus Ranitomeya; species Ranitomeya variabilis. Next base: position 104,688,837 of record NC_135233.1, read on the forward strand.
CCTTCTAGCCATTTTCTCCCCCAGCACAGCTGCACCTTCCCCGTTGAGGTGCAGCCTGTCCCTAGCGTAGAGCCTGTAGCCCACTGAGAAGTCAGCCCAGTTCTGCAGGAACCCAAACCCCTCCTTCCTACACCAATTCTTGAGCCACTTGTTAACCTCCCTAATCTCCCGTTGCCTCTCTGGCGTGGCATGTGGTACAGGCAGTATTACGGAAAATACCAGGTTGGAGGTCCTTGCTTTTAGCTTGCAGCCTAATTCCCTGAAATCATCTTTAAGGACCTTCCACCTACCTCTAACTTTGTCATTTGTGCCAATGTGCACCATGACCGCTGGGTCCTCACCAGCCCCTTCCAGTAATCTGTCCACCCGATCAGCGATGTGTCGGACTCGAGCACCAGGTAGGCAGCACACCGTCCGACGATCCCTGTCTTTGTGACAGTGAGCAGAAGACTCCTCTCCATATTGTCTATGGATCTCAGTGTTGCCAGCTGCACATTTAGATTCAGAATCTGGGCTTCCAAATGCTCAACGTGCTCACATCTCGCACAGCAGTATGCACCCTCGACCGGCTGATCAAGGACTGCATACATGTGGCAAGATGTGCACTGGATGGCATTAACAATAGTGGAGCACATTTCCTAATGGGGATTGCACCACACAGAAACGTTAAATAAAAATAAATACAAAGTATTAATAAAAAACAGACAGCAATTCCTCCCTTGGAAACTCCCTGATTCCAAAGTCACTGAATCACAAGTCACACTTACCGCCATTCACACTTACGCTCAGGTCACACTCAGCTCGTTCACACTCGCTAAGCTGAAGATTTAAAGATTTTTTTTCCCCTCAGCAACAATCCACCTTGCTGTTCAATGCTCTACCAAAAAGCATTCTCGCACCCCTCCAATCTATTCTAAACTCTGCTGCCCGACTAATCCACCTGTCCCCCCCACTATTCCCCGGCCTCTCCCCTCTGTCAATCCCTTCACTGGCTCCCCATTGCCCAGAGACTCCAGTACAAAACCCTAACCATGACGTACAAAGCCATCCACAACCTGTCTCCTCCTTACATCTGTGACCTAGTCTTCCGGTACTTTCCTACACATAACCTCTGATCCTCACAAGATCCCTTTCTCTACTCCCCTCTTATCTCCTCTTCCCACAATCGTATACAAGACTTCTCTCGCGTCTCACCCCTACTCTGGAACCCTCTACCACAACACATCAGACTCTCGCCTACCATCGAAACCTTCAAAAAGAGCCTGAAGACCAATCTCTTCCAACAAGCCTACAACCTGCAGTAACCACCGATCGACCAAACCGCTGCATGACCAGCTCTATCCTCGCCTACTGTATTCTCACCCATCCCTTGTAGATTGTGAGCCTTCGCAGGCAGGGTCCTCTCTCCTCCTGTACCAGTTATGACTTGTATTGTTTAATATTATTGTACTTGTTTTTATTATGTATACCCCTACTTACATGTAAAGCGCCATGGAATAAATGGCGCTATAACAATAAATAATAATAATAATAATACTATGTGGGCAGTGTTACATACTACGTGGCCAGTATTATATACTGCGTGGCTGTGTTATATACTACATGGCTGTGTTATATACTACGTGGCTGTCTGTGTTACGTGGTCTCTCATATGCTATGTGGCTGCTATATATATACATACATACTGTACATACATATTCTAGAATAAATATATACAGTATGTATAAATATGAGTATGTGGTATCACTTTAATCGTGCTGACCCGAAGAAATAAGCTGCCCTATCAATTTTACTTCATGTGCAATGGTGTAAAACCAGAACCAAAAAAATAATTCCTGAATTGCTGTTTTTTGTTCATTGTGCCTCCTAAAAATCAGAATAGAAAGTGATCAAAATATGTCATGTGCCCAAAAATGATACCAATAACAACATCAACTTGTTCACATGAATTTGTCAGCCAAAATATGGAAAAATTATAGCTGTCTAAATGGGGGAGGGGGTGCAAAAACTAGTTTTTGCAATGCAAAGCATCTTTAAGTATGTGACAGCTGCCAAACTCCAAAACACGATATAAATCTGGTAGCGCCATAATTGCACCGACCCGAAGAATAAAGCTGCTTAATGATTTATACTGCATAAGAAACAGCGCAAAAAATAAATAAAACCAATTCTTCACCTGCTGTTGATTTGATCTTTCTGCCTCCCAAAGATCGCAGTAAGGCTCGGCTAACATTCATCTTGCGCTCTGCGCTGAACACTTACACCAGGATTTTTGTGCAAATCTCTGAAGTAGATGGTGCACATGGAACCCCCTGCGGAAGATCTATCATAAGGCAGATGGAGGCACTTGGGTAACTCTGTAGGACCTGTGATCCAGCAGTATCCATCTGTCACGATATGGTATGAAATATCATGAGTTTAGTGCTCTTGTCAGCCCAGGATGTGGGCTAGGAGGCCCCCCTTGTTTTTTGCTTCAGAGTTGAGCTTGCTTGCCAATGTAGATGGGGGAAGTGAGTTTTATTGACGAAAGGCATTTACGACCCCCAGTTCCTGTAGTAGTAAGTGCTCAGCTTTAACAGTTAGAGAAACTTCTAGAACCATGCGGTCCTTTGTTCGGTTATTGTGAGATATTAGACAAACTATTTAGGATAGTGGAATGATAAATACATATTCTTTGTCTCCGTCGAAGCATCTACCCATCACTCTAAACACAGTCGCCTAACTCCATCGGGGGAAGAAGTAGGGATTGCTCTGTAAATAATAGGACATATTTGATCTCCTTAGAAAGCTCATGTTAATACAAGCTCTATGCTGGGTGTGATATGACTCTGATATGTACTGGGACGGAGTTATAAGCATTAGACCAATTTGTATCCAAGTTACTCAGACTGAAAGGTAGGAGGATCTGGAAAAGCCAGCCCTTTCTGTGAGGTCACAGACTGTAGATTATAAAGTTGTGGCCAGATCTCCCGGCTCAGCCTTCTTCTTCTCTTTTCCTGTGAGCCCTGAGCAGCACATCCAATGAGCTGGGATGTCTGGCTGACTGCCATGCAATGATCTGAGAAATGTGAGTGTTATCGTTTCTTCCTTTAATCCTTTTATTTTCATAATTACCTTGTACATATTTGCAATTGTCTCATTTGTAACATCTTTGTAAAATATTTTTATAAACACTGCCTAAAAATCATTATGGGGTATATTATTTAATACTAGTTCGTTCTTCCTGCCCTAAACCGTACCCTGTCTCTGAAGGGAATTACGCTACTGTTTTTTTGGGGTTTGCTCCAGACCCGTTCAATTGGAGCTGGTGGCAGCGACCGTGTGCCGGCTTTTGGGGGTCCCTGTAGCGACTGCGGCTTGATAATTATTGTTCCTGCCTGAGTGGGAGTAGTTATCGCATTGCTGCAGTGCACCCAATAGCCAGTACATAGCAGGCAGCGTTTCTGGCGACTAATCACCCTAGGTGCAGTACCTAATCTGACCTGAGAGAAAGGGGGGCGCCAGAGAGCTGCAAGGTTTAAGTGGAACTGCAAGCGGGATATACACAAATCCCTGCAGTTCATGGTATACTGAAGAGCAGTGGGATACCTAAAATAAGCCCCTGCTGTAAACAAGAGGTCAATAGCCTCGTGTGTGTTTTTTTCATCACATTGTGGCAGTGGAGGGATAACTAGGATAAGCCCCCTGCACATGTGACAGCCGGCTGCTGGTCTAAGGTCACCCCAATCCGTGACATATTGTAGGCAGCGGCTAAGGGATCTTGACAGTCACGGTGTGAATCGTGACATATTGGTGGCAAGGCGGTGGGATATTAGAGCATTAGTGATTTGGTTTGAGCAATCATTCCTCTCACTAAAAACTTGCAGAAAGTTCTTGCGAGAACTCTGCGCAAATAAGTTTGGAGAACGAACTCAGTGTTTATTAGTCTTGAGACAATTGTGTGTACTGGTGATTATCCCCTCCCTTTTTCTTCGTTTTTCTATCCTATCTTTTATTTGGCAACCATGGCAACGAAAGGAGAAGCCTGGTACAACCAGCAGAAGAAAGACACTCTTGCTGGGATATGCACGTATCATGGCCTGAACCCCCAGAGCATGACCAAGACTCAAATGGTCGCTGAACTGGTGCAATGGGAAGCCGCTCTAGACCACTCACAGAGCCCAGAGGCCGCAGATGCCAGCACCAGCGAACGTGGTGCTGCAGCAGAGGTTCAACCACTGAATACGGGCCCTACTGGCAACCAGGGGGGTGCAGACCACCTCCTGCAGCTGGCTCTGCAACAATGCTCCGCAGATGACCTGGACCGACGTCTGCAGCTGATCCAGCAATACCAGGAGCGAGCCGAGGCCCGAGCCGAGCGAGAGGCCCAAGCGCAGCGGGAGTACCAGCTGCAGATGGCCCAACTGCAAATGCAGGGGTCGTCCCAGTCAAGTCGTGAGCCCAGCAGCGCTCAGATACCGAAGCCCCGGCCCGACCACTTTCCTGTTATGGAAAAGGATGGGGACTTGGACACTTTTCTGCGGGCCTTTGAGAAAGCCTGCAGACAGTACCAGCTGCCTACACAAGAATGGGCACGATACCTGACACCAGGACTGAGAGGAAAAGCTCTGGAGGCGTTTGCTGCACTCCCTCAAGAACAAGATGGTGACTATGAGGCCATCAAGCAGGCTCTGATAGCCAAGTACCAGCTTACACCCGAGGTGTACCGTAAAAAGTTTCGGACCCTCCTACGTGGCCCACACGACAGTTACAGTGATGTGGTGCATAGACTGGGGACCCACTTTGACCAGTGGACCCAAGGACTGTCAGTGACCACCTTTACACAGCTGCGAGACCTGATGATCAAAGACCAGTTCTTCCGTCTTTGCCCAACTGAAGTGCGACAGTTCGTGATGGACAGAGAACCCAACGATGTGACGAAAGCAGCGCAGATTGCCGATGCCTATGAGGCCAACCGTAGATCGGAAGTGCGGAAGCCAGTCACCACCAGCTGGAGAGGGGGTAAGCCTGCAGCCAACGCCAGTACCCCTGCCAGCCAACACACCAGAGGTCCTGTCCCCGTGGCCAACAGCACCAGACCTACCACCGAACTTCGCCAGTGTTACCACTGCAGGCAGACTGGACACCTCAGTCACCAATGTCAAGCCAAGCAGAAGAACTCCTCATCCCAGGCCCCAGGGCCTAATGCAGCAGTTCTTTTGGTGGGTGGTGTGGCTGGGAGGGTGTGTGACAACGTACAGCCCGTCACTGTGGGAGGTCGTGTTGCTACAGGCCTCAAGGACACCGGGGCTGAACGAACCCTCATCCGACCCGAGCTGGCGGCCCCTGAAGAAATCATTCCGGGGAAAACCCTAACTGTCACTGGGATTGGGGGCATCAGCTGTCCCTTACCGATGGCCCGGGTTTTTATTGATTGGGGAGCCGGGAGCGGGGTGAAAGAAGTGGGGCTGTCTGATAATTTGCCCACTGATGTTTTGTTGGGGACTGATTTGGGGAGGTTGTTTGCATACTACGTCCCTGACACCCCTCCCCAATCTGCTAATAAGGGTAAAGTTAACCCTGGTGATGATGATGATGATGATGATGGGAAATCGCATGTGTTACCTGACCATGCTTTATCTTGTAATGATGCATCTGTTAACCATTTTTTCCCTAGGATTGATGGTGAAAATGTTGTACCTGTGCCAACTGTACCTGATAACGCTGTTTCTATGAAAGTTGATGTGTCCATAGGTACAGGAGTGCTCAGCCAAGTCGCTCTGCGGAGTGAGACGGCTGAGGAACCCCTAGCAGGGGCAAGTGTCGGTGCTACCGGAAATGGGGAAATACATGGGAACCGTGAGGAAGGTGATGCCATGCAATTGACCAGTGCCACCGAGGAAGGTAACTGGCCCATAAGTAGCAATGCTCCTGAGGTAATGGGGGTGGATGGGGAGGTAGAGCCCATAGCAGCGTCGGCTGTTGGGTCTGTAGAAACCCCCGGGGAGACAGCCTACGTAGCTGCTGTCACCCGCAGTCAGAGTGCCCGGAACGCAGATACCTGTCTGCCTTCCGGACCCTCCTCAGTCATCAGTGTGACTGAACCAGAGGTGGACCCAGTGCAGGTCCCAGAGGGCTCCCGTGGGCAAGGGACCCTGACGTCGCTTCTGGCTTCCCCTAGCCAGGAGTTTCAGGCCGCTCTGCACACAGATGCGAGCCTAGAGAGTTTGAGACAACTCGCCGGGACGTCATTCTCCGAGACTGATAAGGAGAAGGTGTTCTGGGAAGGAGGAAGGTTGTACCGGGAGACAGTACCCGGAGAATCACAAAAGGAGTGGTTGAGGGAAAGACAGCTGGTCGTCCCGCAGCAATTCCGGGGTGAGTTGTTGCGGATTGCCCATGAGATCCCACTAGCTGGACACTTGGGGATCAGCAAAACTAAGGCCCGGCTGTCTCAACACTTCTATTGGCCTAAGATGGGGACAGATGTGTCAAACTACTGCCGCTCCTGTGTCACCTGTCAAAGAGTGGGGAAGGCGGGGCCTGCTCTTAAGGCTCCCCTGATCCCTTTGCCAGTGATAGAGGAGCCTTTCCAGAGGATTGCGGTGGACATTGTGGGCCCGCTGGCCGTCACCAGCAGCTCTGGAAAGCAATATATTCTTACTGTGGTAGACTACGCTACCCGGTACCCAGAGGCAGTAGCTCTGTCGTCAATTAGGGCAGATAAGGTGGCGGATGCCCTGTTGGCCATCTTTTCACGTGTAGGATTTCCCAGGGAAATGCTTACTGATCGAGGAACCCAATTTATGTCTCACCTAATGGAGGCTCTCTGTAAGAAAATGCAGGTGAAGCACCTGGTATCGAGTGCATATCACCCACAGACCAATGGCTTGTGTGAACGCTTCAATGGTACCCTCAAACAGATGCTACGCATGCTGGTTGAGACACAAGGGCGCGACTGGGAGCGGTACCTCCCACACCTGCTATTTGCTTACCGAGAGGTTCCGCAGGCCTCGACGGGGTTCTCCCCCTTCGAGCTCCTGTACGGCAGGCGAGTCCGGGGACCCCTTGGGTTGATAAGAGAATCCTGGGAAGAGGAGCCGAACCCTTCTGAAGTGTCCATAGTGGAGTATGTCATGCGCTTCCGTGACAAGATGCAGACCTTGACGCAGTTGGTGCATGACAACATGACGCAGGCTCAGGCTGATCAGAAGCACTGGTACGACCAGAACGCCCGGGAGCGGACGTACCACGTGGGTCAAAAGGTGTGGGTGCTGGTTCCTGTACCAACGGATAAGCTTCAGGCAGCCTGGGAGGGCCCGTACGTCGTCCACCAACAGCTCAACCCGGTCACCTATGTGGTCACGCTTGACCACACTCGGGGTAGGCGAAAGGCCTTTCACGTCAACATGATGAAGGCTCATCACGAACGTGAACCTTTCGTCCTACCGGTCTGCAGCTTACCCGAAGACGGGGAGGAAGACACCCTCCTGGACATGCTGGCCCAAGCCAAGGCCCGTGGGTCCATTGAGGACGTGGAGGTAAGCGCCTCGCTAGATGAACCACAGCGGTTGCAGTTGCAAACCATGCTGGAACCCTTCCGGGTCGTGTTCTCCAACCGGCCTGGACGGACTGAGTTAGCCGTCCATGAGGTGGACACCGGGAATCACGCCCCACTACGGCGAACACCCTATCGAATCTCTGACCAGGTGCAGCAGATTATGCGCCAGGAGATCGATGAGATGTTACAGCTGGGGGTGATTCGACGGTCAAAGAGCGCGTGGGCCTCACCTGTAGTTCTCGTGCCAAAGAAGGACCGGACCACCCGGTTCTGCGTGGACTACAGGGGGCTCAACGCCATTACAGCCTCTGACGCGCACCCAATGCCGCGCATCGAGGAGCTGCTTGAGAAGTTAGCTGGCGCAGAATACCTGACAATAATGGATCTGAGTCGCGGATACTGGCAGATTCCCCTGAGCCCCGAGGCGCAGGAGAAGTCCGCCTTTATCACACCCTTTGGACGGTACGAGTCCACGGTCATGCCCTTCGGCATGAAGAATGCCCCTGCCACTTTCCAGCGGATGGTCAATCTCCTGCTTCAGGGACTGGAGAAGTACGCTGTGGCGTACTTAGATGACATTGCCATCTTCAGTCCCTCCTGGGATGAACACCTGCAGCATCTCGAGGAGGTGCTCGGGCGAATTCACCGAGCAGGACTGACTATCAAGCCGGGAAAGTGCCAGATGGGCATGAGGAAGGTTCACTACCTGGGGCACCGGGTAGGTGGAAACACCCTAAAGCCAGAGCCTGACAAAGTGGGCGTGATCGTGAACTGGCCCACTCCCAGGAACAAGAAACAGGTGATGTCCTTCCTGGGCACTGCAGGGTACTATAGGCGCTTCGTGCAGCACTATAGTAGCCTGGCAAAACCTTTGACGGACCTCACCAGGAAGAAGCTACCCCACATCGTCAACTGGACAGATGGCTGTGAGGGGGCCTTCCAGGCGTTAAAAACCGCACTGTGCAACGCCCCTGTGTTGAAAGCAGTCGACAGCAGTCGACCATTCTTGGTACAGACCGACGCCAGCGAGTTTGGCCTTGGTGCTGTGCTCAGCCAGGTGGACTCGGAGGACCAAGAGCACCCCGTGTTGTACCTGAGCCGGAAACTTTTGCCGAGGGAAGTGGCCTACTCCACCATTGAGAAGGAGTGCCTGGCCATAGTCTGGGCCCTGCAGCGCTTGCAGCCCTACTTGTACGGTCGCACCTTCACCGTGGTGACCGACCACAACCCTCTGCGCTGGCTAAGCACCATGTGTGGAACCAATGGCAGGTTGCTACGCTGGAGCCTTGCCCTTCAGCAATTTGACTTCACCATTAAACACAAAGCGGGCAGGGAGCATGGGAATGCAGATGGACTGTCCCGCCAGGGTGAACCCACGGAGGTGCGCATGGAGGCATACCGAGAGGTCCTGCCGCCGTAGCGCACGCCAAAAGGGGGAGGTGTCACGATATGGTATGAAATATCATGAGTTTAGTGCTCTTGTCAGCCCAGGATGTGGGCTAGGAGGCCCCCCTTGTTTTTTGCTTCAGAGTTGAGCTTGCTTGCCAATGTAGATGGGGGAAGTGAGTTTTATTGACGAAAGGCATTTACGACCCCCAGTTCCTGTAGTAGTAAGTGCTCAGCTTTAACAGTTAGAGAAACTTCTAGAACCATGCGGTCCTTTGTTCGGTTATTGTGAGATATTAGACAAACTATTTAGGATAGTGGAATGATAAATACATATTCTTTGTCTCCGTCGAAGCATCTACCCATCACTCTAAACACAGTCGCCTAACTCCATCGGGGGAAGAAGTAGGGATTGCTCTGTAAATAATAGGACATATTTGATCTCCTTAGAAAGCTCATGTTAATACAAGCTCTATGCTGGGTGTGATATGACTCTGATATGTACTGGGACGGAGTTATAAGCATTAGACCAATTTGTATCCAAGTTACTCAGACTGAAAGGTAGGAGGATCTGGAAAAGCCAGCCCTTTCTGTGAGGTCACAGACTGTAGATTATAAAGTTGTGGCCAGATCTCCCGGCTCAGCCTTCTTCTTCTCTTTTCCTGTGAGCCCTGAGCAGCACATCCAATGAGCTGGGATGTCTGGCTGACTGCCATGCAATGATCTGAGAAATGTGAGTGTTATCGTTTCTTCCTTTAATCCTTTTATTTTCATAATTACCTTGTACATATTTGCAATTGTCTCATTTGTAACATCTTTGTAAAATATTTTTATAAACACTGCCTAAAAATCATTATGGGGTATATTATTTAATACTAGTTCGTTCTTCCTGCCCTAAACCGTACCCTGTCTCTGAAGGGAATTACGCTACTGTTTTTTTGGGGTTTGCTCCAGACCCGTTCAATTGGAGCTGGTGGCAGCGACCGTGTGCCGGCTTTTGGGGGTCCCTGTAGCGACTGCGGCTTGATAATTATTGTTCCTGCCTGAGTGGGAGTAGTTATCGCGTTGCTGCAGTGCACCCAATAGCCAGTACATAGCAGGCAGCGTTTCTGGCGACTAATCACCCTAGGTGCAGTACCTAATCTGACCTGAGAGAAAGGGGGGCGCCAGAGAGCTGCAAGGTTTAAGTGGAACTGCAAGCGGGATATACACAAATCCCTGCAGTTCATGGTATACTGAAGAGCAGTGGGATACCTAAAATAAGCCCCTGCTGTAAACAAGAGGTCAATAGCCTCGTGTGTGTTTTTTTCATCACATTGTGGCAGTGGAGGGATAACTAGGATAAGCCCCCTGCACATGTGACAGCCGGCTGCTGGTCTAAGGTCACCCCAATCCGTGACATATTGTAGGCAGCGGCTAAGGGATCTTGACCGGCTAACATTCATCTTGCGCTCTGCGCTGAACACTTACACCAGGATTTTTGTGCAAATCTCTGAAGTAGATGGTGCACATGGAACCCCCTGCGGAAGATCTATCATAAGGCAGATGGAGGCACTTGGGTAACTCTGTAGGACCTGTGATCCAGCAGTATCCATCTTTTTAGGTGTGCATAAAAGCTCGATTGACCACAGTTTTATACACTTCTGAAAAGAAGGACACTGCTGAACAGAGGCAAGAGAGAGTCCAAAGTAACTTTGCTTCCTCATTATAGTGAATGGATCAATCAGGGGTTTCATCTGTATCATGTCACTCTGAGATTTAGATGGAAACTACAAAGTAAGTGCTCAGCATAGAGCGCCGGATAAATGTAATCCTAAATGTTATATAAAATGTTCCCTATAAAAGCTTCAACTAAATCCACAAAAAAAGCATGTCCCCACTCAGGTCTGCAATCTGTTAATGGAAATATAGAGGGCTTTCACATTACTGATAGTACAAAGGCTCTGGAAAAGTTAAATGGCTACTCACCCCCCAAAAGAAATTCAGCAAATTCTGCACTCCCAAATCAAAATGCTCCCCTCCCTTCTGAGCCCCAATGTGTCTAAACCACATTTAGCATCCACACTACATTTCTGTAGCGATGTGAACCCACCTAATTTATGGGTGCTTGTCGCCAGAAGCATGAGCTGGTGACTACAACATGCTGGTAACTGCAACATAATGGGCACTACAATGTACTGGTCACTACAATGGCAGTTTGCAATTTTCACTCAGCAATATCCACTACTGCTTGTTTCTAAAAAAAAACACCCATGGAGTCAAAATCATCAATACACCTGTAATAATTTCACAAAGGGGTATAGTTTCCAAAATGGGGTCACATGAGGGGGATTCAGCATTTAGAGGCTTAGGGGCTCTGTATTTTGAGTCCACAAACTATTCAAAGAATGTCTCCAGGAGGCAAATAGTGCTCTGTTCCTCCTGGGTCTTGCCGTGTGGCTAAGCAATACTGTAAAGCCATATAAGGGCATCAAAGAAGGAAAGGTATCCAGCAACAGGTCCATCAGTGAATAATTATTTAAAAACAAAAATCTTAAATGTATAACATGGTTAAAATTATGGTATAAAACCATTAGTTTAGAAAAAAGGCAAGTAACCTGGGAAACTCATGGCCTTACGCGTTTCAAACCGACTGGTTCTTAATCATAGGTCTGAACAACATATAGAACAGTCCCAGCAAAATATCCAAGATGGTGCAAAATTACACCCTTTCGCTGACTCAGGGATTAGATCAGCTGCAACTCCAGGGCTTCCAGGGACAACTACCCCCATTAATGGCACCCTGCTTTGTCGACCTCCAAAAGAAAGGAGGTAACAGGCTTAGGAAGCTGACAGTCCATTGAGGCACATGGCCAGGCAACCAGAGGTCCCAACATGGCTTCTCCAAAAGTCTCCATAGAGTCAGGTGACCAAATGGTCCCAAACTGGATTCTCTAAATGTATCCATGGGGGTCAGGTGACAGGATGGTCATAACCTGGTTTCCAAAAAAATGCCTCCATGGGGTCAGGTGACCGAAGGGTTACAATTCTAGCTTCCCCAAATGTATCCATGGGTTCCACGTCACCGGAAGGTCACAACCTGGATTCTCTGAATGTCTCCATAGAGCCAGGTGACCGGATGGTCCCAATCTGGTTTCTCCAAACGTATCCATGGGTGTCAGGTGACTATAGGGTCACAATCCTAGCTTTTCCAAATGTATCCATGGGTTCAGTGACACTCAATGGAGCAGATCTGTGTTCTTCCTGCTGGGACCATGGTCTTCTAAGCTTAGATCCTGTAGAAAGTCAAATCTGTGTCCACTTGATGGAGCCATGTTGTGCTGGCTGTTGCTGTGGCAAGTCATTTGATTCTTCAAGAGGAACAATAGAAACCCCTTTTTATACTCACATCTGTGGCTCAGGTCATTGTCCACAGGTCAGGGGGTGATACGAGTTTAAATCTCATTGTTTGACTATTTATTCAATCTGTTTTGCAGGTCAACAAACTAGCTAGCCTGGTACAATGTATAATCAACATATAAACAAACATCTATTATTCAATTACCCTAAATCCCTGTCATCCAAGATAACACAATAAGCAACAAAAAAACTTAAACTCAATGTTTAGAGTCAATGTTAAAGGCTCATACGAACAATAGTCTGCGTTTCTTGATTAACCAAAGAAAAACACTTCAATTCAAAAGTTAGCATAAAAATAATACTCTATGTCTCCTGGCCTACTGAAAATAGAAGTCTGGATAATTAACCCCTTTCTGACATCTGACGTACTATCCCGTCGAGGTGGGGTGGGCCCATATGACCACCGATGGGATAGTACGTCATACGCGATCGGCCGCGCTCACGGGGGGAGCGCGGCCGATCGCGGCCGGGTGTCAGCTGCATATCGCAGCTGACATCTGGCACTATGTGCCAGGAGCGGTCACGGACCGCCCCCGGCACATTAACCCCCGGCACACCGCGATCAAACATGATCGCGGTGTACCGGCGGTATAGGGAAGCATCACGCAGGGAGGGGGCTCCCTGCGGGCTTCCCTGAGACCCCCGCAGCAACGCGATGTGATCGCGTTGCTCCGAGGGTCTCCTACCTCCCTCCTCGCCGCAGGTCCCGGATCCAAGATGGCCGCGGCATCCTTGTCCTGCAGGGAGGGAGGTGGCTTACCGAGAGCAGGCGCTGGTAAGCCTGCAGCCCTGCACAGCAGATCGCCGATCTGACAGAGTGCTGTGCACACTGTCAGATCACCGATCTGTAATGTCCCCCCTGGGACAAAGTAAAAAAGTAAAAAAAAATTTTTTCCACATGTGTAAAAAAATAAATAAAAAATAAATTCCTAAATAAAGAAAAAAAAATATTATTCCCATAAATACATTTCTTTATCTAAACAAAAAAAAAACAATTAAAGTACACATATTTAGTATCGCCGCGTCCGTAACGACCCAACCTATAAAACTGTCCCACTAGTTATTATTATTATTATTATTATTATTATTATTTATTGTTATAGCGCCATTTATTCCATGGCGCTTTACAAGTGAGGAGGGGTATACATAATAAAACAAGTACAATAATCTTGAACAATACAAGTCATAACTGGTACAGTAGGAGAGAGGACCCTGCCCGCGAAGGCTCACAATCTACAAGGGATGGGTGAGAATACAGTAGGTGAGGGTAGAGCTGGTCATGCAGCGGTTTGGTCGATCGGTGGTTACTGCAGGTTGTAGGCTTGTCGGAAGAGGTGGGTCTTCAGATTCTTTTTGAAGGTTTCGATGGTGGGCGAGAGTCTGATGTGTTGTGGTAGAGGGTTCCAGAGTAGGGGTGATACGCGAGAGAAATCTTGTATACGATTGTGGGAAGAGGAAATAAGAGGAGAGTAGAGAAGGAGATCTTGTGAGGATCGGAGGTTGCGTGTAGGAAAGTACCGGGAGATGAGGTCACAGATGTAAGGAGGAGACAGGTTGTGGATGGCTTTGTACGTCATGGTTAGGGTTTTGTACTGGAGTCTCTGGGCAATGGGGAGCCAGTGAAGGGATTGACAGAGGGGAGAGGCTGGAGAATAGCGGGGGGACAGGTGGATTAGTCGGGCAGCAGAGTTTAGAATAGATTGGAGGGGTGCGAGAGTGTTTGAGGGGAGGCCACAGAGCAGGAGGTTGCAGTAGTCGAGGCGCGAGATGATGAGGGCATGGACTAGGGTTTTTGCAGATTCTTGGATGAGGAATGAACGGATTCGTGCAATATTTTTGAGTTGAAGTCGGCAGGAAGTGGAAAGGGCGTGGATATGTGGTTTGAAGGAGAGATCAGCGTCAAGGATAACCCCGAGGCAGCGAGCTTGTGGGACTGGGGAGAGTGGGCAGCCATTTACTGTAATGGATAGGTTCATTGGGGGGGTCACGTGAGATGGGGGAAAGATGATGAATTCTGTTTTGTCCATGTTAAGTTTCAGAAATCTAGCGGAGAAGAAGGATGAAATAGTGGACAGACATTGAGGGATTCTGGTTAGTAGGGAGGTGATATCTGGTCCAGAGATGTAGATCTGTGTGTCATCAGCATACAGGTGATACTGAAAGCCATGAGATTCTATGAGCTGTCCCAGGCCAAAGGTGTAAATGGAGAAGAGCAGGGGCCCAAGGACTGAACCTTGTGGGACTCCGACAGATAGGGGGCGAGGTGAGGAGGCGGTGTGTGAGTGGGAGACGCTGAATGTCCGGTCTGTTAGGTATGATGAGATCCAGGATAGGGCCAAGTCTGTGATGCCAAGGGATGAGAGGGTCTGTAATAATAGGGAATGGTCCACTGTGTCAAAGGCAGCCGACAGGTCGAGGAGGAGGAGAACAGAGTAGTGTCGCTTGCTCTTGGCGGTTAAGAGGTCATTGGTGACCTTAGTTAGGGCAGTTTCAGTGGAATGGTGTGACCGGAAGCCAGATTGTAAGCGGTCAAAGAGGGAGCAAGAAGAGAGATGGGAGGACAGTTCAAGGTAGACGTGTTGTTCCAGTAGTTTTGAGGCATAGGGGAGAAGTGATATAGGGCGATAGCTAGATACAGAGGATGGGTCAAGAGAGGGCTTTTTGAGGATAGGTGTGATGGAGGCATGTTTAAAGCTTGAGGGGAAAACACCAGTTGTTAGTGATAGGTTGAAGAGATGGGTTAGGGTTGGGATGAAGATTGTGGTGAGGTTTGGGATGAGGTGGGATGGGAGCGGGTCAAGTGCACAGGTGGTGAGATGCGATCTTGAGAGTAGAGTGGCGAGTTGATCTTCTGTAATGGTGGAGTAGTTGGTTTTGGAGGTGGAGGGTAGGGAAGTTGGGAGGAAGGGCTCTGGGGCTTGTTGACCAAAACTGTCTCTGATGTTATCAATCTTCTGCTTGAAGAATGAGGCAAAGTCTTCAGCAGAGATAAGTGGGGAGGGAGGAGGTGCTGGGGGACGGAGGAGAGAATTGAAGGTGTTGAATAACTGTTTAGGGTTGTGAGACAGGGAGGATATGAGAGATGAGAAGTAGGTTTGTTTAGCTGTGGCGAGTGCAGTCTTGAAAGTATTGAGGGACTGTTTGAATGCGATTAAGTGGTCGTTGGAGTGGGATCTTTTCCATCTGCGCTCAGCAGCCCTGGAAGCTCGCCTCAGTTCTTTGGTCAGGCTGGTGTGCCAGGGCTGTCTGTTGATTTTGCGAGCTTTGGTATGTGTAAGTGGGGCCGCAGATTCCAAAGCTACAGCTATTGTGGTGTTATATAGAGCGGCAGCATCATCCGCATTGTGTATGGAACTTATGTCTGTGAGAGGGAGGAGGGATTCAGAGAATGAATGTAGGTCAAGATGTTTGAGATTTCTGCGAGGGTGTGAAAGTTTGTGGGGTGGGGACTCTAGACATGGAGTGGAGAGGGATGAGAATGTGAGAAGGTTGTGGTCAGAAAGAGGAAGAGGTGAGTTAGAGAGGTTAGATAGGGAGCAGAGGCGGGTGAAGATGAGGTCCAGTGTGTGACCATCTTTGTGAGTGGCTGCAGAAGACCATTGAGTGAGGCCGAAGGAGGAAGAGAGAGATAGAAGTTTAGTGGCAGCTGAGAGGGAAGTGTCAATGGGGATGTTGAAATCGCCCATGATGATAGTGGGGATGTCTGCAGAAAGGAAATGAAGTAGCCAGGTGGTGAAGTGGTCAAAGAAGATGGTGGCTGGCCCTGGGGGGCGGTAAATGACAGCCAGTTGGAGGTTGGAGGGGGAGTAGATGCGCACAGAGTGCACCTCAAAGGAAGGGAGGGTAACAGAGGGTGGCAGTGGGATTGGGGTGAAGGAGCAGTTATCCGACAGGAGAAAACCAACTCCTCCGCCATGCTTGCTGCTGGGGCGGGGTGTGTGAGAAAGGTGGAAGCCACCGTAAGAGAGTGCAGCAGGGGAGGCTGTGTCAGAAGGGGTGAGCCAGGTTTCGGTGATGGCGAGGAAGGAAAGTTTGGTAGTAACAAAAAGATCATGGATGTAGGGAAGCTTGTTACAGACAGAGCGAGCGTTCCATAGAGCTCCTGTTAGTGGGACTGGGGAAGCGGGGGCTGGGTGAATGGGTATAAGGTTAGAGAGGTTACGGAAGTTTGTGATGGAGCGTGGGTGGGAGGTAGAAATGACTGTTGGAATATGGTGAGGAGGACCAGGATTTGGAGAGATATCACCAGCAGTGAGAAGGAGCAGAGATAGTGTTAGCAGGTGGGAGCAGGAGAGGGCGTGAGGGGGCTGCCTGTACTTTGAGACAGAGGATTGTATGTTAAGGAACAGTTCTGAGGAGGAGGTGAGATGGATGGGGAGGATTGAAGAGGAGATGAACAGTTCCTTACTTGGTGTGGGGATTGGGGGAGGTAGCAGAAAGTGAAAGATTATAGGGGTAAAAGTGACAACAAACAGAAACATTGTTTACAGTGACTGGCCAGTTACCTTCAGTTCCCTTCAGGTTCAATTCAGGTTTTAATTCTAATGTAATCCACACTTTTAGAACACACTTCTAGAAATCACATTGCAGACTGAAGTCCTGCAGACTTGTGCTATGCAATATATATATATATATATATATATATATATATATATATATATATATAGTTAACCCCTTCAGTAAACACCGTGAGAAAAAAAAAAAAAACGAGGCAAAAAACAACGCTTTATTACCATACTGCCGAACAAAAATTAAAATAACACGCGATCAAAAAGACAGATGTAAATAACCATGGTACCGCTGAAAACGTCATCTTGTCCCGCAAAAAATGAGCCGCCATACAGCATCATCAGCAAAAAAATAAAAAAGTTATAGTCCTGAGAATAAAGCGATACCAAAATAATTATTTTTTCTATAAAATAGCTTTTATCGTATAAAAGCGCCAAAACATAAAAAAATGATATAAATGAGGTATCGCTGTAATCGTACTGACCCGAAGAATAAAACTGCTTTATCAATTTTACCAAACGCAGAACGGTATAAACTCCTCCCATAAAAGAAATTCATGAATAGCTGGTTTTTGATCATTCTGCCTCACAAAAATCGGAATAAAAAGCGATCAAAAAATGTAATGTGCCCGAAAATGTTACCAATAAAAATGTCAACTCGTCCCGCAAAAAACAAGACCTCACATGACTCTGTGGACTCAAATATGGAAAAATTATAGCTTTCAAAATGTGGTAACGCAAAAAATATTTTTTGCAATAAAAAGCGTCTTTCAGTGTGTGATGGCTGCCAATCATAAAAATCCGCTAAATAACCCACTATAAAAGTAAATCAAACCCCCCTTCATCACCCCCTTAGTTAGGGAAAAATAAAAAAATAAAAAAAATGTATTTATTTCCATTTTCCCATTAGGGTTAGGGTTAGGGCTAGGGTTAGGGCTAGGGTTAGGGTTAGGGCTAGGGTTAGGGCTAGGGTTATTGCTAGGGTTGGGGTTAGGGCTAGGGTTAGGGCTAGGGTTACTGCTAGGGTTAGGGCTAGGGTTAGGGCTAGGGTTATTGCTAGGGTTAGGGCTAGGGTTAGCGCTATGGTTATTGCTAGGGTTAGGGCTAGGGTTAGGGCTAGGGTTAGGGCTAGGGTTAGGGTTATTGCTAGGGTTAGGGCTAGGGTTAGGGCTAGGGTTAAGGCTACAGTTAGGGTTGGGGCTAAAGTTAGGGTTAGGGTTTGGATTACATTTACGGTTGGGAATAGGGTTGGGATTAGGGTTAGGGGTGTGTCAGGGTTAGGGGTGTGGTTAGGGTTACCGTTTGGATTAGGGTAAGGGGTGTGTTTGGATTAGGGTTTCAGTTATAATTGGGGGATTTCCACTTTTTAGGCACATCAGGGGCTCTCCAAATGGGACATGGCATCCGATCTCAATTCCAGACAATTCTGCTTTGAAAAAGTAAAACAGTGCTCCTTCCCTTCAGAGCTCTCCCGTGTACCCAAACAGGGGTTTACCCCAACATATGGGGTATCGGCGTACTCAGGACAAATTGGACAACATCATTTGGGGTCCAATTTCTCCTGTTACCCTTGGGAAAATACAAAACTGGGGGCTAAAAAATAAGTTTTGTGGGAAAAAAAGGATTTTTTATTTTCACGGCTCTGCGATGTAAACTGTAGTGAAACACTTGGGGGTTCAAAGTTTTCACAACACATCTAGATAAGTTCCTTGGGGGGTCTAATTTCCAATATGGGGTCACTTGTGGGGGGTTTCTACTGTTTAGGTACATCAGGGGCTCTGCAAATGCAACGTGACACCTGCAGACCAATCCATCTAAGTCTGCATTCCAAACGGCGCTCCTTCCCTTCCGAGCTCTGCCATTCGCCCAAACAGTAATTTACCCCCACATATGGGGTATCAGCGTACTCAGAACAAATTGGACAACAACTTGTGGGGTCCAATTTATTATATTACCCTTGTAAAAATACAAAGCTGGGGGCTAAAAAATCATTTCTGTGAAAAAAAAGAGGAATTTTTATTTTCACGGCTCTGCGTTATAAACTGTAGTGAAACACTTGGGGGTTCAAAGCTCTCAAAACACATCTAAATAAGTTCCTTATGGGGTCTACTTTCCAAAATGGTGTCATTTGTGGGGGGTTTTAATGTTTAGGCACATCAGGGGCTCTCCAAACGCAACATGGCGTCCCATCTTAATTCCAGTCAATTTTGCATTGAAAAGTAAAACAGTGCTCCTTCCCTTCAGAGCTCTCCCGTGTACCCAAACAGGGGTTTACCCCAACATATGGGGTATCGGCGTACTCAGGACAAATTGGACAACATCATTTGGGGTCCAATTTCTCCTGTTACCCTTGGGAAAATACAAAACTGGGGGCTAAAAAATAAGTTTTGTGGGAAAAAAAGGATTTTTTATTTTCACGGCTCTGCGTTGTAAACTGTAGTGAAACACTTGGGGGTTCAAAGTTTTCACAACACATCTAGATAAGTTCCTTGGGGGGTCTAATTTCCAATATGGGGTCACTTGTGGGGGGTTTCTACTGTTTAGGTACATCAGGGGCTCTGCAAATGCAACGTGACACCTGCAGACCAATCCATCTAAGTCTGCATTCCAAACGGCGCTCCTTCCCTTCCGAGCTCTGCCATGCGCCCAAACAGTAATTTACCCCCACATATGGGGTATCAGCGTACTCAGGACAAATTGGACAACAACTTGTGGGGTCCAATTTATTATATTACCCTTGTAAAAATACAAAGCTGGGGGCTAAAAAATCATTTCTGTGAAAAAAAAGAGGAATTTTTATTTTCACGGCTCTGCGTTATAAACTGTAGTGAAACACTTGGGGGTTCAAAGCTCTCAAAACACATCTAAATAAGTTCCTTATGGGGTCTACTTTCCAAAATGGTGTCATTTGTGGGGGGTTTTAATGTTTAGGCACATCAGGGGCTCTCCAAACGCAACATGGCGTCCCATCTTAATTCCAGTCAATTTTGCATTGAAAAGTAAAATAGCGCTCCTTCCCTTCCGAGCTCTGCTATGCGCCCAAACAGTGGTTTACCCCCACATATGGGGTATCGTCGTACTCAGGACAAATTGCACAACAACGTTTGTTGTCTAATTTCTTTTTTTACCCTTGGGAAAATAAAAAAATGGGGGCGAAAAAATCATTTTTGTGAACAAATATGATTTTTTACTTTTACGGCTCTGCCTTATAAACTTCTCTGAAGCACTTGTTGGGTCAAAGTGCTCACCACACATCTAGATAAGTTCCTTAGGGGGTCTACTTTCCAAAATGGTGTCAGTTGTGGGGGGTTTCAATGTTTAGGCACATCAGGGGCTCTCCAAACACAACATGGCATCCCATGTCAATTCCAGTCAATTTTGCATTAAAAATTCAAATGGCGCTCCTTTCCTTCCGAGCTCTGTCATGCGCCCAAACAGTGGTTTACCCCCACATATGGGGTATTAGCGTACTCAGGACAAATTGTACAACAACTTTTGGGGTCCATTTTCTCCTGTTACCCTTGGTAAAATAAAACAAATTGGAGCTGAAATAAATTTTGTGTAAATAAAAATGAACATTTAACTTTTTTCAAACATTCCAAAAATCCCTGTGAAACACCTGAAGGGTTAATAAATTTCTTGAATGTGGTTTTGAGCACCTTGAGGGGTGCAGTTTTTAGAATGGTGTCACACTTGGGTATTTTCTGTCATATAGACCCCTCAAAATGACTTCAAATGAGATGTGGTCCCTGAAAAAAAATGGTGTTGTAAAAATGAGAAATTGCTGGTCAATTTTTAACCCTTATAACTCAATAACAAAAAAAAAATTTGGTTCCAAAATTGTGCTGATGTAAAGTAGACATGTGGGAAATGTTACTTATTAAGCATTTTGCGTGACATATGTCTGTGATTTAGGCTACTTTCACACTAGCGTCGGGCTCGGCCCGTCGCCGTGCGTCGGGCCGAGGTCCCCGACGCTAGCGTTGTCCCCGCCGCACAACGGGGGCAGCGGATGCATTTTTCCCACGCATCCGCTGCCCCATTGTGAGGTGCGGGGAAGTGCGGGGAGGTGGGGGCGGAGTTCCGGACGCGCATGCGCGGTCGGAAAAAGCGGACCGTCGGGAGCAAAAAACGTTACATGTAGCGTTTTTTTCTCCCGACGGTCCGCTACCATACGCCCAAGCGTCGCAAAACGGATTCACCGTTTGGCAATGCGTCGCAAATGCGTCGCTAATGTTACTCTATGACGAAAAAACGTATCCAGCAAAAACTTTTGCTGGATGCGGCGTTTCGCAAAAACGACGCATTTGCGACGTATTGCAGTTAACGCTAGTGTGAAAGTAGCCTTAAGGGCATAAAAATTCAAAGTTAAAAAATAGCAAAATTTTCAAAATTTTCGCCAAATATCCTTTTTTCTAACAAATAAACGCAAGTTATATCGAAGAAATTTTACCACTATCATGAAGTACAATATGTCACGAGAAAATAATGTCAGAATCGCCAAGATCCGTTGAAGCGTTCCAGAGTTATAACCTCATAAAGGGACAGTGGTCAGAATTGTAAAAATTGGCCTGGTCATTAACGTGCAAACCACCCTTGGGGGTGAAGGGGTTAAGATTAAATGCTGTGTCGTCACAATACTGAATTAGTTATTTATCTGTTTTTCATGCTCATGATATAGCTTTATCTTGGCATTGCCAACACTATACGGCAAGTATACCAGTGCTTACCTTGGCATTTACAAGCATAGCCTATTTATTCTGCAGGTGTGACTAAGGGCCAGAAAATTTTCAGACCATATAACATGTACCACCTTTACTATCCAATTCCTATCCTTTGGATCAACTAACTCTTTAATTTGAGCAGTTTTCTTCTGTTGCAAATGGAAAATGCTTGGTAATTCTTAACTTGGAAACTTGCTTAAGCTGTTTCACCTTTTTTTCTTCTACAAATCCATTCTATCATCACAATGTGTTAAATAAATAAAACAGTAGGCAAATATTGGGAAAATCATATTTTTGGTTTAAATTATTTCCTGGACACCATTATAATTGTAGTATTATTAGTGTGGAACATTTATTTCCAAGAATGATACATGTGTAAAATTCATTTTTTTTGGCTGGTGGGTTTCCTGGCACATGTTCTGTATAATGGTCATCACTTACTGGTATAGAAAATAAAATTGAAATAGTATAAGTATAGTGAATAATACAGGGTCACTAAATATGAAATCTAAATATTTTTTATGCAATTTTGTTCAATGTTTGTTAAACAGGACATGTTGAAAAGCCAGGGGCAAATAAGGCCAGCTTTAGACTATGACAGCATCGATAATCTGTTATATTCCACTGTTGCTAATTTTAAATCCCTCAAATATATTACTGCTTTGTCCAGATAGGTAGACTATTTTAATGTTTAAACTATAGTAAAAAAAAAATACAGGAAAAGTTATATACCAGGGAAAGATCTTCCAGAGCTACAGCTTGTACAACCTGTGTTATAAACCAGCGCTACATTTACAATTATTCTTGAAACACTCAACAAGTTTTTTGTAACAGTATATTTATAGAATAGGAAACCACATACTTTCCTAATATAAAGCTATTTTAAATTTGCTCATATACATAATATCCTGTACCCATATAATAGACCCTTGTCTGTACAGAATGATAAAATGGAAACGTTTATAGATCAGTCTTGTCTGCGTAATGCACCTATGGCAAAGTGGTAAAATTTATTTGATATTACCTGCATTTATTTGTGTAAAAAGCGGAAATTTTAGAAAATTTTGCAATTTTCCAAATTTGAGTTTTTATGCCCTTAAATCACAGAGATATGTCACACAAAATACTTAATAAGTAACATTTCCCACATGTCTACTTTACATCAGCACAATTTTGGAAACAACATTTTTTTTAGGGAGTTATAAGGGTTAAAAGTTGACCAGCAATTTCCCATTTTTACAACACCATTTTTTTAGGGACCATATCACATTTGAAGTCATTTTGAGGGGTCTATATGATAGAAAATACCCAAGTGTGACACCATTCTAAAAACTGCACCCCTCAAGGTGCCCAAAACCACATTCAAGAAGTTTATTAACCCTTCTGGTGCTTCACAGGAATTTTTGGAATGTTTAGCAAAAAATTAACATTTAATTTTTTTTCACAAAAAATTTACTTCAGCTCCACTTTGTTTTATTTTACCAAGTGTAACAGGAGAAAACGGACCTCAAAAGATGTTATTCAATTTGTCCTGAGTACTCCGATACCCCATATGTGAGGGTAAACCACTGTTTTGGCGCATGGAAGGGAAGGAGCATCATTTGACTTTTCAGTGCAAAATTGGCTGGAATTGAGATGGGACGCTATGTTGCTTTTGGAGAGCCACTAATGTGCCTAAACATTGAAACCCCCCACAAGTGACACCATTTTGGAAAGAAGACCCCCTAAGGAACTTATCTAGATGTGTGGTGAGCACTTTGACCCAAAAATGCTTCACAGAAGTTTATAATGTAGAGCCGTAAAAATAAAAAGTAATATTTTTTCACAAAAATTTATTTTTGCCCCCAATTTTTTATTTTCCTAAGGGTAATAGAAGAAATTGTACCCCAAACGTTGTTGTGCAATTTGTCCTGAGTATGCTGACACCCAATATGTGGGGGGTAAACCACTGTTTGGGTGCACGGCAGAGCTCAGAAGGGAAGAAGCGCAGTTTGACTTTTCAATGCAAAATTGGCTAGAATTAAGATGGGAAGGCATGTTGCATTTGGAGAGCCCCTGATGTGCCTAAACATTGAAACCCCCCACAAGTGACACCATTTTGGAAAGTAGACCCCTAAGGATCTTATCTAGATGTGTTGTGAGAGCTTTGAACCCCCAAGTGTTTCACTACAGTTTATGACGCAGAGCCGTGAAAATAAAAATTATTTTTTTTTCCACAAAAACTATGTTTAAGCACCCAGTTTTGTATTTTACCAAGGGTAACAGGAGAAATTGGACCCCAAAAGATGTTGTGCAATTTGTCCTGAGTACACTGATACCCAATATGTGGGGGGGAACCACCGTTTGGGCGCATGGCAGAGCTCAGAAGGGAAGGAGCGCTATTTGGAATGCAGACTTAGATGGATTGGTCTGCAGTCGTTACATTGCATTTGCAGAGCCCCTGATGTACCTAAACAGTAGAAACCCCCCACAAGTGACCCCATATTGGAACCTAGACCCCCCAAGGAACTTATCTTCTAAATGTGTTGTGAGAACTTTGAACCCACAAGTATTTCACTAGTTTATAACGCAGTGCCGTGAAAATAAAAAAATAATTTTTTCCTACAAAAATGGTTTTTTAGCCCCCCAAATTTTTATTTTCCCAAAGTTAACAAGAGAAATTGGACCCCAAAAGATGTTGTGCAATTTGTCCTGAGTACGCTGATACCCAATATGTGGGGGGGAACCACCGTTTGGGCGCATGGCAGAGCTCAGAAGGGAAGGAGTGCCATTTGGAATGCAGACTTAGATGGATTGGTCTGCAGTCGTTACGTTGCATTTGCAGAGCCCCTGATGTACCTAAACAGTAGAAATCCCCCACATGTGACCCCATATTGGAACTTAGACCCCCCAAGGAACTTATCTAGATGTGTTGTGAGAACTTTGAACCCCCAAGTATTTCACTATGGTTTATAACGCAGAGCCGTGAAAATAAAAAATTTTTTTTTTCCTGCAAAAATGTTTTTTTAGCCTCCCAAATTTTTATTTTCCCAAGGTTAACAAGAGAAACTGGACCACAAAAGTTTTATTTCCAATTTGTCCTGAGTATGCTGATACCCCATATGTGAAGGGAAACCACAGTTTGGGCGCATGGCAGAGCTCGGAAGGGAAGGAGCGCCATTTGGAATGCAGACTTAGATGGATTGGTCTGCAGTCGTTACGTTGCATTTGCAGAGCCCCTGATGTACCTAAACAGTAGAAACCCCCCACAAGTGACCCCATATTGGAACCTAGACCCCCCAAGGAACTTATCTAGATGTGTTGTGAGAACTTTGAACCCACAAGTATTTCACTAGTTTATAACGCAGTGCCGTGAAAATAAAAAAAACATTTTTTCCTACAAAAATGGTTTTTTAGCCCCCCAAATTTTTATTTTCCCAAAGTTAACAAGAGAAATTGGACCCCAGAAGTTGTTGTCCAATTTGTCCTGAGTACGCTGATACCCCATATGTTGGGATAAACCCCTTTTTAGGTGCACGGGAGAGCTCAGAAGGGAAGGAGCACTGTTTTACTTTTACAACTCAGAATTGCCTGGAATTGAGATCAGACGCCATGTCGCATTTGGAGAGCCCTGATGGGCCTAAACAGTTTAAACCCCCAATTCTAACTGAAACCCTAACCCAAACACACCCCTAACCCTTACCCCAACCACACCCCTAACCCCAACTCCAACACACCCCTAACCCTATTCCCAACCATAACTCTAACCACACCACTAACCCTGACACTCCTAACCCTAATGCCAACCGTAAATGTAATCCTAACCCTAGCCCTAACCCTAGCCCTAACCCTAACCTTAGCCCTAACCCTAATAGGAAAATGGAAATAAATACATTTTTTTTATTTTTTTTTATTTTTCCCTAACTAAAGGGGGTTTGATTTACTTTTATAGCGGGTTTTTTAGTGGATTTTTATGATTGGCAGCCATCAAACACTAAAAGACTTTTTTTATTGCAAAAAATATTTTTTGGCATTACCACATTTTGAGCTATAATTTTTCCATATTTTGGTCCACAGAGTCATGTGAGGTTTTCTTTTTTGCGGGACGAGTTGACGTTTTTATTGATAACATTTTTGAGCATGTGACTTTTTTATCGCTTTTTATTCCGCTTTATGTGAGGCAGTATGACCAAAAACCAGCAATTCATGAATTTCTTTTGGGGGGGCATTTATGCCGTTCCGCGTTTCGTAAAATGGATAAAGCAGTTTTACTCTTCGGGTCAGTATGATTACAGCGATACCTCATTTATATCATTTTTTTATGATTTGGCGCTTTTATACGATAAAAACTATTTTATAGAAAAAATAAATATTTTTGCATCGCTTTATTCTGAGGACTATAACTTTTTTAATTTTTTGCTGCTGATGCTGTATGGCAGCTCGTTTTTTGCGGGACAAGATGACATTTTCAGCGGTACCATGGTTATTTAAATCCGTCTTTTTGATCGCGTGCTATTCCACTTTTTGTTTGGCGGTATGATAATAAAGCGTTGTTTTTTGCCTCGCTTTTTTCTTACCGTGCTCACTGAAGGGGTTAACTGGTGGGACAGTTTTATAGGTCGGGTCATTGCGGACGCCGCGATACTAAATATGTGTACTTTTATTGTTTTATATTTAGATAAAGAAATGTATTTATGGGAACAATATATATATATATATATATATATATATATATATATATATATATATATATATATATATATATATACACACTCACCGGCCACTTTATTAGGTACACCTGTCCAACTTCTTGTTAACACTTAATTTCTAATCAGCCAATCACATGGCGGCAACTCAGTGCATTTAGGCATGTAGACATGGTCAAGACAATCTCCTGCAGTTCAAACCGAGCATCAGTATGGGGAAGAAAGGTGATTTGAGTGCCTTTGAACGTGGCATGGTTGTTGGTGCCAGAAGGGCTGGTCTGAGTATTTCAGAAACTGCTGATCTACTGAGATTTTCACGCACAACCATCTCTAGGGTTTACAGAGAATGGTCCGAAAAAGAAAAAAAATCCAGTGAGCGGCAGTTCTGTGGGCGGAAATGCCTTGTTGATGCCAGAGGTCAGAGGAGAATGGGCAGACTGGTTCGAGCTGATAGAAAGGCAACAGTGACTCAAATCGCCACCCGTTACAACCAAGGTAGGCCTAAGAGCATCTCTGAACGCACAGTGCGTCGAACTTTGAGGCAGATGGGCTACAGCAGCAGAAGACCACACCGGGTACCACTCCTTTCAGCTAAGAACAGGAAACTGAGGCTACAATTTGTACAAGCTCATCGAAATTGGACAGTAGAAGATTGGAAAAATGTTGCTTGGTCTGATGAGTCTCGATTTCTGCTGCGACATTCGGATGGTAGGGTCAGAATTTGGCGTAAACAACATGAAAGCATGGATCCATCCTGCCTTGTATGGAGCATCTTTGGGATGTGCAGCCGACAAATCTGCGGCAACTGTGTGATGCCATCATGTCAATATGGACCAAAATCTCTGAGGAATGCTTCCAGCACCTTGTTGAATCTATGCCACGAAGAATTGAGGCAGTTCTGAAGGCAAAAGGGGGTCCAACCCGTTACTAGCATGGTGTACCTAATAAAGTGGCCGGTGAGTGTATATATACTTCTTTATTTAGGAATTTATTTTTTTTTTTACACAACTAAATATTTTTTTTTTACTTTATAACATTGCCCCAGGGGGGGCATCATGTTATAAGGTCAGATCGCTGATCTGACACTTTGCAGTGCACTGTGTCAGATTAACGATCTGACGTGCAGGTCTGCAGGTGCTCGTAAGTCACATCCCTGCAGGACCCGGATGCAGCCCCGTGGCCATTTTGGATCCGGGGCCTACAGGGAGAAGAAGGTAGGAGACCCTCGGAGCAACGCGATCACATCGACGGGGGTTAATGTGCTGCGGGGCGATCCGTGACCACTCCTGGCACATAGTGCCAGCTGCGTTAGTCAGCTGACACCCGGCCGCGATCGGCCGCGCTCCCCTCATGAGCGCAGCTGATCGCGCTGGACGTACTATCCCGTCACTGGGAATTAAATCCCAGGTCACCTTGATGGGATAGTACATCCAATGGGATTAAGGGGTTAACACTGGCCCGAGTGCTATGTGATGTTTTCTCGCATAGAACTCACCCGTATTCTATGGTATTGTGATGCCGACCTTACACCAATCATCCGACACTTGCTGCCGCTAATAACAGTGAGAGCAGGAGCGGCGGATAGGGGTATCCATCACTCGCCGCGTGCGCTATAAATAAATAACGTCACTGAGGCTGCGATGACAGCCAGGCTGGACTGTCGTGACCCCATCACTAGCATGTTCCCAGGGTCCTGAAGTGACAGCAGTTCAGCCTGGCTGGGAACGCAGCCTCATTGATATCACTGAGGCTGTTTTCGTAGCATCTCATTCACGAGTAGTTCTCAGCCTGGACAGTCGGATCTTGGCACTGTTCAGGTTGAAATCTATTAATCCACTAGACATGGAGTACTGCATGGGACAGAATGACCGACAGGTATGGTAAATTATTATTTTTTTTACTTTAGTTTTATTACAGGAGATCGAGGGCTTCGGTGGAATTAGGTGTTGGGTGAGTAAAACTGCGTTTGTTATTTTTAAATAAAATGGAAAACTGTGATTAGTCTTATTTCTAATAAAAGGCTTTATTCTGGCTGTGTCTTTATTTACAATACAACTATAGGATTAGTAATGGATAGATGTCTTAGACACTTCTCCATTAGGAATCTGTGGGCTTGATGTCACTTGACAATTCAAAGGTGACATCAACCCCATAAATATGATTCCCACTTGCCACTGGTACAGGGCAAGTGGGAAGAGCAGGGCAAAGATCCAGAATTGGCGCATCTAATAGATGTGTCTTTTCTGTGCAGCTGCGGGCTGCTATTTTAGCCTGGGGGGGCAATATCCATTGCCACTTACCAGCCTGAGAATAGCAGTCCCCAGCTGTCTGCTTTAGCAAGGCTGGTTGTCAAAAATGGGGGGATCCCATGCCTTTTTTAATCTATATATATAATTGTCTAAGGGTTTTTCTGTCTGTCCTGGAAATCCCGCGTCTCTGATTGGTCGAGGCCGCCAGGCCTCGACCAATCAGCGACGGGCACAGTATCGACGTAGATGTCATAATGGTTGCCATGGCGATGATGATGTCATAAAGGTTGCCTCGACCATTCAGCGACGGGCACAGTCTGCCGCGAATTCTGGAATCATCATTGTCCATATACTACGGGGACATGCATATTCTAGAATACTCGATGCGTTAGAATCGGGCCACAATCTAGTTATTTATATAAATAATTAAAAAATACAGCATGGGGATCCCTCTATTCTTGATAGCCAAACTTGATGAAGTCGAGAGCTGAGGTTTGCAACCCCCAGCTGTGAGTTTTGCCTGGCTGGTTATCAAAAATACAGGGGAACCCACACCATTTAAAAAAAATATATATTTATTTACAGAGCAGGAGCGGCGGATGAATACTGCCATCCGCTGCTCCAGTTCACACTTATTAGCGGCAGCAGGTGTCGAATGATGGGCATTTTAGTCCTATCAGCTGAAACCGGTGACTGGAGGTAAACTTTATACCTCCAATCACAGCTGAGTGCTCAGGCTGTGTTTTGACAGCATGGGAACCGTGGCTGTCTGACCAGTGGTAATGATTTTACCACCAATCAGAAACAGTGTTTGCCGCACTGTCTTGCACATGACAGTGTTTCAAACAAGTGAATGGGGTCTGGGTTTGTGATCGGGTCCGGGTACTTCTCTGGTACCCGGACTCTTTCTGGTCTGGTTCCCACACTGTTAAATGACAGCGTGAGCCCGCAGCTGTGATCGGAGGTAAAAAGTCTACCTCCCGTCATTGGCATCCGCTAATGGGACTACTCATGATGCAGGGCGAGTTCATTGCATTTCAAATTCACCTCACTGAAATTCTTCGGGTGAACTGCAGTGAACTCACCTCTGCACCATGAGACTTTTTCTCGCTGTGCAAGCTGTGATGTCACAAGAGAGAGGTGACAGCTAGGGTTGAGCGAAACGGATCGTTCATTTTCATAAGTCGCCGACTTTTGGCAAAGTCGGCATCTCATGAAACCCGACCCGATCCCTGTGTGGGGTCGGCCATGCGGTACGCGACTTTCGCGCCAAAGTCGCGTTTCAATGACGCTAAAAGCGCCATTTCTCAGCCAATGAAGGTGGACGCAGAGTGTGGGCAGCGTGATGACATAGATCTCAGTCCCCACCATCTTAGAGAAGGGCATTGCAGTGATTGGCTTGCTTTCTGCGGCGTCACAGGGGCTATAAAGGGGCGTTCCCGCCGACCTCCATCTTACTGCTGCTGATCTGAGCGTAGGGAGAGGTGCCGCTTCGTCAGAAGCAGGGATAGTGTTTTGCAGGGTACATTCACCCCCAAACCGCTTGTGCTGTAGCGATTTCCACTGTCCAACACCACCTTTTGTGTTATGACCCCAATGGCGAGGGTCTCAGAGGAACGTGGAAGTCTGCAGAGTACAAAAATCCAGCTCATAGGGCAGTGGTAACTGGGTTGACCATATATCTACTCCTAACGCCAACACTAGAAGTAGCCGGGGATCATTCCTACGTTGATTCTAGATGACACGCGCCAGCCGGAGAATCTAGCTACCCCTAGTAGAGGAAAACAAAGACCTTTCTTGCCTCCAGAGAAGGGGACCTGTTGTGAATTTGGATTCTGGGCTCCCCCGGTGGCCGCTTGTGGAATTGGACTTGTCATCCTCTTTCCTGTTTCACCTGGTTCCATCAGTAGTGGGTGTCGCTATTTAAGCTCATTTCTCTGGTGGTTTCTTGCCGGTCAACAATGTTATCTGATGCCTCTCAGTGCTTGTTCCTGCTTCTGACAACTACTAGATAAGTTGGACTTTTGTCCATGTTTCATTTTGCCTATTTGTTCCAGTTCACAGCTGAAGTTTTGTTACTGTGTCTGGAAAGCTCTCGTTGATCAGGGATTGCTACTCTGGCGTTATGAGTTAATGCCAGAGTTTAAGGTAATCTCTGGATGGTGTTTTGTTAGTGTTTTTCTGCTGACCATGAAAGTATACTATCTGTCTTCTGCTATCTAGTAAGCGGACCTCAAATTTGCTAAGACTATTTTCCTGCTGCGTTTGTTGTTTCATCTGAACTCACCGTCATTATATGTGGGGGGCTACTGTCTTCTTGGAATATTTCTCTAGAGGTGAGCCAGGTCTTATATTTCCCTCTGCTAGCTATTTAGGTCTTAGGCCAGAGCTGGGCATCTAGCAATAAATAGGAAATGCTACCTGGCTATTTCTAGTTGCGCGGCAGGCTTAGTTCATGGTCAGTATAGTTCCATCTTCCGAGAGCTTGTCCCTCTATAGGCTTGCTATGATCTCTGCCCGCAGAGATCATGACAGTTTGACCGGCCCGTAAAGTGTTAAGACCCAGGTTGAGAAAGGAGAGTTATTAGAAGTCTGCTGGAATTTTTTTTTTTTTTTTTTTTTTTTTCTCTCCTCCTAATCTCTGTATTGCTCTGTGTGCACCTGACGATAATGGATCTTCAGAGTGTAACTGCGGGTTTGAATAATCTCATCACGAAAGTGCAAAATTTACAAGATTTTGTGGTACATGCTCCAGTATCTGAGCCGAGAATTCCTTTGCCGGAGTTCTTCACAGGGAATAGAGCTAGCTTCCAGAATTTCCGAAATAATTGTAAGCTTTATTTGTCCCTGAAGTCTCGTTCAGCTGGAGACCCTGCTCAGCAGGTTAGGATTGTGATTTCCTTGCTCAGGGGTGACCCTCAAGATTGGGCCTTCTCATTGCCAGCAGGGGATCCTGCGTTGCGCGATGTGGATGCGTTTTTTCTGGCCTTGGGCTTGCTTTATGAGGAACCTCATTTGGAACTTCAGGCAGAAAAAACTTTGATGGCACTATCTCAGGGGCAAGACGAAGCTGAGGTTTACTGCCAAAAATTCCGTAAATGGTCTGTGCTTACTCAGTGGAATGAGTGCGCCTTGGCGGCAACTTTCAGAGAAGGTCTCTCTGATGCCGTTAAGGATGTTATGGTGGGGTTCCCTGTGCCTGCAGGTCTGAATGAGTCCATGACAATGGCTATTCAGATTGATAGGCGTCTGCGGGAGCGCAAACCGGTGCACCATCTGGCGGTGTCTATGGAAAAGACGCCAGAAAGTATGCAGTGTGATAGAATTCTGTCCAGGAGCGAGCGACAGAATTTTAGACGGAAGAATGGATTGTGCTTCTATTGTGGGGATTCTACTCATGTTATATCAGCATGCTCTAGGCGTACAAAGAAGCTTGATAAGTCTGTTTCCATTGGCACCATTCAGTCTAAGTTTATTTTGTCTGTAACCCTGATTTGCTCTTTGTCATCCATTGCCACGGACGCCTATGTTGACTCTGGCGCCGCTCTGAGTCTTATGGATTGGTCCTTTGCCAATCGTTGTGGTTTTGATTTAGAGACTTTGGAGACTCTTATTCCTCTGAAGGGGATTGACTCCACCCCATTGGCTAATAATAAACCACAATACTGGACACAAGTAACCATGCGTATCAATCCGGATCACCAGGAGATTATTCGTTTCCTGGTGCTGTATAATTTACATGACGATTTGGTACTGGGATTGCCATGGTTGCAGTCTCACAATCCAGTCTTGGACTGGAGAGCAATGTCTGTGTTGAGCTGGGGATGTAAGGGTATTCATGGGGACTTACCTTTGGTTTCTATTTCGTCGTCCATTCCCTCTGAAGTCCCTGAGTTCCTCTCTGATTATCAAGACGTCTTTGACGAACCCAAGCTTGGGTCGTTACCTCCGCACCGTGAGTGCGATTGTGCCATAGATTTGATACCGGGTTGCAAATATCCAAAGGGTCGTTTGTTTAATCTGTCTGTGCCGGAACATGCTGCTATGCGGGAATATATAAAGGAGTCTTTGGAAAAGGGACATATTCGTCCATCTTCTTCTCCCTTGGGAGCTGGGTTTTTCTTTGTCTCAAAAAAGGACGGCTCTTTGAGACCATGTATTGATTATCGGCTTCTGAATAAGATCACTGTTAAGTACCAATACCCATTGCCATTGCTTACTGATTTGTTTGCTCGTATAGAGGGTGCTAAGTGGTTCTCCAAAATTGATCTTCGTGGGGCGTATAATTTGGTGCGGATCAGGCAGGGGGATGAGTGGAAGACCGCATTTAATACGCCCGAGGGCCACTTTGAGTATTTGGTCATGCCTTTTGGTCTTTCTAATGCCCCTTCAGTTTTCCAGTCTTTTATGCATGATATTTTCCGCGATTTTCTGGATAAATTTATGATAATATATCTGGATGATATTCTGATTTTTTCTGATGACTGGGACTCTCATGTCCAGCAGGTCAGGAGAGTTTTTCAGGTTCTGCGGTCTAATTCTTTATGTGTGAAGGGGTCTAAGTGCGTTTTTGGGGTCCAGAAAATTTCCTTTTTGGGGTATATTTTTTCTCCCTCTTCCATTGAGATGGATCCCGTCAAGGTGCAAGCTATTTGTGACTGGACTCAGCCCTCCTCTCTTAAGGGTCTTCAGAGATTTTTGGGCTTTGCCAACTTTTACCGCCGATTTATTGCTGGTTTTTCGGATGTCGTTAAACCACTGACTGATTTGACCAGACA
This sequence comes from Ranitomeya variabilis, assembly GCF_051348905.1. Taxonomy (NCBI): domain Eukaryota; kingdom Metazoa; phylum Chordata; class Amphibia; order Anura; family Dendrobatidae; genus Ranitomeya; species Ranitomeya variabilis. The sequence continues at coordinate 104,722,106 of NC_135233.1, forward strand.
TGGCGCTGATGTTGCTAATTGGTCCCCTCATGCTGTAGAGGCCTTTCAGGAGCTTAAGCGCCGTTTTGCCTCTGCCCCTGTGTTACGTCAGCCTGATGTGAATCTGCCTTTTCAGGTTGAGGTTGACGCTTCGGAGATCGGAGCTGGGGCAGTGTTGTCGCAGAAAGGTTCCGACTGCTCCGTCATTAGGCCTTGTGCTTTCTTTTCTCGCAAATTTTCGCCCGCAGAGCGGAATTATGATGTTGGGAATAGGGAGCTTTTGGCCATGAAGTGGGCGTTTGAGGAGTGGCGCCATTGGCTAGAGGGGGCTAAGCATCAGGTGGTGGTATTGACTGACCACAAAAATTTGATTTATCTTGAGACTGCCAGGCGCCTGAATCCTAGACAGGCGCGCTGGTCTTTATTTTTTTCTCGCTTTAATTTTGTGGTGTCATACCTACCGGGTTCTAAGAATGTTAAGGCAGATGCCCTTTCTAGGAGTTTTGACCCAGACTCTCCTGGTAATGCTGAACCCACAGGTATCCTTAGGGAGGGAGTAATTTTGTCGGCCGTTTCTCCTGATCTGCGGCGGTCCTTGCAAGAGTTTCAGGCGGATAGACCGGATCGTTGTCCGCCTGATAGACTGTTTGTTCCGGATGATTGGACCAGTAGAGTCATCTCTGAGGTACATTCTTCTGCATTGGCAGGTCATCCCGGAATTTTTGGTACCAGGGATTTGGTGGCAAGATCCTTCTGGTGGCCTTCCCTGTCACGAGATGTGCGAGTCTTTGTGCAGTCATGTGACATTTGTGCTCGGGCCAAGTCTTGTAGTTCTCGGGCTAGCGGACTGCTGTTGCCCTTGCCTATTCCTAAGAGGCCTTGGACACACATCTCGATGGATTTTATTTCAGATCTGCCTGTTTCCCAGAAGATGTCTGTCATCTGGGTGGTCTGTGACCGTTTCTCTAAAATGGTCCATTTGGTTCCTCTGCCCAAGTTGCCTTCTTCTTCTGAGTTGGTTCCTCTGTTTTTTCAGAATGTTGTCCGATTGCACGGTATTCCTGAGAATATTGTTTCTGACAGAGGTACCCAATTTGTGTCTAGATTTTGGCGGGCATTCTGTGCTAGGATGGGCATAGATTTGTCTTTTTCATCTGCTTTTCACCCTCAGACTAATGGCCAGACCGAGCGGACTAATCAGACCCTGGAGACATATCTGAGGTGTTTTGTCTCTGCTGACCAGGATGATTGGGTTGCTTTTTTGCCATTGGCAGAGTTCGCCCTCAATAATCGGGCCAGCTCTTCCACCTTGGTGTCCCCGTTTTTCTGTAATTCGGGGTTTCACCCTCGATTTTCCTCCGGTCAGGTGGAATCCTCGGATTGTCCTGGAGTGGATGCGGTGGTGGAGAGATTGCATCACATCTGGGGGCAGGTTATGGACAATTTGAAGTTGTCCCAGGAGAAGACTCAGCGTTTTGCCAACCGTCATCGTCGTGTTGGTTCTCGGCTTTGTGTTGGAGATTTGGTGTGGTTGTCTTCTCGTTTTGTCCCTATGAGGGTCTCTTCTCCTAAGTTTAAACCTCGGTTCATCGGCCCTTATAGAATATTGGAGATTCTTAATCCTGTTTCTTTCCGTTTGGACCTCCCTGCGTCCTTTTCCATTCATAACGTTTTTCATCGGTCGTTATTGCGCAGGTATGAGGTACCTGTTGTACCTTCAGTTGAGCCTCCTGCTCCGGTGTTGGTTGAGGGTGAGTTGGAGTACGTTGTGGAGAAAATTTTGGACTCTCGTGTTTCCAGACGGAGACTCCAGTATCTGGTCAATTGGAAGGGTTACGGCCAGGAGGATAATTCTTGGGTCAATGCATCTGATGTTCATGCTTCTGATCTTGTTCGTGCCTTCCATAGGGCTCATCCTGGTCGCCCTGGTGGATCTGGTGAGGGTTCGGTGCCCCCTCCTTGAGGGGGGGGTACTGTTGTGAATTTGGATTCTGGGCTCCCCCGGTGGCCGCTTGTGGAATTGGACTTGTCATCCTCTTTCCTGTTTCACCTGGTTCCATCAGTAGTGGGTGTCGCTATTTAAGCTCATTTCTCTGGTGGTTTCTTGCCGGTCAACAATGTTATCTGATGCCTCTCAGTGCTTGTTCCTGCTTCTGACAACTACTAGATAAGTTGGACTTTTGTCCATGTTTCATTTTGCCTATTTGTTCCAGTTCACAGCTGAAGTTTTGTTACTGTGTCTGGAAAGCTCTCGTTGATCAGGGATTGCTACTCTGGCGTTATGAGTTAATGCCAGAGTTTAAGGTAATCTCTGGATGGTGTTTTGTTAGTGTTTTTCTGCTGACCATGAAAGTATACTATCTGTCTTCTGCTATCTAGTAAGCGGACCTCAAATTTGCTAAGACTATTTTCCTGCTGCGTTTGTTGTTTCATCTGAACTCACCGTCATTATATGTGGGGGGCTACTGTCTTCTTGGAATATTTCTCTAGAGGTGAGCCAGGTCTTATATTTCCCTCTGCTAGCTATTTAGGTCTTAGGCCAGAGCTGGGCATCTAGCAATAAATAGGAAATGCTACCTGGCTATTTCTAGTTGCGCGGCAGGCTTAGTTCATGGTCAGTATAGTTCCATCTTCCGAGAGCTTGTCCCTCTATAGGCTTGCTATGATCTCTGCCCGCAGAGATCATGACAGGGACCCCAAAGCTGGATAGAAGCCCCCCACAAATAATGACGGTTAGGTAAGAGGAAATGACAAACACAGAAATGAACCAGGTTTAGCACAGAGAGGCCCGCTTACTGATAGCAGAATAAAGAAAGGTAACTTATATGGTCAACAAAAACCCTATCAAAATCCACACTGGAAATTCAAGAACCCCCGAACCGTCTAACGGTCCGGGGGGAGAACACCAGCCCCCCTAGAGCTTCCAGCAAAGGTCAGGATATAGATTTGGAACAAGCTGGACAAAAATACAAAACCAAAACAAATAGCAAAAAGCAAAAGGCAGACTTAGCTGATATAACTGGAACCAGGATCAGTAGACAAGAGCACAGCAGACTAGCTCTGATAACTACGTTGCCAGGCATTGAACTGAAGGTCCAGGGAGCTTATATAGCAACACCCCTAACTAACGACCCAGGTGCGGATAAAAGGAATGACAGAAAAACCAGAGTCAAAAAACTAGTAACCACTAGAGGGAGCAAAAAGCAAATTCACAACAGTACCCCCCCCTTAGTGAGGGGTCACCGAACCCTCACCACGACCACCAGGGCGATCAGGATGAGCGGCATGAAAGGCACGAACCAAATCGGCCGCATGAACATCAGAGGCGACCACCCAGGAATTATCCTCCTGACCATAGCCCTTCCACTTGACCAGGTACTGAAGCCTCCGCCTGGAGAGGCGAGAATCCAAGATCTTCTCCACCACGTACTCCAACTCGCCCTCAACCAACACCGGAGCAGGAGGCTCAGCAGAAGGAACTACAGGCACAATGTACCGCCGCAACAAGGACCTATGAAATACATTGTGAATAGCAAACGACACAGGAAGATCCAGACGAAAAGATACAGGATTAAGGATTTCCAATATCTTGTAAGGCCCAATAAAACGAGGTTTAAATTTGGGAGAGGAGACCTTCATAGGAACAAAGCGGGAAGAAAGCCATACCAAATCCCCAACGCGTAGTCGGGGACCCACACCGCGGCGGCGGTTGGCAAAGCGCTGAGCCTTCTCCTGTGACAACTTCAAGTTGTCCACCACATGATTCCAGATCTGCTGCAACCTATCCACCACAGAATCCACCCCAGGACAGTCAGAAGGCTCCACATGACCCGAAGAAATGCGAGGATGGAAACCAGAGTTGCAGAAAAAAGGCGAAACCAAGGTGGCGGAACAAGCCCGATTATTAAGGGCAAACTCAGCCAACGGCAAGAATGTCACCCAATCGTCCTGATCAGCAGAGACAAAACACCTCAAATAAGCCTCCAAAGTCTGATTGGTTCGCTCCGTCTGTCCATTAGTCTGAGGATGGAAAGCAGACGAAAACGACAAATCAATGCCCATCCTACTACAAAAGGATCGCCAGAACCTGGAAACGAACTGGGATCCTCTGTCTGACACAATATTCTCAGGGATGCCGTGCAAACGAACCACGTTCTGGAAAAACACAGGAACCAGATCGGAAGAGGAAGGCAGCTTAGGCAAAGGAACCAAATGGACCATCTTGGAGAAGCGATCACATATCACCCAGATAACGGACATGCCCTGAGATAGCGGAAGATCAGAAATGAAATCCATGGAGATATGTGTCCAAGGTCTCTTCAGGACAGGCAAGGGCAAGAGCAAACCGCTGGCACGAGAACAGCAAGGCTTAGCTCGAGCACAAGTCCCACAGGACTGCACAAATGACCGCACATCCCTTGACAAGGAAGGCCACCAAAAGGACCTGGCCACCAGATCTCTGGTGCCAAAAATTCCCGGGTGACCTGCCAACACCGAGGAATGAACCTCGGAAATGACTCTGCTGGTCCACTTATCCGGGACAAACAGTCTGTCAGGTGGACAAGACTCAGGCCTATCAGCCTGAAATCTCTGCAACACACGTCGCAGATCCGGAGAAATAGCTGACAAGATAACTCCATCTTTAAGAATACCAACAGGATCAGCGACTCCAGGAGCATCAGGCACAAAGCTCCTAGAAAGAGCATCGGCCTTCACATTCTTAGAACCTGGTAAATACGAGACAACAAAATCAAAGCGGGAGAAAAACAATGACCAGCGGGCCTGTCTCGGATTAAGGCGTTTAGCAGACTCGAGATACATCAGATTTTTGTGATCAGTCAAGACCACCACATGATGCTTAGCACCCTCGAGCCAATGACGCCACTCCTCAAATGCCCATTTCATGGCCAACAACTCCCGATTGCCCACATCATAATTTCGCTCGGCAGGCGAAAACTTCCTAGAGAAAAAGGCACAAGGTTTCATAACAGAGCAACCAGGGCCTCTCTGCGACAAAACGGCCCCTGCCCCAATCTCCGAAGCATCCACCTCAACCTGAAAGGGAAGTGAGACGTCAGGCTGGCACAAAACAGGCGCCGAAGTAAACCGGCGTTTCAACTCCTGGAAAGCCTCCACGGCAGCAGGAGCCCAGTTAGCTACATCGGAGCCCTTCTTGGTCATATCCGTCAAAGGTTTCACAATGCTAGAAAAATTAGCGATAAAACGACGGTAGAAGTTAGCGAAGCCCAAGAACTTCTGAAGACTCTTAACTGACGAGGGCTGAGTCCAATCAAGAATAGCTCGGACCTTGACTGGGTCCATCTCCACAGCAGAAGGGGAAAAAATGAACCCCAAAAAGGGAACCTTCTGTACACCAAAGAGACACTTAGAGCCCTTGACAAACAAAGAATTTTCACGCAAAATTTTAAAGACCAACCTGACCTGCTCCACATGCGAATCCCAATTATCAGAAAAAACCAAAATATCATCCAGATAAACAATCAAAAATTTATCCAGATACTTCCGGAAAATGTCATGCATAAAGGACTGAAAAACTGAAGGCGCATTGGAGAGCCCAAAAGGCATCACCAAGTACTCAAAATGACCTTCGGGCGTATTGAATGCGGTTTTCCATTCATCACCTTGCTTAATGCGCACAAGGTTGTACGCACCACGAAGGTCTATCTTGGTGAACCACTTGGCACCCTTAATCCGGGCAAACAAGTCAGACAACAGCGGCAAAGGATACTGAAATTTGACAGTGATCTTATTTAAAAGCCGATAATCAATACAAGGTCTCAAAGATCCGTCCTTTTTTGCCACAAAAAAGAATCCCGCACCAAGAGGAGAAGAAGACGGACGAATATGTCCTTTCTCCAGAGACTCCTTGATATATGAACGCATAGCGGTATGTTCAGGTACCGACAGATTAAACAGTCTTCCCTTAGGAAATTTACTGCCTGGGATCAAATCTATAGCACAGTCACAGTCCCTATGAGGAGGCAGTGCACTGGACTCAGACTCACTGAAGACATCCTGATAATCAGACAAATACTCCGGAACTTCCGAAGGCGTAGAAGAAGCAATAGACACAGGCAGGGAATCCCCATGAATACCACGACAGCCCCAACTTGAGACTGACATAGCCTTCCAGTCCAGGACTGGATTATGAGTCTGTAACCATGGCAGCCCTAAAACAACCAAATCATGCATTTTATGTAAAACCAGGAAACGTATCACCTCGCGGTGTTCAGGAGTCATGCACATGGTAACCTGTGTCCAATACTGCGGTTTATTTGCTGCCAATGGTGTAGCATCAATACCCCTAAGAGGAATAGGATTTTCTAATGGTTCAAGAGTAAAACCACAGCGCTTAGCAAATGAGAGATCCATGAGACTCAGGGCAGCACCTGAATCTACAAACGCCATGACAGGATAAGATGACAGTGAGCAAATCAAAGTTACAGACAGAATAAATTTAGGTTGCAAATTACCAACGGTGACAGGACTAACAACCTTAGCTATACGTTTAGAGCATGCTGAGATAACATGTGTAGAATCACCACAGTAGTAGCACAAGCCATTCCGGCGTCTATGAATTTTCCGCTCATTTCTAGTCAGGATTCTATCACATTGCATTAAATCAGGTGTCTGTTCAGACAACACCATGAGGGAATTTGCAGTTTTTCTATCACATTGCACCGAATTAGGTGTCTGTTCAGACAACACCATGAGGGAATTTGCGGTTTTGCGCTCCCGCAACCGCCGGTCAATTTGAATAGCCAGTGCCATAGTATCATTCAGACCTGTGGGAATGGGAAAACCCACCATAACGTTCTTAATGGCTTCAGAAAGGCCATTTCTAAAATTAGCGGCCAGTGCACACTCGTTCCAATGTGTCAGCACGGACCATTTCCGAAATTTTTGGCAATACACTTCAGCCTCGTCCTGCCCCTGAGACATAGCCAGCAAGGCCTTTTCTGCCTGAATCTCAAGATTGGGTTCCTCATAAAGTAAACCGAGCGCCAGAAAAAACGCATCAAGATCAGCCAATGCCGGATCTCCTGGCGCCAGCGAAAAAGCCCAATCCTGAGGGTCGCCCCGTAAGAACGAAATAACAATTTTTACTTGCTGAGCAGAATCTCCAGATGAACAGGGTCTCAGGGACAAAAACAATTTACAATTATTCACGAAATTCCTAAACTTAAACCTGTCTCCGGAAAACAGTTCAGGAATCGGTATTTTAGGTTCTGACCTAGGATTTCTGATAACATAGTCTTGTATGCCCTGCACACGAGTAGCCAGCTGGTCCACACTTGTAATCAAGGTCTGGACATTCATGTCTGCAGCAAGCATAGCCACTCTGAGGTAAAGGGGAAGAAGAAAAAAAAAAAAAAACTCAGAATCTTCTTTCTTATAATCCCTCTTCTGCAATGCATTAAACATTTAATACTGGCCTGGCAAACTGTTATGACCCCAATGGCGAGGGTCTCAGAGGAACGTGGAAGTCTGCAGAGTACAAAAATCCAGCTCATAGGGCAGTGGTAACTGGGTTGACCATATATCTACTCCTAACGCCAACACTAGAAGTAGCCGGGGATCATTCCTACGTTGATTCTAGATGACACGCGCCAGCCGGAGAATCTAGCTACCCCTAGTAGAGGAAAACAAAGACCTTTCTTGCCTCCAGAGAAGGGGACCCCAAAGCTGGATAGAAGCCCCCCACAAATAATGACGGTTAGGTAAGAGGAAATGACAAACACAGAAATGAACCAGGTTTAGCACAGAGAGGCCCGCTTACTGATAGCAGAATAAAGAAAGGTAACTTATATGGTCAACAAAAACCCTATCAAAATCCACACTGGAAATTCAAGAACCCCCGAACCGTCTAACGGTCCGGGGGGAGAACACCAGCCCCCCTAGAGCTTCCAGCAAAGGTCAGGATATAGATTTGGAACAAGCTGGACAAAAATACAAAACCAAAACAAATAGCAAAAAGCAAAAGGCAGACTTAGCTGATATAACTGGAACCAGGATCAGTAGACAAGAGCACAGCAGACTAGCTCTGATAACTACGTTGCCAGGCATTGAACTGAAGGTCCAGGGAGCTTATATAGCAACACCCCTAACTAACGACCCAGGTGCGGATAAAAGGAATGACAGAAAAACCAGAGTCAAAAAACTAGTAACCACTAGAGGGAGCAAAAAGCAAATTCACAACACTTTTGTTTGCAGGGACAGTGGAAGCTACATTTTTTTTTCCTCAGCGCTGTAGCTCATTGGGCTGCCCTAGAAGGCTCCCTGATAGCTGCGTTGCTGTGTGTGTACACCGCTGTGCAAACCAACTGCTTTTTTCAAAGCACAAATCCTGTTGTTCCTTCCTTTCTGCACAGCTATCTTGTTTGTTTGTCCACACTTTTGTGTGCAGCAGTCCTTTTTATAGCTGCCTGCCATACTTTTCTGAGATTACTGCAGGGAGATAAAGATTGGCAAGTCTGCCTCTGTGCCAGTGCTGTGTGTGGCATCTGTCTCTCATTGTGTGCCACAGAAAACCTAGTGTGTAATACTGGGCATTTTTTTTTAATTCTCCCTGAAAAAAAAAATTAAATAAATAGTGGGAGATAAAGATTGGCAAGTCTGCCTCTGTGCCATTGCTGTGTGTGGCATCTGTCTCTCATTGTGTGCCACCGAAAACCAGTGTGTAATACTGGGCCTTTTTTTTTTTTTTTTGTAAATTCTCCCTGTAAAAAAATAAATAAATAGTGGGAGAAAAAGATTGGCAAGTCTGCCTCTGTGCCATTGCTGTGTGTGGCATCTGTCTCTCATTGTGTGCCACCGAAAACCAGTGTGTAATACTGGGCCATTTTTTTTTTTTGTAAATTCTCCCTGTAAAAAAGAAAAAAAATAGTGGGAGATAAAGATTGGCAAGTCTGCCTCTGTGCCATTGCTGTGTGTGGCATCTGTCTCTCATTGTGTGCCACCGAAAACCAATGTGTAATACTGGGCCATTTTTTTTTTTGTAAATTCTCCCTGTAAAAAAATAAATAAATGGTGGGAGATAAAGATTGGCAAGTCTGCCTCTGTGCCAGTGCTGTGTGTGGCATCTGTCTCTCATTGTGTGCCACCGAAAACCAGTGTGTAATACTGGGCCATGTTTTTTTTTTTGTAAATTCTCCCTGTAAAAAAATAAATAAATAGTGGGACATAAAGATTGGCAAGTCTGCCTCTGTGCCAGTGCTGTGTGTGGCATCTGTCTCTCATTGTGTGCCACCGAAAACCAGTGTGTAATACTGGGCCTTTTTTTTGTTGTAAATTCTCCCTGTAAAAAAATAAATAAATAGTGGGAGATAAAGATTGGCAAGTCTGCCTCTGTGCCAGTGCTGTGTGTGGCATCTGTCTCTCATTGTGTGCCACCGAAAACCAGTGTGTAATACTGGGCCATTTTTTTTTTTTGTAAATTCTCCCTGTAAAAAAATAAATAAATAGTGGGAGATAAAGATTGGCAAGTCTGCCTCTGTGCCAGTGCTGTGTGTGGCATCTGTCTCTCATTGTGTGCCACCGAAAACCAGTGTGTAATACTGGGCCATTTTTTTTTTGTAAATTCACCCTGTAAAAAAATAAATAAATAGTGGGACATAAAGATTGGCAAGTCTGCCTCTGTGCCAGTGCTGTGTGTGGCATCTGTCTCTCATTGTGTGCCACCAAAAACCAGTGTGTAATACTGGGCCTTTTTTTTTTTTTTTTGTAAATTCTCCCTGTAAAAAAATAAATAAATAGTGGGACATAAAGATTGGCAAGTCTGCCTCTGTGCCAGTGCTGTGTGTGGCATCTGTCTCTCATTGTGTGCCACTGAAAACCAGTGTGTAATACTGGGCCTTTTTTTTTTTTGTAAATTCTCCCTGTAAAAAAATAAATAAATAGTGGGGCATAAAGATTGGCAAGTCTGCCTCTGTGCCAGTGCTGTGTGTGGCATCTGTCTCTCATTGTGTGCCACCGAAAACCAGTGTGTAATACTGGGCCTTTTTTTTTTTTTGTAAATTCTCCCTGTAAAAAAATAAATAAATAGTTGGAGATAAAGATTGGCAAGTCTGCCTCTGTGCCAGTGCTGTGTGTGGCATCTGTCTCTCATTGTGTGCCACCGAAAACCAGTGTGTAATACTGGGCCATTTTTTTTTTTTTTTGGAAATTCTCCCTGTAAAAAAAATAAATAAATAGTGGGAGATAAAGATTGGCAAATCTGCCTCTGTGCCAGTGCTGTGTGTGGCAACTGTCTCTCATTGTGTGCCACCGAAAACCAGTGTGTAATACTGGGCCATTTTTTTTTTTTTTTGTAAATTCTCCCTGTAAAAAAATAAATAAATAGTGGGAGATAAAGATTGTCAAGTCTGCCTCTGTGCCAGTGCTGTGTGTGGCATCTGTCTCTCATTGTGTGCCACCGAAAACCAGTGTGTAATACTGGGCCATTTTTTTTTTTTGGTAAATTCTCCCAGAAAAAAAAAAATAGTGGAAGATTAAGATTGGCATTTCTGCTTGAGTCGGTCATGTTTGTGCCATCTGTCTCAAATTATTGGGGCACAGAAAACCTAGTATGTAACATTGGGCCTGGTTTTCCTTTCAGTGTCAGCCACCTATAAAGGTGTATATAAATCCTACAGAAGTTAGAGTTCACCTTATAAGTTGTTTTACAGTAACAAATACCGTTACTTTGGCTACGTTTTGCAAACAATGAGGAAGTCTGGTGGAAGAGGTCATGGCCGTGGGCAGTCATTGTCAGCTGGTAATGATGGTAGTGGTGGTGGAGCATCAGGTGGTCGTGGTAAAAGCAGTACAGCACCTAAGTCTCGAGTTGTTGAGCCAGGTTCGTCGTCTGGCTACACAAGGCCTCGAACGCTCCCTTTTCTGGGAGTAGGTAAACCACTTTTAAAGCCGGAGCAGCAAGAACAATTTTTGGCTTTCCTTGCTGACTCAGCCTCTAGCTCTTTTGCCTCCTCTTCTGAAAGTGCAAAATGTAAAAGCAGCGGGTCGTTAGTGGATGTTCACGGTCAGGGACAAGTCGCTTCCTTGTTGTCTTCTTCACCCAGAACAAGAGAGAAGGATGCGTCAGGAGACACAACGGGTTACTCCATGGAGCTCTTTACACATACCGTTCCTGGGTTAGACAGTGAAACAGTTAACAGGCCATGCCCATTAGAAGTTGAATCAGACATGGAGTGCACTGATGCACAGCCATAGCCAGATTACTATGCTGTTCCTTTGACTCAGACCAGAACATTGCCCTCGCAGTGTACTGAGCCAGAATCAAACCCAGCTGAGACTATGGTGCCCCGTCACGAACGCTCTACCACCGGCTTACACGGTGACACAGACGAAGTTGCACACGAGATAGAAGAGGAGGTCATAGATGACCCAGTTGTTGACCCCGATTGGCAGCCATTGGGGGAACAGGGTGCAGGCGGCAGTAGTTCTGAAGTGGAGGAGGAGGAGGAGCCGCAGCAGGCATCAACATCACAACAGGTTCCATCTGCCGGGCCCGTATCTGGCCAAAAACGAGTGGCAAAACCAAAACCAGTTGGAGGACAGCGTGGCCATCCGGTTAAAGAAGCTCAGTCTGCAATGCCTGAAAAGGTATCCGATAGTAGAAAGAGTGCAGTCTGTCATTTTTTTAAACAACATCCAAATGATCAGTGCAAAGTCATCTGTCAAAAATGTTCAACTACCTTAAGCATTGGTCAGAATCTTAAAAGTCTAAATACAAGTTGCATGCATAGACATTTATCCACCATGCATTTGCAAGCCTGGACTAACTACCAAACGTCCCTAAAGGTTGCAGCACCCTCAGCCAATGAAGCTAGTCAGCAACGCTACATCCCTTCCCTCACTGTAAGCCCACCATTTACCGCAACACCTGCAGTATCTGTGCAGCTTTTGTCTCCAGGCCAAAGCAGTCAGGGAATCACCAGGTTCGTAGTAGGAAACACTGCATGTAGGGCACCGGCAAGAATACCATCTCCAACCCTCTCTCAGTCTGCCATGTCCACCGGCACCACCGCTAGTTCCACGATCTCCAGCTCTCCAGTCCAGCTCACCCTACATGAGACTCTTGTTAGGAAAAGGAAGTACTCATCCTCGCATCCGCGTACACAGGGTTTGAACGCCCACATTGCTAGACTAATCTCATTAGAGATGATGCCCTACCGGTTAGTTGAAAGCGAAGCTTTCAAAGCGCTGATGGACTACTCTGTACCACGCTACGAGCTACCCAGTCGACACTTATTTTCTAGAAAAGCCATCCCAGCCCTCCAACAGCATGTTAAAGACCGCATCATCCATGCACTCAGGCAGTCTGTGACTACAAAGGTGCACCTGACAACAGATGCATGGACCAGTAGGCACGGCCAGGGACGTTACGTGTCCATCACGGCACACTGGGTGAATGTGGTGGATGCAGGGTCCACAGGGGCCAGCAATATTGGGACAGTTCTGCCTAGCCCACGGTCAAGGAAAGAGTTGGCTGTAGGCGTTCGCCCCCCCTCCTCCTCTTCCTCGTCCTCCTGCAGAAGCGAGAGCTCGTCCACAGACCGCAGTCGCACATCCACTCCATCCGCAGCTGCCACTGTTGCACACCAGGTATGCCATTATGGGACAGCTAGTGGCAAGCGTCAGCAGGCTGTATTGGCAATGAAGTGTTTGGGCGACAACAGACACACCGCGCAAGTTCTGTCCGAGTTCTTGCAGAAAGAAACTCAGTCATGGCTGGGCACTGTACATCTTGAGGCAGGCAAGGTAGTGAGTGATAACGGAAGGAATTTCATGGCTGCCATAGCCCTTTCCCAACTGAAACACATTCCTTGCCTGGCTCACACCTTAAACCTGGTGGTGCAGTGCTTCCTGAAAAGTTATCCGGGGTTACCCGACCTGCTCCTCAAAGTGCGCAGACTTTGCTCGCATATCCGCCGTTCGCCCGTACATTCCAGCCGTATGCAGAACTATCAGCGGTCTTTGAACCTTCCCCAGCATCGCCTAATCATCGACGTTGCAACAAGGTGGAACTCCACACTGCACATGCTTCAGAGACTGTGCGAACAGAGGCGTGCTGTTATGTATTTGTGGGAGGATACACGGGCAGGCAGTTGGATGGCAGACATGGAGTTGTCAGGTGTGTAGTGGTCAAAGCTACAAGACCTGTGTCAAGTCCTTCTGTGTTTTGAGGAATGCACACGGCTGGTTAGTGCAGACAACGCCATAATAAGCATGAGCATCCCCCTAATGCGTCTGCTGATGCAAAGTTTGACGCACATAAAGGAGCAGGCGTCTGCAGCCGAGGAAGAGGAAAGCCTTGATGACAGTCAGCCATTGTCTGGTCAGGGCCGTGTAGAGGACGCGGTAGCGGGCGAAGAGGAGGAGGAGGACGAGGAGGATGATGGGGATGAGTACTTTTTTAATGAGGAAGCTTCTCCTGGGCCAACAGAAATTAGTGGCGTTGCAAGGCCGGGTTCTGTTTTTTTAAGGGAGACAAGTGACGTAGATTTGCCTGTAACTGCCCCTCAAACCAGCACAACCGCAGATTTGACAACCGGAACTTTGCCCCACATGGCGGATTATGCCTTACGTATCCTCAAAAGGGACCCACGCATTATTAAAATGATGAGCGATGACGATTACTGGTTGGCCTGCATCCTTGACCCTCGCTATAAAGGCAAATTGCAAAATATTATGCCACATGAGAACCTCGAACAAATATTAGCAACCAAACAAGCTACTCTTGTAGACCGTTTGATTCAGGCATTCCCAGCACACAGCGCCGGAGATGGTTCTCACACGAGCTGCAGGGGGCTACAGGGCAGAGGTGTTAGAGGTGCACAAATCAGAAGTGGCGTTGGACAGAGGGGTTTTCTGACCAGGTTGTGGAGTGATTTCGCAATGACCACAGACAGGACAGGTACTGCAGCATCTATTCAAAGTGACAGGAGACAACATTTGTCCAGTATGGTTACTAACTATTTTTCATCCCTTATCAATGTTCTCCCTCAACCGTCATTCCCATTTGATTACTGGGCATCCAAATTAGACACCTGGCCTGAATTGGCAGAATATGCATTGCAGGAGCTTGCTTGCCCAGCAGCTAGTGTGCTATCAGAAAGAGTATTCAGTGCTAGGGTTGAGCGAAACGGGTCGACCATTTTCAGAAGTCGCCGACTTTTGGCAAAGTCGGGTTTCGTGAAACCCGACCCCTGTGTGGGGTCGGCCATGAGGTCGGCGATCTTCTGAATCTGGTATCGGGATTCCGATACCGAGTTCCGATATGTTTGCGATATCGGAAATCGGTATCAGAATCCACATTTAAGTGTAAAATAAAGAATTAAAATAAAAAATATTGATATACCCACCTCTACGACGCAGCCTGGACATCGCCGCTGGTAACCGGCATCTTCCGTTCCTAAAAATGGCGCTTGAAAGACCTTTCGAATGCTTCACAGCTTGTGATTGGTCGCGGCGGCCCACGTGACCGCTGAGCGACCAATCACAAGCCGGTGACGTAATTCTCAGGTCCTGTTCTGGTTCTCAGGTACATGAGAATTAAGTCACGGCTTGTGATTGGTCGCTGAGCGGTCACGTGGGCCGCCGCGACCAATCACAAAGCCGTGACGTCATCGGAAGGTCCTTCACGCGTTCATTCTTAAGAAGGAAGGCTGCCGGAAAGAAGCCGAGGGTGAGTATATTCCTATTAGGTATATACTCACCCTCGTACGCGCCCTGCTTCTTTCCGGCAGCCTTCCTTCTTAAGAATGAACGCGTGAAGGACCTTCCGATGACGTCACGGCTTTGTGATTGGTCGCGGCGGCCCACGTGACCGCTCAGCGACCAATCACAAGCCGTGACGTAATTCTCATGTACCTGAGAACCAGAACAGGACCTGAGAATTACGTCACTGGCTTGTGATTGGTCGCTCAGTGGTCACGTGGGCCGCCGCGACCAATCACAAGCCGTGAAGCATTCGAAAGGTCTTTCAAGCGCCATTTTTAGGAACGGAAGATGCCGGGTACTACCAGGGTGCGTCAGAGGGTGAGTATATCAATTTTTTTATTTTAATTCTTTATTTTACACGTAAATATGGATCCCAGGGCCTGAAGGAGAGTTTCCTCTCCTTCAGACCCTGGGAACCATAGTATCCCATTGCACTGCATTGGGTTTCGCGTTTCGGCCGACCCCGACCCCGACTTTTTTATAGGATCGGCCGATTTCACTCGACCCGACTTTTGAGAAAGTCGGGTTTCGTGAAACCCGACCCGATCCTATAAAAATAAAAGTCGCTCAACCCTATTCAGTGCTGCTGGTTCAATATTAACCGAAAAAAGGACTCATCTGGCTACCCAAAATGTGGATGATCTAACCTTCATTAAAATGAACCACTCCTGGATTTCAAATTATTTTGCCCCACCTTTCCCGGCTGACACCTAGCTTTCCTATAAAAAGGTCTTGCTTGTGGACTGGTCTTACTGAGTGTTCCAATCTCTTACTTTGCAGCAGCTGTTTGTCCAGCATACAACATGTTTACACCTCCCTCAATGGGAAAACTCCCCCCACGGGGCCGTGGTCTCGCCACTTGGCGCAAGCACCCGTTAGAGTGCCGTTTGTCTGAAGAGGTGGGTGTGCCCGCTTTCGGTCGACGGCACTGCCACTGGGTCCCTCATAGTACAATAAAGTGTCTCTGGCGGTGGTGGCGCGCACCCAACGTCAGACACACCGTTGTAACATGAGGGGCCCTGGGACGGTACCGCCGGCCACAAGAGAGTTCACCCCCCCCAGCTCAAACTGTGCTCTACCACGTGCAAAATTATCTCTCACAGCTCCACCAATGTTTAGTCTATGCGCTGACATCATTCAATGCCTGGCACTGACAATACCAATTTGTTGACATCTATGATGCTAGTTAAAGTAGTCTGGGTCAGTGTCCTATATTGGCACCAATAAATACTTACTGCCAAATTACTATGTCAGAAACTCAGCGGATGAGCCCACCCCTGTACCTAAGTATGCCAATTTTTTTTTTTGCGAGACATTAACATCTATTTATTTTTTGTGAGTACTGTGTCAGACACTCCTTGCAATCGTCCTCCGCTGACCACACCAATGCTGCCTGTGTACTTCTGCGAGATAACTCTAAGTGCCTTGAGCCTATTTTTATTTATTTTAGGCCTAGTAAGCCTGTCTGCGGTCCCTCCTTGCAATCCTCCTCCACTGACCACAATGCTGCCTGTGTATCCATGTAACCTATTTAAAACTGCATTGAGCCTATTTTTAGTTATTTTAGGCCTAGTAAGCCTGTCTGCGGTCCCTCCTTGCAATCCTCCTCCACTGACCACAATGCTGCCTGTGTATCCATGTAACCTATTTAAAACTGCATTGAGCCTATTTTTAGTTATTTTAGGCCTAGTAAGCCTGTCTGCGGTCCCTCCTTGCAATCCTCCTCCACTGAACACAATGCTGCCTGTGTATCCATGTAACCTATTTAAAACTGCATTGAGCCTATTTTCAGTTATTTTAGGCCTAGTAAGCCTGGCTGCGGTCCCTCCTTGCAATCCTCCTCCACTGACTACAATGCTGCCTGTGTATCCATGTAACCTATTTAAAACTGCATTGAGCCTATTTTTATTTATTTTAGGCCTAGTAAGCCTGTCTGCGGTCCCTCCTTGCAATCCTCCTCCGCTGACCACACCAATGCTGCCCGTGTACCCCTGGAACCTATTTAAAAGTTCATAGAGCCTATTTATATATTTTATTTAATATTAATAAAGCCATGATGGACTATGCTGTACCACGCTACAAGCTAACCAGTCGACACTTCTTTTGCGAGAAAAGCCATCCCAACCCTCCACCAGCATGTAAAAGACCGCATTGTCCATGCACTCTGGCAATCTGTGAGTAGAAAGGTGCACCTGACAACAGACGCATGGACCTGTAGGCATGGCCACGGAAGGTTACGTGTCCATTACGGCGCAATGGGTTAATGTGGTGGATGCATGGTCCACAGGGGACAGCCTACTAAGTCTGTCTGCAGTCCCTGATTCAAATTGTCCTCCACTGTCTAAATCTGAGCTTAAACCTTCTGGCTCTCATTAAGTGCTTTTTTAACAAAAAATTGGTGGTCACGGCCTACTAACGGTGTCTGCCACTCCCTGGTGTTGTCCTCCACTGTCTAAATCTGAGCTTAAACCTTCTGGCTCTCATTAAGTGCTTTTTTAACAAAAAATTGGTGGTTACGGACTACTAACGGTGTCTGCCGCTCCCTGGTGTTGTCCTCCACTGTCTAAATCTGAGCTTCAAACTTCTGGCTCTCATTAAGTGCTGTTTTTTTAAAAATTGGTGGTTAGGGCCTACTAACGGTGTCTGCCGCTCCCTGGTGTTGTCCTCCACTGTCTAAATCTGAGCTTCAACCTTCTGGCTCTCATTAAGTGCTTTTTTAACAAAAAATTGGTGGTTACGGACTACTAACGGTGTCTGCCGCTCCCTGGTGTTGTCCTCCACTGTCTAAATCTGAGCTTCAAACTTCTGGCTCTCATTAAGTGCTGTTTTTTAAAAAAAATTGGTGGTTACGGCCTAGTAACGGTGTCTGCCGCTCCCTGGTGTTGTCCTCCACTGTCTAAATCTGAGCTTCAACCTTCTGGCTCTCATTAAGTGCTTTTTTAACAAAAAATTGGTGGTTACGGACTACTAACGGTGTCTGCCGCTCCCTGGTGTTGTCCTCCACTGTCTAAATCTGAGCTTCAACCTTCTGGCTCTCATAAAGTGCTTTCTTTAAATAAATTGGTGGTTAAGGCCTACTAACGGTGTCTGCCGCTCCTGGGTGTTGTCCTCCTCCTGGGTGTTGTCCTCCTCCTGAGTGTTCTCCTCCTCCTTGGTGTTCTCCTCCAGGTTGCCTTGTCTGAGCTTCAACCTTCTGGCACTCATTAAGTGCTGTTTTTTAAAAAATTGGTGGTTACGGCCTACTAACGGTGTCTGCCGCTCCCTGGTGTTGTCCTCCACTGTCTAAATCTGAGCTTCAACCTTCTGGCTCTCATTAAGTGCTGTTTTTTAAAAAAATTGGTGGATACGGCCTACTAACGGTGTCCGCCGCTCCCTGGTGTTGTCCTCCACTGTATAAAGCTGAGCTTCAACCTTCTGGCTCTCATTAAGTGCTTTTTTAACAAAAAAATGGTGGTTACGGCCTACTAACGGTGTCTGCCGCTCCCTGGTGTTGTCGTCCACTGTATAAAGCTGAGCTTCAGTCTTTAGGCTTTTGGCCTATAGTAGCAGATATTAAACTGCATTTGGCCTACTAGTGTGGTTGGGCCCTTAAAACAGTGTCTGCTGCTCCTGGGTTTGCTACTCCACTGAACAAAGCAATGCCGCCAGTTTAGTCCTGTTACCAATTTTGAACTGCATTTAGCCTACTTTATTCTTTGGCCCTATATCTGTGTTTCCTCCTCATCCTGCCCATTGCCCAGCCACTGCTAGATGAGTCTGCTGGTACATTGACCTAGACCACTACATTCCCCTTGCACTCTACAAAGCCAGAATCTGACCCTGCTGAAAGTAAGGTTCCCCTTCCCGCATGTTATACCACCTTACACAGGGACAAAGAGGAAGGTGCAGATGAAAGTGCAGGTTCCTTCATCAGGTGGGGGGGCATACTCGTTGGCGACGTCACTGGCACAGGGCCCCTCAGAGTACGCAAAAGTGTCGCTGCTGGTGGGAGGCGCCCCCGCCATGCAAACACACCGCTGTACTTTGAGGGGCCCTGTGCCAGTGCCAATGCCAACGAGTGGGCCCCCCCTGCTTGCTTAGGATCACAGCACTTGCAAACTTGACATACTTACCTCTCACTGCTCCACCGCCGTGACGTAGTCCACGTTTCCTGGGCCCACTAAAACCTTGAACCAGCCCTACCCCCCACAACTTTTGCCAAATGACCCCCAATTTCCAATGCCCAACTATTATTATAAAGTTAATTAAGATTGACAAGCTTCAGAAACAAGAATGGATGTTTTTTGCATTAAAATGGGCACAGTAGGTGTTTTCCTGGCCTCCACTCACTGCCGACTATGCTTCCCCATTGACTTGCATTGGGCTTCGTGTTTCGGTCGATCCCCGACTTTTAGCGATAATCGGCCGACTGCACTCGACTCGACTTTGGACAAAGTCGGGTTTCGCAAAACCCGACTCGATCTTAAAAAAATGAAAGTCGCTCAACCCTAGTGACAGCAGTTCATTGGGCCATCTGGGAATGACACCAGACAGTACAAAGGTGACATCAACCTCATAAATATGAATCCCACTTGCCAACACTACAAGGCAAGTGGGAAGATGCGGGAAAAGTGCCAGAATTGGTGCATCTAATAGATTTGTCTTTTCTGGGGTGGTTGTGGGCTGCTATTTAGGCTGGGGGGGGGGAAATATACATGGCCCCTTACCAGCCTGAGAATACCAGCCCGTAGCTGTCTACTTTATTTAAGTTATTAAAAAAGCAGTGTGGGGACCTTTCTATTCTTGATAACCAACCTTGCTTATGCTGACAGCTGAGGATTGCAGCCCCCAGCTGTCAGTTTTGCCTAGCTAGTTATCATAAAACAGGGGAACCGATGCTATTTTTAAAAACAAAATATTTATTTAGAGCGCAGGCCACAGTTGATGAATACTTCCGTCAGCCTGCTGGTCAGAGAAAAATGGTCCTCCACATCTCCCGACATTATTGGTGGCCTACTCTGCACAAGGATGCCATAGATCTCAGCTTGTCCTTTTTGTGCCCAGAACAAGACCTCAATACAGCTTCTCTCCAGCTGGTCGTCTACTTCGTTTGCCTGTACCACTGCCACCCTGGCAGCATATTGGCGTGGACTTCATCACCAATCTCCCTCTGTCGGGTGGTTGTACTGTTATCTGGGTGGTTGTGGATCATTTTTCTAGGATGGCCCATTTCATCTCTTTCTCTGGTCTCCCATCTGCTCCTGCACTGGCAAAGAAGTTCATTCTACATGTTTTCTGTCTTCATGGTCTTCCACTCCATATCGTCTTGAATAGAGGCATCCAGTATTTCTCCCGCTTTGGAGGGCCACCTGCAAACTGATCCCCTGGATTGGATTCCTGGATTGTCTGGGAAATGTCCCCCTGGATTTCCCTTCAGCCTACCATACTCAGTCCAGTGGTCAGGTGGAATGAGTCAATCAAATCCTGACCAACTTCCTGCGGCACTTCATCAATGCACACCACAGTGACTGGTCTGAACTGCTGCCATAGGCCGAGATTTCGTATAACAATCACATGAGTGAATCTTCTGCTAAAACACAGTTTTTGTAGTGTACGGACAACACCACAATATCCCCTTTCCTATTTCCACTATCTCTGATATACCTGGTGCAGATTCCCTCGTCAAAGGTTTTTCTGAGATTTGGGAAGACACCAGGACCACATTATTGAGGTCCTTGGAGAGGATGAAGAGGCATGCGGACAAGAGACATCTTGACCCACCTCAGTTCCATCTGGGGACAAGGTCTGGCTATCATTTAAGTATGTCCATCTCAAGGTACCCTCCTATAAATTGGGTCTTTGCTTCATTGGTCCATTTGAAGTCCTGAGACAGATCAATCCAGTGGCCTACAAGCTCAAACTTCTAGGCTTCTTACTAATTCCCAAATCTTTTCATGTGTCTCTTCCCAAATCTGTTGTCCTCAGTACTTTTTAGAGATCATACAATCACCCCTGCTCCAATCAGCACTGAGGACATTTTTGAGGTTGAGAACTTTCTGGCTACTAAGAGGGTAAGTAAAACCTTTTTTCTTCTTGATTGGACTTCATTTGGCCCGGAGGATAGGTCCTGGGAGCAAAAGGAAGAACATCCACGCCCTCTTCTCCTGAAGAGGTTCCTTGGTGGCTTGAAAAATAGGGGGTGTAAAGGAGGAATACTTTAAATCCAGTGTCTCTGGACCTCCCACTCTGCCTCTTGCCTTGTCTCCGGCACCTCTGCTCTCTGCTTCCCTCCCCCAGCAAAGGCACTGACATACTTACCACGGCGGTCATCATTCTATGCAATGGCCCGGAGTCTGCGCACTGCTCATTTTCTTAAAGGGACAGTGCACAGTCCTAAAGCAAATATTATTTAAGGTAACTCCATGAGGTGAGAGGTGCCTGTGCAATGTTGTAAGTGTGTTCCTAAACATCCTACCAGTGACCATCTTCTCACCAGCCAGTCCCATATGCATCCGTGGTACCTGTCGTCTTACTCCGCCTGCCTGCATCTATTGGACATTTCATCAGGCTGCTTCAGATACCCATTCTTAGAGGGTCAACTGCCATCTACACAATGGTCAGTCCTGGTTTACCACTTGGACCACCTCCCTTGTTTCTCCTCGGATCTGGGTATCGTATGCTGTTGTGTATCTGTGGTCAGATTGGGTGAGGCTCCTAGCCTGTCTTTCATGGGCTCCAACACAGTAGTTCCATCACCCAGCCCGTTACAATAATGATATACCCATAGAAATATTTAGAACAAAATCTATGTGCATTATGTCCTGGCTCCAGCTCTGGGCCTTGAACTCTTCTCCTATGGCCGCTACCCTTTGATGTACAGTAGTACAAGATGGATTTCTTGGGAAACTCCTCTAACACTATCTTCCCAGGCCTTTTAAAATCAACTCATGCTGAGGTCTGGTGCTCAGGTAATAAAGAGAAGTGTTCAAATTTGACATGAGTTTTGATTCTGCTTCACTTGGCTCTGCTCCAGCCAAATATCTAGTCATCTGTCTCTGCTACTCCTTACATCCATGCTACAACCATGTTTTTTCGAATCTCAGTCCAGTTGGCTAGGTGTTGTTCCCATCTACCTCTCAGCATTAATTATAAATTAATAACTCCTTGCAACTGCTCAGGGTCCTGTTCATAACTGACCTCTGCAATCAAGGTAACACATCTCTTCAAATGTGTCTCCAATATGCTTTTACTTCACTGCTGTCCTGTGATTAACCTTTTCTTTACTACAAATAACAGTTTGATTACTTCACTGCTATTAGTAATTGCTTTTCTGGAGGATTACAGACTGCATTTACTTATCTGATCCCCCTGTGATTAACTACTTTTCTGCAGGAAGATACCAATTTACTATACAGTTAGGCCATGTGCACACGTTAAGTATTTTTCGTGTTTTTTTTTGCGTTTTTTCGCTATAAAAACGTGATAAAAACACGAAAAAAACGCTTACATATGCCTCCTATTATTTTAAGTGTATTCCGCATTTTTTGTGCAAATGTAGCCTTTTTTTCCGCGAAAAAATCGCATCGCGGAAAAAAAAGCAACATGTTCATTAAAATGCGGAATTGCAGGGGATTCCGCACACCTAGGGGTCCATTGATCTGCTTACTTCCCACACGGGGCTGTGCCCACCATGCGGGAAGTAAGCAGATTATGTGCGGTTGGTACCCAGGGTGGAGGAGAGGAGACTCTCCTCCACGCACTGGGCACCATATAAGTAGTCAAAAAATAAGAATTAAAATAAAAAACAGTCCTATACTCACCCTCGATGTCTTCCCGCCTCCACTGCATGCTGTCGCTTCGGTTCCTGTAGCTGATGTGCGGTGAAGGACCCTGCCGATGACGTCACTGTCCTGTGATTGGTCGTGAGCGGTCATGTGACCGCTCACGTGACCGTGACATCACGGAAGGTCCTGTGCGCACAGACCAGCTATAGGAAGAGGAACGGACGCCGCTGAGGAGATGTCTGGGTGAGTATAAGCATTTTTTTTATTTTTTTAATTATTTTTAAACATTCTATCTTTTACTATAGATGCTGCATAAGCTGCATCTATAGTAAAAAGTTGGTCACACTTGTCAAACGCTATGTTTGACAAGTGTGACCAACCTGTCAGTCAGTTTTCCAAGCGATGCTACAGATCGCTTGGAAAACTTTAGTATTCTGCAAGCTAATTACGCTTGCAGAATGCTAAAAAAACGCGAAAAAAATGAAAAAAAAACGCAAAAAAAAAAATGCGGATTTCTTGCAGAAAATTTCCGGTTTTCTTCAGGAAATTTCTGCAAGAAATCCGCAACGTGTGCACATACCCTTACTGTTTCTATGTGTATCCACACACCTTTCATTTCTTCAACTTTGCTACCTGTTTAACCTTTTTATTTGCTGTCCTGCATACTCTGCTGTACTGATCAATGTGTCATTTGTCAAGACCAACTCTGCTGTATCATTGCCTCTGGTCTGTCAACTCACCCAGGCCTACAGCTTAGAAAATCCATTTCATTAGGTAAGTTCATAACAGTAGCATAAAGTGGCAATATAGTGATAATTTTTTTAAATTCATCCTCTCACTGGACTTCTAATATGCATAATTTACCATGAAGGCCTAGCAGCTGTTTTACAATGAAGGCCTGCTGCACAAAGTCTCCTCTTAACAGTTGTTGTAGAGATGTGTCTGCTGCTACAACTCTGTGTGGCATTGACCTGGTCTCTAATTTGAGCTGCTGTTAACCTGCGATTTCTGAGGCTGGTGACTCAGATAAACCTATCCTCAGAAGCAGAGGTGACTCTTGGTCTTCCTTTCCTGGGGCGGTCCTCATGTGAGTCAGTTTGTTTGTAGCGCTTGATGGTTTTTGCCACTGCACTTGGGGACACTTTCAAAGTTTTCCCAATTTTTCGGACTGACTGACCTTCATTTCTTAAAGTAATGATGGCCACTCGTTTTTCTTTACTTAGCTGCTTTTTTCTTGCCATAATACAAATTCTAACAGTCTATTCAGTAGGACTATCAGCTGTGTATCCATCAGACTTCTGCACAACACAACTTATTGTCCTAACCCCATTTATAAGGCAAGAAATCCCACTTATTAAACCTGACAGGGCACACCTGTGAAATGAAAACCATTCCTGGTGACTACCTTTTGAAGCTCATCAAGAGAATGCCAAGAGTGTGCAAAGCAGTCATCAAAGCAAAAGGTGGCTACTTCGAAGAACCTACAATATAAGACATAATTTCAGTTGTTTCACACTTTTTTGTTAAGTATATAATTCCGCATGTGTTAATTCATAGTTTTGATGCCGTCAGTGTGAATGTACAATTTTCATAGTCATGAAAATACAGAAAAATCTTTAACTGAGAAGGTGTGTCCAAACTTTTGGTCTGTACTGTATATATATATATATATATATATATATATATATATATATATATATATATATATATGTGTGTGTGTGTGTGTGTCAATGACATTTATATATATATATATATATATATATATATATATATATATATATATATTTATCTACCTATACTATGTGTAGACATTTATTTTATCTATTCTAACCTAACCTGTCAGTGTGATTTTACTGTACACCGCACTAAAGTCCCGGCTTTTCTAAAGGACACTGTTGCGTATTTCTCGTAAGTCACACTGATGGTCCCTGTGGTGTGCGAGTTTTTCAACACCCATAGACTTTCATTGGTGATTTTCGGCTGATATACGGTGCAAATCGCAGCATGCTGCAATTACTCTAGCAGGTATAATACGGCCAAGAAAATAACAGATGATAGGAGCTGCCCCATAGATTAATATTGGTCGAAGTGCTATGCGATTTTTTATCGCATAGCACTCTTCTGTATTACGGTCTAGTGTGACTCCGGCCTTAGGCTGAAGTCTGAATTCCTGTGTAAATGTGGATACCTCTTTTAAAAGCCTGTATTTATGGGTAGGTAGGATCCTGCTATAATTAAAACTATAACATGTTTAAGGGCGGAATGCTTGGTCAGAGGGCTAACATACAAATAACAAAAGACTGACTGGCACTTGCAAGCTAATGTGAACCTACCTATTCATAAATACAGGCTTTTGAGAAAGGTGTCCACATTTACCCAGGAATTCAGACTTCAGCCTAAGAGAGGTCTTCACACTAGACATGTAGGGTCCCAGCAGCATGAGACCACCTTATCGTGCATGCATGAATTGACCAAATTATATGCTAAGCGTCTACATTTTTTCTTATTATCCAGAGCAATATTGCTATTCATATTTTATATATTCCATGTCTACATACTTTAACATGACAGAGTGCAACTTTTTTGTATATAGTCTTTAAAGCAGTAGTCTGAATTGGGGGATCTACAGCTATTGAGAAACTACAACTATATCCCCTTCACCACCCTGGGATTTCCATTTCTGACTTTCCATTTTCTGCTTTCCTTCTTCCCTGAGACATGACTTTTTTTATTTTTTTCCTCAGTATGGCCATGTGAGGGCTTAGTTTTTGCAGGACAAGTTGTCCTTTTGAATGACATCATTGGTTTTGCAATATAGTGTACTGAAAAATGGGTAAAAATTTAAAAGTGCGGTGAAATTGCATAAAAAGTGTAATTCCATAATTGTTGTGGCTTTTTTTACCATGTTCACAAAATGCTAAAACTGACCAGCCATTATGATTCTCCAGGTTATTACAAGTTCATAGACAATAAACATGTATAGGTTATTTCTTATTTAAGTGGAAAAAAATCCAAAGGTTCTAAAACAAAAAAAAAATTTTGCCGTTTTCCGAGACCCATAGTGTCTCCATTTTTCATGATCTGGAGCTGGGTGAGTGCTTGTTTTTTTGTGAGCCGAGCTGATGTTTTTATTGATACCATTTTGGTGTAGATACAATCTTTTGATCTCCCGTTATTGCATTTGCAATGTTGCTGCAATAAAAAAAACATAATTCTGGAGTTTTGTTTTTTCTTGTTTCGCTGTTTACCGATCGGATGAATTCTTTTTATATATTGATAGATCGGGCTTTTCTGCATACGGCGATACCAAATATGTGTTGCTGGTTTTTTTTTTTAATTGTTCTGTTTTGAATGGGCCGAATGGGGGTTGATTTAAACTTTTAATTTTTTTTTTTATTTTTTTAAAACCTTTTTTTCTTGCTTTACACTTGCTTCAATAGTCTACATAGGAGACTAGAAGCTGCGAACATCTGATCGCTTGTGCTACACATATCAGCGTTTCTGGGTCTCTGCTCTGTGTAGCAGAAATGCTCCCTTGCTCATAGCAATCTGGCAATGACAACTACAGGGGTCTTCTGCAGACCCGGGGTTGTCATGCCAACCAATCAGCAACCCACATTCATGTGACTCGGGTGCATATGGGCTGGATTAGTGACATTTAACATGTCTACTGCCACAGGTGGATCGCGATTCCACCTGCGGCTGTTAGAGGCACATGTCAGCTAATGAAATCAGCTGACATGTGCTGTAAAAGTTGCAGGCTCATCGCCGGAGCCTGTAGCAAACAGGGGGAGGCAACCTTAGACTTACCTATACATCTAGGGTTCGAAAGATGTTAAGCATCCACAACCTATTGAAGAGTACCAGGAGTGTTGGGAGATACAAGTTGTACAATACAGTCTCAAGGAAACCCTTATTGATTAACATATTTTAATAATTCGAGAAAGATTGGTAACGTGTGCCTTACACAATAATAAAAGCCTTTCCTGCTCTTCACCTCCTTTAAATGTGTATTTCATTTTGGCCTTGTCTCAGGATATCAAGCGACTAAAACCTGTATAAAAGAACATGGAAATGATTGTACTTCCAAAAGTTTTTAACAAAACCAAACACACAGCGTCTATTGCCTTAAATACATAGCTAAACTGTTCGTCAATACAGGGCACATTTCCAGCTGTATAGTGCTTGGCAACATTTCAAAATGAACTTACATTATTAGGAATCTCCAAGGCTTTGAGATTCAAAAAGTTGAGCTTTTCAAGTTCATGTTAACAGGGCTTACTCTACAGACTCGTAATAAATCATTAAAACCACATACATTACGCATGCATTATAAATATCATCTGTTTTAAGATTTTACAATATTTGAAATATAAAAAGTGTCCTCATATGTTTTGTTTTTAATATCTAAATTGGTTTTAATTCAAGTTATCAAAATCAACAGCGGTAAGTCACAGTTTGAAGCAATTAAGCATCAACCATACGATTATAGCTGGAAATAGCTAGAAAAAGTTGTTTACAAAAAAAAGATTAGTGTAGTGGACAAAGTTTGAAGGAACCAAATCACACGGGTTTTCCCAAGAAATTAAAAGATTTTCTCTGCAGATTGAATGCCCCATAAGGGCGTACATAGAAATTATGGGGTCCCATAACAGTATTTCTATTTGGGCCCACTCCCCAAAAAAACCTTAATACTCGGCAGGGTCACAGAAGAGCATAACTCACAACTTACAAAGTCATTTACCACCTATATAGTCCTCCAGTATTATGAGCACCACAAAGTCCTTCATACATTATTATGGGCAAAACTTAGTCCTCCATACAGTATTATGGGCACCACATAGTCCTCCATACAGTATTATGGGCACCACATATTCTTCCATACAGTATTATGGGCACCACATAGTCTTCCATGCAGTATTACGGGTAACAACCACATAGTCCTCCATACAGTATTATGAACACCAGATAGTCCTCCATACAATATAGTGGGCCCAATATAGTGCTCCATTCAGTATAATGGACCTCATATCGTGCTCAATACAGTATAATGACCCATATATAGTGCTACCTACATACAGTATAATGAGCCTCATATAGTGCTTCATACAGTAAAACGCCCCGTATTGTGCTACATATAGTATACCAGGCCTCATATAGTGCTCCATACATTATAATAAGCCCCATATAGTGCTCCATACAGTATACTGGCCCCATATAGTGCTCTATACAGTATAATAGTCCCTATATATTGCTCCATTTAGTGTAATGGGCCATACGTAGTTCTCCATACAGTACTATATAGTGCTCCATACACAAAAAATAAATAAACAAAATACCACTTTCACCATTCCCCTGCTGCTCCAATCTCTGCAGCCTCCGGTCTTGGTCTTGTCACTGCTCAGCACAAATGGCCTCTGTAGTGACATAATAACGCCCTCTGCACTGTGATGTCACAGAGCTCAGACGCAGATGGGAAATGATGAGATGGGTGCATCAGTGTCCCGTATAATGAGTTTTATATAAGGCACAATTTAAAAAGGATTTAAAAAATAATAATTTAAGCAAATAAAAATTGAAATTTTTGTAAAAACATTAGAAATTTAAGTGCAATTTACAGAAGCAAGCAACTGCAAAAATATGATGAATGAGGGACTCAGATACACCCTGTATTAGAGGTAAAGGAGTGCCTCATACATATTCTGTTTAAATTTGTAGTGGTACTCCTAGACTCATAAAGGCTATGGACTAAATGGAAAGACAGCCAAAATTTAAAAAAAAAGCGGAGTCATCCATACACACTTGAAGGCACCAACTGTAGTATCACATTCAAATAATGTGAACAAAGTGTATGGTACTTCAACACACTTTAAAGATCTGCACACAGTGCAAAAGCCTGCAAAAAATTACATGTGGTGTCATCCATACACCCCTGAAGGCACCAACTGGAGTGCCTTCTAAAAAAAAATGAAGAAATTGTAATTGTGGCACTTCTACACTCACAAAGGCTTTGCACACAGTGCAAAGTAAAAAAAAATAATAAGGAGGGTGATCCATACACCCTTGAAGGCAACAAATTGCAGGCTTCAATAAAATATTGTGAAAGGGTAGTTGATGTACTCCTACACTCATAAAGGCTTTGCACAAAGTACAAAGCCAGCAAAAAATTATTAGTAGGGTTATCCAGTCATCGATAGACCCTTGAAGGCAACAACTGGAGGGCCTCATTCAAATATTGAAGATTAACCCCTTCACCCCGAAGCCTGTTCTCACCTTCCTGACCAGGCCAAATTTTACAATTCTGACCAATGTCACTTTATGAGGTCATAACTCTGGAACGCTTCAACAGATCCCAGTGATTCTGAGCACGTTTTCTCATGACATATTGTACTTTATGAGAGTGGTAAAATTTCTTTGATGTGACTTGTGTTTATTTGAGAAAAAAAGCTAAAATTTGTCGAAAATTTTGAAAATTTTGCAATTTTAAAATTTTAATTTTAATGCCCTTAAATCAGAGAGTCATATCACACAAAATAGTTAATAAATAACATTTTCCACATGTCTACTTTACATCAGGACAGTTTTGGAAACATAATTTTTTTTCGTTGGGAAGTTATAAGGGTTAAAAGTTGACTAGCGATTTCTCATTTTTACAGCAAAATTAGCAAAACCATATAGTTTAGGGACCACCTCACATTTCAAGTTAATATAAGGGGCCTACATGACAGAAAATACCCAAAAATGACACCATTCTAAAAACTGCACCCCTCAAGGTATACAAAACCACATTAAAGAAATGTATTAACCCTTTAGGTGCTTCACAGGAATTTTTGGAATGTGTAAGAAAAAAGAAACATTTACTTTTATTTCACAAAAATTTTCCTTAGACCTATTGTTTTTTACTTTTGCAAGGGTATCATGAGAAAATAGACCATTCATTTTGTTGTGCAATTTATCCTGAGCATGCCGATACCCCATAAGTGGGGGAAATCTACTGTTTGGGCACACGGCGGGCTCGGAAATGAAGGAGCACCATTTCACTTTTTGAATGTAAAATTTGTTGGCATAATTAGCGGAAGTCATGTCATGTTTGGAAAGTTCCTGATGTGCCTAGACAGTGAAACCCCCAACAAGTGGCACCATTTTGGAAACTAGACCCAATAGGGAACTTACCTAGATTAAAAAAAATCAAATTTTCCCACAAAAATCTCTTTTAGCTACAAATTTTGCATTTTCACAAGGGCAAAAAAAGAAAATGGACCCCAAAGTTTGTTGTGCAATTTCTGCGAAACCCCATATGTGGACAAAAACTACTTTTGAGGCACAGTGCAAAGCTCAGAAGGGAAATATCACCATATTACAGTGCAGATCTTGCTGCACTTGTTTGAGAATGCTATGTTACATTGGCAGAGCTCCTGAGGTGTCAGAACAGCAAAAGCCCTCATAAATTACCCCATTTTAGAAATTAAAACCCTTTGGTAATTTATCTACAGATGTAGTGATGATTTTAACTCCATGAGTCTTTTCCAGAAACAGGCAGCAGTGGATGTTGCTGAAAATTGAAAATTGCAAACTGCCGTTGTAGTGACCAGTACGCTGTAGGGACCAGTACGTTGTAGTCACCAGTACGTTGTAGTCACCAGTACATGATGCCCAGCTCATAAATCTGTAGACACGCACCTGTAAATTAGGCGGGCTCTCATCACTACAGAAATGCCAAACATGTGGGGGCTAAATGTTGTTTAAGCATACTGGGGCTAAGAAGGGAGGGGGGCATTTGGATTTGGGAACAGAGAATTTGCTGAATTTCTTTTGGGGAGTGAGGATCTATTTCGCTTTTCCAGAGCCTTTGTACTACCAGTAACATGGATGCCCCCTATATTTCTGTTAACAGATGACAGATCTGAGTGGGGACTTGCTTTTTTTGTTGATTGACTTGAAGCTTTAATTGGGAACATTTTACATAACGTTTGGGATCACTTTTATCTGGCGTTCTATGCTGAGCACTTACTTTGGGGTTTCCATCTAAATCTCGGAGTGATGTGACAGACGAAATCCCTGAGGCATCCATTCAATATAATGAGGCAGCAGAGTTATTCCGTCTGGCCTCTGTTCAGCGGTGTCCTTTTTAGAAGTGCACAAAACTCTGGCCAATGGCATTTTTATGCAATCCTAAAAAGTCGGACACCGCCAGATCACAGGTCCTATGGCGTCCACAGTGCCTTCATCTGCCTCATTATAGGAAATTTTCTGCCACGGGTTCTGTCTGAATCACGTATTTCAGAGATTTACATGGAAACCCTATTGTAAGCACTCAGCATAGAGCACAGGATTAATGTGCGCCAAATCTTACTGCCATCTTTGGGAGGCAGAATTAAAAAAATCAACAGCGTGTGAAGAATTGGTTTTATTTATTTTTTACGCCATTCCTCATGCGGTATATTTGATTAGGCAACTTTATTCTTTGGGTCGGTGTGATTACAGCGATACCAGATTTATATCGGGTTTTTATGCTTGGCTGCTGTCACACACTAAAAGATGCGTCACCATATTTTGAGAGCTATAATTTTTTCATATTTCGGCCAACAGAGTTATCTGATGGCTTGTTTTTTGGGGGACAAGCTGACATTCTTACTGGTATCATTTTCTTTACGGGCTCATTACATTTTTGATCGCTTTCTATTCTGATTTTTCGGAGACAGAATTAACAAAAACCAGCAAATCAGGGATTGCTTTTTGTTTGTTTATTTTTATACCGTTCTGTGTGTGGTAAAATTTGTAAGACAGTTTTATTCTTCGGGTCAGTATGATTGCAATGATACCTCATATAGGTTTTTTTATGTTTTGTCCCTTTTGCACAATAAAAACTATTTTATAGAAAAAATAATTATTTTTGCATTGCTTTATTCTGAGCTCTATAACTTTTTTACTTTTCTGCTGCTCGAGCTGTACGATGGCTTGTTTTTTGCAGGACAAGATGACATTTTTATTGGTACCATTTTTATTTACATGTGTCTTATTGATCGTGTTTTATTGCACTTTTTGTTTGGCAGTATGATGATAAAGCATTGTTTTTTGCCTCATTTTTTTTCACAGTGTTCACTGAAAGGGTTAACTAGTGGGACAGTTTCATAGAGCGGGTGTATTTTTTTGTGTATTTTTATTTACATAAATAAATGTATTTATTGGAAAAATATTTTTTTTCTTCATTTAGAGATTTTTCAAAAAAATATTGCAATACCAAATATGTGTATTTATGTACATAAACATACGTATTTATTGGTATAATATTTTTGTCATTTTTTAATTTTGCGATTGTTTTTTATATACTGTATTTTGCGGATTATCATATGCATTGTACCATAAGACACACCCCAAATTTTGGGGAGGAAAATAGGAAAACATGTTTTTTTTTAATAAAATGGTGGTGCATCTTATAGTTTGCTTTTACGGTAGGGGGTGAGTGGATGAGGTGGAGCGAGGTCCCAGGAGGCATGGTCGCTGCTGTATGAAGCTCATGGCAGCAGCAGGAGTGGGGTGATGTTGCGGTCCCTGGGCTAGGAGAAGAGGGTGTTTGGCGGTGCAGGGCTTCGGTGGGATTCGGGCTTTTACAAAATTTTGGGAGGCCCCGCACTTCCGATCTTTTTCACTACCGTGGACTTAGGAAAAATGGCCATCGGAGGTGGCGCATATGCACATTGAGACTTCAGGAGCTGAGATCTCACTCAGTGCATGCACTATTTTGTAAAAGCCCGGGTCCCGCCGCAACCTTGCACCGCCGAACACCCCCTCCTACCAGCCATGGGCCAGCAACATCGCCCCACTCATGATGCCATCAGCAAGACCACTGACTGTAATCAAACGTTGGCATTGCACAAAGCCCAGC
Source organism: Ranitomeya variabilis (assembly GCF_051348905.1). Lineage (NCBI taxonomy): Eukaryota > Metazoa > Chordata > Amphibia > Anura > Dendrobatidae > Ranitomeya > Ranitomeya variabilis. Next base: position 104,754,479 of record NC_135233.1, read on the forward strand.
AAGCACCAATGTTTATTTACTGTAGGCAGTCGGGAAGAGGTTAAGGTTAATACAACATTGTTGTAGTGTGATAATCACAATGGGAACTTGTTTTGTAATCACAATAGTCCAATATAAAGAAGCTAATGAACTAAATTGGCAAATAAAAATTACATTGCTGAACATGTTGATGAGTTAATGATTATTAATAGTGAACAAGGTATTTTGGACAACATTCCTAGCTTTGAGGTTTTGAGGCTTGGACTTGGTTACTTTGATCATTGGTTTCAGCACAGTGAGTTTACACTTGGGAAGAGATATATTTATTTATCATGGCAGGAAATGGCAGACTTGGTTACAAGCCTTAGACAGATTGTGTTGATTTTAGAGCAAAATACGCTGGTGACTCAATTTGGGACAAATATGACAAGTGTTTGACATCTGCATAGAAATGTTTTTGCCCATTAAAATAGTTATGTAAATTGTAATAGAAAGATGGCAACAAACTAATTAGAGCACATTTGCACATTGACCAGTGTTGTCAGCATGCACATGATTTATTTAATTAGCGCAAAAATATGAATAATATTTATAAACAAATTTTCAATAGCTAACTACATCTATGTATTTCAATAGAATCTGTCAACAAGTTTTTGCTAACTCATCTGGGTGCAGCATAATGTAGGCAAAGAGAAGCTGAGTTCAACAATGTATTACTTAGTTTACTGGTGCATCTATCATGACACAGGGTTCTTAGATGTAACATGTAGCAGAGCTGAAACGCTGCCCCAGTCCACACCAGGAAATGTATGTACATTGTCTATAGACAGGGAAATGCTTATCACAGGAGGGGGCGGGGTTGGACCAGTGCTCAGGCAGTCAGCTAGTCACAGCAATGATAATGTCCTAGTGATAAAACCTTCATTGCAAGTAAACAACATCACAGAGCTTGATAAGTGACACAATGTTGAAATATGTGTTTTAACCCCTACCTTATTCTGCTCTCAGATTACATAGCGAAAGCTTGCTGATAAACTCTCTTTAAGAAAATGCTACATAGCAGAGTGGAATGCAAAGAAGCATACACAGAATTGCAGGCACTACTATTTATGCAGTCATCATATAATTGCAGAATTCTAAATTGTATTACTGCTATATTCACTATATGGGCGTGTTCACACAAGCATATTTTCAGTCCAAGTGCCGTCCGTGATAAAAACGGACAGCACTTGAACCAATGTTATTCAATGGGGCAGTGTAGCTGAGTGATTTTTTTCACTGACCAAATATGTGGATGAAAATAAAAAAGTTGAAGCCTGCGCTAGTTTCTTTTGTAAATTGGATGAGAGTCACTCATGTGGGTGCCACAGTATAATACTCAATTTTAATGGATACATTGCCCTTCTATGACATAGGGTTAGTTGTGTAAACCTTGTTTATACCCGATTTAGGGCTTATTCACACGACAGTATTTGATCATTATTTTGCAAGTGTTTTTGCTTGAGAAAAATCAGGAAATGAGCTTAAAGAGAAAAAGTATAAGGTGACATTCACACGTTCAGTATTTGGTCAGTAATTTACATCAGTATTTGTAAGTAGTGTTGAGCATTCCGATACCGCAAGTATCGGGTATCGGCCGATACTTGCGGTATCGGAATTCCGATACCGGGATTCCGATACTTTTGTGGTATCGGGTATCGCTATCGAAACAACATTAATGTAAAAATGTGTAAAAGAGAGAATTAAAATAAAAAATATTGCTATACTCACCTCTCCGACGCAGCCTGCACCTTACCGAGGGAAGCGGCAGCGTTCTTTGTTTAAAATTCGCGCTTTTCTTTCCTTACGTGAAGTCCCGGCTTTGTGATTGGTTGCGTCGCAGTCACATGGGCGACGCAACCAATCACAGCAAGCCATGACGTAATTTCAGGTCCTCAAGGATTTTAAAATTACGTCCCGGCGTTGTGATTGGTTGCGTCGCAGTCACATGGGCGACGCAACCAATCACAGCAAGCCGTGACGTAATTTCAGGTCCTTAAGGATTTTAAAATTACGTCCCGGCTTTGTGATTGGTTGCGTCGCAGTCACATGGGCGACGCAACCAATCACAAGCCGTGACGTCACGGGAGGCTGGACACGCGCGCATTTTAAAATGCGCGCTTGTCCAGCCTCCTGTGACGTCCCGGCTTGTGATTGGTTGCGTCGCGATCAACCAATCACAAGCCGGGAGGCTGGACACGCGCGCATTTTAAAAAGCCAAAATGCAAACATGCATTTACGTAAAAAAAAAAAAGAAAGTCCTCAAACATGGACAACCCTTTTTTACTTCTGGACTGCCCATGGATTATAAGCGTCCTGTTTGGTCTGCGTTCTACTCTGCAGTGAAGTGACGCTCTACGAAATGCTGTTACTGCAGCTGTAAGCAATTGTGCCTCTATGGGAGAGGGAAGCTGGCTACAGACATTTTAAAATGCGCGCGTTGTCCAGCCTCCCGGCTTGTGATTGGTTGACCGCGAAGCAACCAATCACAAGCCGGGACGTCACGGGAGGCTGGACAAGCGCGCATTTTAAAATGCGCGCGTGTCCAGCCTCCCGGCTTGTGATTGGTTGACCGCGAAGCAACCAATCACAAGCCGGGACGTCACGGGAGGCTGGACAAGCGCGCATTTTAAAATGCGCGCGTGTCCAGCCTCCCGTGACGTCACAGCTTGTGATTGGTTGCGTCGCCCATGTGACTGCGACGCAACCAATCACAAAGCCGGGACGTAATTTTAAAATCCTTAAGGACCTGAAATTACGTCACGGCTTGCTGTGATTGGTTGCGTCGCCCATGTGACTGCGACGCAACCAATCACAACGCCGGGACGTAATTTTAAAATCCTTGAGGACCTGAAATTACGTCACGGCTTGCTGTGATTGGTTGCGTCGCCCATGTGACTGCGACGCAACCAATCACAAAGCCGGGACTTCACGTAAGGAAAGAAAAGCGCAAATTTTAAACAAAGAACGCTGCCGCTTCCCTCGGTAAGGTGCAGGCTGCGTCGGAGAGGTGAGTATAGCAATATTTTTTATTTTAATTCTTTATTTTACACATTAATATGGTTCCCAGGGCCTGAAGGAGAGTTTCCTCTCCTTCAGACCCTGGGAACCATCAGGAATACCATCCGATACATGAGTCCCATTGACTTGTATTGGTATCGGGTATCGGTATCGGATTGGATCCGATACTTTGCCGGTATCGGCCGATACTTTCCGATACCGATACTTTCAAGTATCGGACGGTATCGCTCAACACTATTTGTAAGTAGTGTTGAGCGATACCGTCCGATACTTGAAAGTATCGGTATCGGAAAGTATCGGCCGATACCGGCAAAGTATCGGATCCAATCCGATACCGATACCCGATACCAATACAAGTCAATGGGACTCAAGTATCGGACGGTATTCCTGATGGTTCCCAGGGTCTGAAGGAGAGGAAACTCTCCTTCAGGCCCTGGGAACCATATTAATGTGTAAAATAAAGAATTAAAATAAAAAATATCGCTATACTCACCTGTCCGACGCAGCCGGGACCTCAGCGAGGGAACCGGCAGCGTTGTTTGTTTAAAATTCGCGCTTTTACTTGGTTACGTGAAGTCCCGGCTTGTGATTGGTCAGGGCGGCCATGTTGCCGGGACGCGGACCAATCACAGCAAGCCGTGACGAAATTACGTCACGGCTTGCTGTGATTGGTCCGCGTCCCGGCAACATGGCCGCCATTAACCAATCACAAGCCGTGACGTCACGGGAGGCTGGACATGCGCGTATTTTGAAAAGCGCGCGTGTCCAGCCTCCAGTGACGTCCCGGCTTGTGATTGGTTAATGGCGGCCATGTTGCCGGGACGTCACTGGAGGCTGGACACGCGCGCTTTTCAAGATACGCGCATGTCCAGCCTCCCGTGACGTCCCGGCTTGTGATTGGTTAATGGCGGCCATGTTGCCGGGACGTCACTGGAGGCTGGACACGCGCGCTTTTCAAAATACGCGCATGTCCAGCCTCCCGTGACGTCCCGGCTTGTGATTGGTTAATGGCGGCCATGTTGCCGGGACGTCACTGGAGGCTGGACACGCGCGCTTTTCAAAATACGCGCATGTCCAGCCTCCCGTGACGTCCCGGCTTGTGATTGGTTAATGGCGGCCATGTTGCCGGGACGTCACTGGAGGCTGGACACGCGCGCTTTTCAAAATACGCGCATGTCCAGCCTCCCGTGACGTCACGGCTTGTGATTGGTTAATGGCGGCCATGTTGCCGGGACGCGGACCAATCACAGCAAGCCGTGACGTAATTTCGTCACGGCTTGCTGTGATTGGTCCGCGTCCCGGCAACATGGCCGCCCTGACCAATCACAAGCCGGGACTTCACGTAACCAAGTAAAAGCGCGAAATTTAAACAAACAACGCTGCCGGTTCCCTCGCTGAGGTCCCGGCTGCGTCGGAGGGTGAGTATAGCGATATTTTTTATTTTAATTCTCTTTTTTACACATTATTACATTAATGTTGTTGCGATACCCGATACCCGATACCACAAAAGTATCGGATCTCGGTATCGGAAATTCCGATACAGCAAGTATCGGCCGATACCCGATACTTGCAGTATCGGAATGCTCAACACTATTTGTAAGCCAAAACCAGGAGTGGGTGATAAATGCAGAAGTGGAGCATATGTTTCTATTATACTTTTCTCTAATTGCTCCACTCCTGGTTTTGGCTTACAAATACTGAGGTAAAACGCTGACCAAATACTAAATGTGTGAACATGGCCTTATTGAAAGATTAACGCATGTTCTGTGTTTTGGAGACACGTTTTGGTTTTGGTATACAAACACTGATGAAAGCTATTGGGCCACATTCACACGGACAGTATTTGGTCAGTATTTTACATCAGTATTTGTAAACCAGAATCAGGAGTGGAGCAATCAGAGGAAAAGTGTAATAGAAACACTTGCATAACCTCTGCATTTTTCACCCACTCCTGGTTTTTGCTTACAAATACTTCGGTAAAATCTCACCAAATACTCAATGTGGCCTTAATGTTTGAATAAAGCCTAAGGGCTCATACTCACATGCGAGAAACTTGGATGAGTCTCGCATGTCAATACCCGGCACTGCACCCGGCACTCAGAACGGAGCGTGCGGCCGTGTAACAATACATGCAGCCGCACGCTCCGCTCCTGAGTGCGGGTTCAGTGCCGGGTATTGACGTGCGAGACCCATCCGAGTTTCTCGCATGTGAGTATGAGCCCTAAGTGCCGTTTCTGCGTTACTTGTCATTGTGATTTCTACTTCCCATTTGATACAGTTCGCTAAATGCAGATTACATTTCCCATGATGCCTTCTCATGAGCGGAGACTCATCATGCTGTACTTTATCTCCTCTGACAGATCAGTGACATAACGCATCTGTAATAGGCACATTTTGTTTATCTTGGTGATAAACATTATAGCAAGCACAGTATTAAGATTATGGCTGAATAATTATGTTGGGCTGTCTAGCTATTTCTCTAGAACAGACCAGGGCAAAGTGTGTCCTTCAGGCCACATATGGCACTTTGTCCATTTTGGTGAGGGCCACAGAAGGGGACAACCAGTGGGCTGGATACAGGACCATCCCATGCCAAGTGGGCGCCCCCTGCCTGGCAATTCACTTTGACTGGTATCTGTATCATTGGGATGCAGATACCAGTAAACACAATGATGGAACAGGGAGCTGTTTTTTTTCCTTATTGAGAGTACATTGCGGAAAACAGCACTGTGCCCTGAGGGCTATGTGTGGGGATATAGTATTGTGAAAAATCACCATATATCAGATAGAGAGTACAAAATAAATGTAAAAAATTCAACATCCTAAGTACTATATCCACAATTAGATCATATAAAACATACCCTTTATTTCAATCACTAAAAATGTTATACACCAAATCAAAAATGTTTTTTTACTAAAAAATTACTATCATTCAAATCAAATCTATCTATCTTTACTCAAAGAGGAAAGGGTTTACCCAAGCAAGCCACTAATGTCTCCCTTTATTACTGTGGAGATTGTCACCCTTAACCTGCACAATGATGCCCCCCGCTCACTGTTGACTATCTCCTTCTAGCCCTATATGGCCCTAAATAAAGAGGGGAGGGAAGTTTAAGAAGTATATCAGACAATAGAGTACCATATGTTGCTTGAATTTGATAATATCATATGTCCGATATATCATATGGTACGTGAAATTTATCAGACAATAGAGCACTATATGGTGCATCAAATAATAGAGATATATCATAGATTTAAGGATATCACAAATAATAAAAGCATGAATATATACAGTGAGTCCATAAAGTCATGGTGCACTTTTGACCAGTCACAGGACCTATTTATAGTTTACATTTTGGCGCCCTTTCTCTGGCCCAATCATATCAGACCTGTTCATGAGGAGAGAGAACAAGAACCAATCAAACAACACAAACACATTTAAGATGTTGCTGAGCCCCCAGTCTGATTAACCCCTGATAAACTGAACTCTGATTACTGCACTGCCAGGTCTGTGACATCATGCAACCACAAGCTTATGCCAGTTGTGTAGTTTTCCATGTCAGTCGAGATGAGATGTGGACAGTACAGAGGAAAGTTGAGTATGTTCTGTGGCTTGCTAAATTTGAATACGTGACCAAAGTGCTACGAGAATATAGGCACGTTTATAACAACGCGCCACCACATAGGAATAACATTACTCGGTGGGATAAGCAGTTGAAGAAAACCAGCAGTTTGGTGGTGAAACCCTTTTCTTGTAGGCCATCAGTCAGTGACGAGTCTGTAGAGGCTATATGGGATAGCTACCTAAGGAGCCCCTAAAAAATCTGTGTGTGCGTGTGCTCGACAATTACACCTAAGCAAGACTACAGTTCATAAGGTGTTAAAGAAACGCCTCTGTTTTACAGGGTACAAATTGTGGCTGTTGCACGCTATCAAACCGGCTGACAGACCCAAATGATGCGCATTTGCTACAGATATGATTCATGAGATCGACAATGATGCGAGATTTTTGCAGAGGATTGTGTTTAGTGATGAGGCGACCTCCAATGTCTGTGGACATGTTCATCACCATAACGTCCGAATATGGGCTGCTGAACATCCTCATGCCTACATTGAGTATGAACGTAACATGCCTAAAGTGAATGTGTGGTGCATGACAAGGTGATAGCCCCATTTTTTTCGCTGAGCGGTCTGTGACGGCAAACAGGTATCTTGACATATTGGAATTGTATGCAGTGCCACAATTTCAAAAAGGTGTCATCTTTCAACAGGACGGCGCTCCTCCACACTACACCACCATTGTTCGTGAGTTTCTGGATAGAACATTCCCCGGCTGTGGATAGGCAGGGGTTCTGTCAAGACATGGCCACCACGATCCCCGGATCTGATGCCCTTAGACTTTTACTTTTGGGATTATGTGGAGCACCATGTGTACACTGAATTTATCAACGACATTAATCACTTAAAACAGAGAATCACAGATGTTATTCACTCTATTACACCAGACGTCCTTACCCGTGTATGGCAAGAACTTCACTATCATTTGGATGTGTGTAGGGCAACAAATGGAGCCCACATCTAACTGCACTGAATAAGTATGAAACTGGGAGAGTTTTTCTTTTATTTGGGGCAGAATTCACACTTGTATTGTTTTTTGTTGCTTTCCAGTGACTGGTCAAAAGTGCACCATGACTTTACGGACACACTGTATTTGGATTTCTTCTCATGGGTCACTAGATTAAAACTCCCAAAAGAAGTAGTAGATGTCTATGTCTCTAGATCTGGAGGGATATGAGGTATATGCAAAGTATGCAAATATCTAATACATGTCAGGATCCAATATTGCATATATTCCCAATAAATCAAAATTCATACACATAGAAGTTGTGCATATTTCTTAATCAAAGACAATTATGCACACTAACAGCCAAGTATGCATATTCTCGACTCGTTTCCCCTCTAATCGGTTCATCAAGAGAAAATACTAGCTTTATCCTCATAGCAGAGGGAAGCCTGCATAAACATACAAAGATTCAGACATAGCGTAATCATTTAAGGGGGTCCAGGAGACAACAGGGGACCGGAATCGATTCTTATGTGTCAGGGAATCAGGTGCCTGAACCTTTCCAATTTTATTCATGCTTCCCTCTGCTATGAGGAGTCTCTGTGTGGGAGCTTAACGTTGTGCCCTAAAAGGCATGCATGAGGCAATAATATTGTGCCCTAAGAGGCACGATTGGGATGTAATCTATACCCTAAAGGGCATGTGTGGTGACATAATACTGTTCCCTAAGGGGCATGTGTGGTATCATAATTAGTGTTGAGCGATACCATCCGATACTTGAAAGTATCGGTATCGGAAAGTATCGGCCGATACCGGCAAAGTATTGGATCTAATCCGATACCGATACCCGATACCAATACAAGTCAATGGGACTCAAGTATCGGACGGTATCCCTGATGGTTCCCAGGGTCTGAAGGAGAGGAAACTCTCCTTCAGGCCCTGGGATCCATATTAATGTGTAAAATAAAGAATTAAAATAAAAAATATTGCTATACTCACCTCTCCGACGCAGCCTGGACCTCACCGAGGGAACCGGCAGCGTTCTTTGCTTAAAATGCGCGCTTTTACTTCCTTCCGTGACGTCACGGCTTGTGATTGGTCGCGTGCCGCCCATGTGGCCGCGACGCGACCAATCACAGCAAGCCGTGACGTAATTTTCAGGTCCTCAATGCCTAATTCTAGGCATTCAGGAATTTAAAATTACGTTCCGGCTTGTGATTGGTCGCGTCGCGGTCACATGGGTGACGCGACCAATCACAAGCCGTGATGTCACGGGAGGCAGGAGACGCGTGCATTTTTTAAATTACATCACGGCTTGTGATTGGTTGCGTGCCGCCCATGTGACCGCGACGTGACCAATCACAGCAAGCCGTGACGTAATTTCAGGTCCTGATGCCTATTTCTGCATTGAGGACCTGAAATTACGTCACGGCTTGCTGTGATTGGTCGCGTCACGGTCACATGGGCGGCACGCAACCAATCACAAGCCGTGACGTAATTTTAAAAATGCGCGCGTCTCCTGCCTCCCGTGACGTCACGGCTTGTGATTGGTTGCATCGCCCATGTGACCGCGACTCGACCAATCACAAGCCAGAACGTAATTTTAAATTCCTGAATGCCTAGAATTAGGTATTGAGGACCTGAAAATTACGTCACGGCTTGCTGTGATTGGTCGCATCGCGGCCACATGGGCGGCATGCGACCAATCACAAGCCGTGACATCACGGAAGGAAGTAAAAGCGCGCATTTTAAGCAAAGAACGCTGCTGGTTCCCTCAGTGAGGTCCAGGCTGCGTTGGAGAGGTGAGTATAGCAATATTTTTTATTTTAATTCTTAATTTTACACATTAATGTTGTTTCGATACCGATACCCGATACCACAAAAGTATCGGATCTCGGTATCGGAATTCCGATACCCGCAAGTATCGGCCGATACCCGATACTTGCAGTATCGGAATGCTCAACACTAATCATAATTCTCTGTTCTAAGTAGTCATGTGTGGCGAAATAATGCTGTACCCTTAGGGGGCTGTGGGGACAGAACACTATGCTTTATGAGGAATGTGTGGGGACATAATATTGTGCTTAAGCGACATGTGTGGGGACATTATACTGTGCCATATGACGCATATGTGTAGACATAATATTTTGACATTAGGTAGCATGTGTGGGGACCTAATATTATGTCCTGAGGGAGCTGTGTGGTGACTAAATATAGCATCAACTTATAAGCAATAGATCGGTATAGATGTAAGAGACCACTGGTATATTAAAGAATTTTTAGCAAAAGTGGTAATATTAAAAATTAACCTTTAATCAATATTGCTAACCCCGCCAAACACTAACAAACAAGCGAAACCCTAGGGATATTCATTCTGCAAGCAAAGCGAAAAACCATAAATATGTCTGAAACACAAAATGTGTACTATGCTCTCTAAAAGTACCTAGTCATATTTTGGTGGCAAATAGCACCACGGAAGATATTTTAGTCAGGTCGCAAGCAAGAAAATACAATACTAAAGGATTAGTAGGGAAAAATGATAGATAGGGAGCAGCACAAAATAGCATTCAGTAGCGTTCACACATACTATATAATATAGGAACAATCTCATCATTAGAAGTCTAGAAGACTTGGTACCCACTTATCCCTGATAGCACGGAAAGGTCCCTTTGTGTCATCATCCTGTACATCTTTATGTATATTCCTCCCAATGTGTTTCCTCTTGTTAGATTCTTCAGAGAAGACTATATAGTTGGTGCAGATTCATCGCACTATGTATAAAGATTGCCAGTCATGTTTTTGACCTCCTGCACACCTATGCACTTTTGTGCATAATGTCATGAATCTGCACTAACTATATAGTCTCCCCTGAGAAATCTACCAAGAGGAAACGAGTCTGGAGGAATATACATAAATATGGAATGGATGATGACCTAAAAGGACATTTCCATGCTATCATATTTGAGGCCAGTCTCACACGTCCAGATAATTCCGGTACCGGAGAAAACAGTACCGGAGTTTTCCGTGTCCGTGTGTCCGTGTGCTCACGTGGCACATCAGTGTGGCACACGTGCGGCAACCGTGTGCCGCCCGTGTGCCGCCTGAGGACCACACGGACCGTGCAGGAGAGACAGCGCTACAGTAAGCGCTGTCCCCCCTGCGTGTGTTGCTGAAGGCGGCATTCATCTCTTCTCCCCTGCAGGAGAGAAGAGATGAAAAATCAAGTTTTTGTTTTTTTTTGCTAAAAACAAAGTTTGGGGGTCACCTCCCGCCTCCCATCCCCCGTGCGCCCGCCCGCTTGCAGAGAAATACACACCCAGCTCCCGCGATGTCTCCTCTCAGTGCTGGCAGCTATTCCTGTGTGAGCGGTCTCGTGGTACCGCTCATTACAGTGATGAATATGCGCATATTCATCACTGTAATGAGCGGTACCACGTGACCGCTCACACTGTTCTCCGTGCGCACGTGTGCAGGACGCTTTGCGGACCGTGCTGCCGGAGATAAACGGACATGTCTCCATGTTTTCAACACGGACACACAGTCTGTGAAAACACGAGAGACATGTGCATTCATTTGAATGGGTCTACGTGTCAGTGTCTCCGGTACATGAGAAAACTGTCAGTACATGTACCGGAGACACTGACGTGTGAAAGAACCCTGAAGCACGAATTCTGGCACTTGACCCAGGCCCGCCCTGATGCAGTCACATCAAGGTAATAGGGGGTTAGTATCAGCAGCTGTCGCTGACAGTTTAGTAATGAAGAGGCACCCTCATTGTTAATTATTCAAAGTAAGAGATGGTTAAAAATGTTAAACTTTATTAAAAATTAATAATACATGATTACACAAAAATACCGAAGAGCAAATATTTTTCTTACAGGAAAATTGATGTAAAAGAATCTTTATTAAAAATTAATAGCATATAAAGACAATATCAAAATCAATGTGTGACAGGGGACAAGTGCAGCGCCCCAGAGTCCTGGTCGTTGCAGTACTGTGGCTCCGCCACTATGGGGAGCTATGGTGCGTCTGATGGCACTGAAGGAGTTCATCGGATCAGGTATCACAGACACCAATACATTTCACAGCCGGGCCTCCGGGGGGAGCTAAGGGTGCTATTCATTAGGCCACTCCCCACCATAGTGGGTAAACTGGGGTCAGGCAGGAAGTTAGATCAGAAAGCTGACTGGGTTGGAACCAGGCAACACCTTGTGGCAGAGGGTGTTGTGGGGGAAGATACAGTAGGGTCTCTGTCAGGGGTGGGATCCTGACAGAGGCTTGGCAACTTGAAAGAATGTAACGGGACCGTGCCTGCTCAGGATAGCGGCGGTGCCCAAGAAAGGATCAGAAGCGAGATAGATTGTGCTGAGTGAGAAACGAGATCACGCAAAGGAGAAATACCAGTAGGAGTCATGCTGTAAGACCGAAGCAACATCCTACTGAGGCGCACTACCGGTGGCCGGAACGCCGAAGGAGTATAATAACATTCAGCTTCAAGCAATACTCCAAACAGCGGCAGGACAGTCAGTTTAAGGCGGGCTGTCTACCTTAAATCACCTATGCAGTCTTGGGGGGCAACTTGTGGAGAGGGGCGACTCTAGGGTCCCGGAAGAGCTCCGAGCCTACCCGTCAAACGGGTGCCGTCCCAACCAGAACATCAGGGAGGGACGGGGGATTAGCAGAACATCATCTCATCGAGTTGTGAGGGAACTTAAGAAACAGACACAACAGTTGTGGGGGACTTTCCGTAAGCACAGCAGGGAAGGACCACAACACATAGCGCTAGAAGGAAGGCACCGATTTCCACCTGTGAAGAGAACTCTGGAGGTGCCATTGGACCGGCCGGACTTGCGCAGCCTGGTGAACCGTATTCCGGACTGAGGACTCAGAGATCTTCAGTAAAGAGGTAAAGAGACTGCAACCTGGTGTCCTCGTTATTTACTGCACCACTACAGCGTCACCACCATCATCCATATCTATTATTCACTGAGCGCCCCACGGCAGGGTCACGGACCGGGGCCTAGCCGCCGTGACAACCCCAGCGCAGAGACTCAGAGGCCCGGTACCGGGTATCCCCCTCGGCCCTGAGGCAGTGGGGGCGCTACACAAGGAATGCCAGACAGACCGTAAAAATATATGAGAGTCTCATTGGAAAAATTCATATACATAAATAATGTGGTACAAGATAAAAATAGCACCAAAAGCTACTCCATAAAAATCATAAAATGTGAGAAAAAATTGTGTTAAAAAATATTTTATATGTAATATATAATGAATAATAAATACCCAGTGGTAACTAATATAATCTAAAAAAGTGCACCCACAAACATAATTCTAGGATCAGTATAATACAATTAATATAAAGATTATGTTATAAGAAAATCAATCAATAATCAATATCACCAGAAAGTGAGGCAGCGCACATTAATAAGAAGTAGCTGTAGTGAGCATTTTAAAACGACCATGTGGCCAGCCAGATTGAACTATCTATGGTGAAAACAATAGAAATACGTAGAAAATCACATACCAGCCACTGTCCCCTGCACACACCACTCCAACTCGTGTTTCACTTCCGCTTTGTCAGGGAGTGAATACAAACACTGAGAATAAAACACTTTATTTGAAACAAAACAGACTCATCCTTCAATCATTTAAATTAACCCAATATACTCACCCGAGGTCCGACGGTAATCCAAAGGTTAAAGCGATGTCCCATGTTGTCACTAGCCTTACAAAATGAACCTACATAGGCTGTAACCAAACAGCAACTAGAAGAATTCGACACGCACCACGATACCTGGCGGCAGTAACGTGTGTGGGCTTATTAGTGCTCATACTCATCTGCGAGAAAAACAGACAAGAGCAATCAAATAAAAAATCAGATTGCACTCTGACCATTGTAAATTTATGAGTCCGTGCACATCTGCATTTTTTTCTTAGCTGAATTTGGACTGAGAAAAAAATTGTAGCATTCTACGATTGTACGATTTGGTTTGCACCCCACATCCCCTTTCCTTCTCCTATCATTTATTATTGATTGCTTTTTCCTTTTTTGGTGCCTGCATAACCCACTTACTTCTTTTGATCTTTCTGTAAGTAAGTTGGTAGTGTGACATATATTGGTCTTGTTATACTATTTCTAACAGGCGGTCTTTGCTCTCAGCGATGTGCTTTCAGTCTTTGGCGCAAGGCACAAATTATACATGGATATATATTTATCTTTATTTGCTGGCTATATTTATTTGACTGTCTGCTTTCTTAATCATTAAGGGTCTGGGCTGGTATATCTCAGTCCAGTCTATTGCACTTTATATTTATTACCATCTGTTGGAAAGGGCGGGGATGTGGTTTGTCATCTTCCTCACTCTAGGAGATGACTGCTGTGTTTTTTGTGTGTTGTATTTCACATTTTAATTGATTTTAAATTGTGTTGTTTATGTGTCAGTGTTTTTGCTGTGCTATATTGAATAAAAGCTTTACCCTTTTGTGATTATCTAATTATTTTTGGGTTTTGCTCCCATCTTTATGGACATGATCTTTTCTTTTATTCAAATTCTACGATTGTCCTCACATCTCGGACGAGACTCCCCAATGCAAGTCAATGGGGGCAAGAAAACTTAGACAATGCAAGTGCTTTCTGATTATTACACACCCATGTCCATGAAAACCCGACTTTTCATCTGCCACATATAATAAAATCACAGCTGGACCCATCAGAATAGAATAGATATATACACATAGAACAGATAAATATAAAGATGTCAGTCACTTATATAATTAATGCAGTGCTTGTGTTGCTTACTGTACATGTATTTTATTACTAAATAAATTATTTTCTGAAAAAAATGGTGTGGGATTGCCCAAAATTGTATTAACCAGCAGAAGGAAAGGGGACAGCTGGGGCCAGATGTTTATAGCCTGGGAAGGGAGTAAGACACATGGAGCTTCCCACACTATTAATATGTGCTTACAGCTGTATATTTAGCCTTTCCTGGTTATTAAAGTAGGGGACCTATAATTAATAACCAGCAATTCTAGACAGAAAGCTGGGGGCTGATATTAATAACCTTGGGAAGGGAACATGCATATTGGCCCCGACCCAGACTAAAACCATCAGCTCTCAGCTGCCACAGAAATGGCGCATCCATAAGATATGCCAAATCTGACACTTAGCCTTGATCTCCCCACTTGCCCTTGTATGGTGGCAAGTGAGGTTCTAGTTGGTGGGCTGATGTCACCTTTGTATTTTCAAGTGATATCAAACCCAGTTGTTAGTAATGGAGAGGTGTCTATTAGATGCCCCCATTAGTCACCCTTTAGTGATATTGTATTAAAAACACACACTCTGAATAAAGTCCTTTATTTTAAATAATGACCCAGACTCCTTTTCTAAATCTAAATTAAACCATACTCATGTCATTGCCCAGTCCACTGAAGCCAATGTTAAGAGAATTAAAATACTAAACAACCATATTCCTCACCTGTCCGAAGTGAAGGGATAATCTATAATTCCCCTAGATGATCCTGGTGACTTTGAGAGAAGTCACTAATGTGGCTGATCTCAAGGATAGCAGGCTCACACTGACACAGGAGCTGGAAACTTCAGTAGCATTAAAATGTCCATGAAAGTTTCATATGAGGCTTCTGGCCTCACAGCTGCCTGGAGACCGGACAATACAAAGGTGACATCAACCCCACAAATAAGAATGCCTCCAGCTGTCAACTTTAGATTGGCTGGTTGGCAAAAATGGGGGAGACCCCACATCATTTTTTTAAATGATTAATTTAAATATTTAAAAAAACAGCCTGAGGACCCCTCTATTCTTGACAACCAGTCTTGCTAATGCTGACAGATTAGGGTTGCAGCCCCCAGCTGTCAGTTTTGCCTGGCTGGTTATCAAATATACAGGAGAACTCACATCAATTTTTTTTAATTATTTATTTATAGCGCAGTTGATGAGTTAATTAATGACACTTTTCCTGGTGTCTTCCTCTAATTTTAGCTATCTTGTCTTCTTTTTTTTTCAGGGGGGCTGAAGGTGTTGTCTATGTGTTTGGTTTTGCATCCCATTAAAGTTAATGGGGTTCGGGTATGTTTGTCTGTTTGGCAAACATCGGCATGTTCGCCGATCCGAATCAAAATGAACCTTGAAAGGTTTGCTCATATCTAACCAGGACCAGGCTTGCAAAGCAAGGAAGCCCACTGATATCTATTTCAGCTGAAAGTGACACACATTCACATTCAGTTGCAATGTCTTATGGCACAAATAGCAACTGGTTCCCTGCACTGCAATACCTATACACACCACTGGCCTATCAAAGACTGCCACCTGATGTTGGTGTGACCATCATAGGTGACACATCACATCACTGCCGTCATCCCGCTGCACCAACTCTGGAGGAGGAAGAAGATGTTGAACTTCATGGGAATCATTTAATTAAAGTATACTTTCCCTTAACGTCCTTATGTCTTCCTTTGTGCCTCAGTTGTCTTTTGTGTCCACTTATTTAATGAAGAATTTCAACTGCCAAATTGTATGCCTGTCTTCACAAAGATTTTTGTGACCATTTTCAGCATGCTCCAGGTCGGACATATAACCAACTTTAACAAAAAAAATCCTTTTTTTTCGTTTTCTATTTGTTCCAAACTGCACTATGTTAATAAAATAATGATAAAAATCGAAAAAAAAAATATTTGAGTCAATTTAGTAATAGTTTGTCCTACAAAAGAGACCAGGCTCTTACCTAAAAAACAAAAATAGTTTTTTGAGAGGCATTTTTTTAACTTAAAAAAATCAGAAATTTGAAATTTGGATTCATATTTATTTTATTTGAAATGTTCAAGAAATTAATTATATAAAGAATAAATTATAAATAAATTGGCACATTAGAAAGATTACTAGAATGATAATAGTGGAGTACAGTGCCAGTTTTTAAGCTTTACCATGACATAGCGTTCTCTGAGAATCTATATTTTTTTCTCATGAGCATATTTACAGTATGGGCATAAAATGTGGTTTTTACTCAGATGTTTCACAGCTGATGACACATGGCTCTGAGCCCTAAGAAGCAAAGTCTGAATCTTATATTTATTCTAGATGATTAGAATAGCATTGCTCAGGTCAGAAAAATCACAGTCCATGGTTAATCCTAACCCAGCAGAAATGTTAACCTGCCCCAATCCAAAACCAAGATATTTTTAACTACCCAAAGTATCGCCTTTCAATAAATTTGCATTGATTTGTTTAGAAAAAAAGCTTCACCATCGGTTGAGGTGATCGCAAACTTGGTTAAACCAAGTGTTATTAATAACACTCCTAATATACATATACTAAGGTTTAAGTAAAAGACGCGTTACATTATTGAAACATTAATTATTAAAACATTATTGGAAAAAAAACTATATACTTTTTTGTGTATATCAAATAGAAATATTTCTAGGAGTCATGAGATTTTAAGACTGTGTTAATGAAGATCTCACTTTAACAGACTACCTCGCATATGGATGCCATTTGTAAGCAGTGGTGAGAACGCATAGGTCAGACAACACTTTAGTGTCTGTCCATCCATCTGTTTTCACATTACTTGTAAATTATAGAATCCTCTAGACCCAAATGATCATAAATCAGCTGAGGGAACATGTACACTTTAACCATCTGTCATAAAACAATGAATTAAATTCAAGCCTGTCAAATATTACTGCTGCGAATTCGCCTTATTCCACAGCCGTAGAAATACAAAGACCCATCTCATTGCAGTAATTTATTACCTCCTTGGGAGATTTGGGTGATTAGGCCTTGGCCCACCAACACACAGAAAAACAGTAGGAACTCCAATAACTCCAAATGGAAATCTTAGGTCAAATTTATCAAACAAATCTAAGAGAAATCTATTTCTGTTTGGAAAAGGGGGAGATATATTGCATGTTTAGTATACTAGTCCAACATTGGAACATTTGGCTGTTCGGTATTTGTGAGTTTTGGAATTTCCATCTTAAATAGTATCACCAATGGACATGTGATGTATTAGACTTGAGTCCATCTTTAGCCAAATAAAATATACAACTGCAAGCAAAGAGGTTTCTCAATGTTAACAACAACATATTTGTTCAAATGATGTCACCGAAAATCTTCTAGGTAGACCTAAAAAAGCATAGATTCAACGCTGGAAAAATACACTGATAGAAAGTGAATTATGGTAGAATCGAGCAACAAAAAACACTGTAAAAATGATAAAGTACTTCAGTGACTATTAAACTAAAACAGGCTTGTTAAATGGAAAAAATAAAGCATTATTCTCCAAAAGAAAAAATCTCGGCCACACATTTTTCTAATTTTACATTAATCAAGAGCTATATTCTGGGAATTGCGAAAGGTGGAAAATAGTCCATTGACAAGCATAGACTATTCATATTAAAGTCAATTATATATTCACAACAAGCAGGAGTAGATGCCGTTCTTAAACTAAACGCAGACTGGACATCAAGTTACTGAGCCAATATAAACCAATTTGTTTACTACCTTATTTCATTGCCCTTTTTAGCTTATTGCTTCATTTGCAATAACCGCAAAATTGTTTTTTTCTGGAACCCAGGCAAAACTGATATACTGTGTTACGTCTCGTAGAGGATCGTGAGCAGGTTGTGAATGACAGAGGTGTAAATTGTACAGCCAAATGAAAAATCTGGAACAAGATGCACCAACCACCATATGACGTTCACTGCACTGGTCTCCTATAATGGGGCATCTTGACCTACTGGGTCCCCTCAGATCCCAGAAGCTGGGTTCAACCTCTACACCTTCTACAGTAGGATCAAAGTCTTTGATACTTCCACAATGCCCTGGAAATAACCTGTATTTAGGTGCCAGGGAAAGCGAGGAGTAGTTTTACAACAGCTGGAATGCTCAAGGTTTTACAGTTATGACCTTGGTGCAAAACACAGGAACTGAAGAAGTATCATCAAATGAAGAATCCCTGTATCAGGCATCTCCTTTTCTCTTACTGTATACTAGAACTAACAGAGTATATTATTTTTGGACAGACCCAACAATATATTTTAGTTTACATTAAGCTGTCATTAACCCCTTAAATTAACTTTCTATTTTTTTTTTGCCTCCAGAATGCAGTGTTTTTATAGCAGCATTTCAAAAGCTATAACTTTTCTTTTCCTATTAACCTAATGGCATAGGGATTTTTTTTTTTTATGTTTTAAGGTATAATTTCATTTGTTGATTGGCTTTTATTACATTATATTACAATGGAGGATATAGTTAAAAATAACAAGTTCATTATATGTCTGGGGTAGGGTTGAGCGAAACAGATTGGCCAATTTCAAAAGTCGCTGACTTTTGGGAAAGTCGGGTTTCGTGAAACCCGACCCGATCTCACTGTGGGATCGGGTCGGCCGTCGGCGATCTTTCGCTCCAAAGTTGGGTTTCGTTTTTTATATATATATATATATATATATATATATATATATATATATATATATATATATATATACAGTATATATATATATATATATATATATATATATATATGTCCTTTGAGACATATATATATATATATATATATTTATATTTATATTTAATTCAATTGCCGGCTTTTCATTTCTCCTGCCTAAACCCGACATGATATGAGACATGGTTTACATACAGTAAACCATCTCATATCCCCCTTTTTTTTGCATATTCCACACTACTAATGTTAGTAGTGTGTATGTGCAAAATTTCGGCGCTGTAGCTATTAAATGTAAGGGTTAAATCGACGAAAAAATTGGCGTGGGCTCCCGCGCAATTTTCTCCACCAGAGTGGTAAAGCCAGTGACTGAGGGCAGATATTAATAGCCTAGAGAGGGTCCATGGTTATTGGCCCCCCCTGGCTACAAACATCTGCCCCAGCCACCCCAGAAAAGGCACATCTGGAAGATGCGCCTATTCTGGCACTTGGCCACTCTCTTCCCACTCCCGTGTAGCGGTGGGATATGGGGTAATGAAGGGTTAATGTCACCTTGCTATTGTAAGGTGACATTAAGCCAGATTAATAATGGAGAGGTGTCAATTCTGACACCTATCCATTATTAATCCAATTGTATGAAATGGTTAAAAAAACACACAATATTGCAAAGTATTTTAATGAAATAAACACACAGGTTGTTGTAATATTTTATTGTTCTCTCAATCCACCTGAAGACCCTCGCTCTGTAACAAAGGAAACATAATAAACCAACAATATACAAACAATCTGTAGATCGGTAACGTCCCACGATGTAAATCCATCTGAAAGGGTTAAAATATTTTACAGGCAGGAGCTCTGCTAATGCAGCTGTGCTCGTGCCTGTAAACCCTGGGGAATGAAGGAAATGTAGGTCAATGACCTATAGTTACCTTCAGTCGCGGTGATGCGCCCTTAGCTGGATGTCCTCATGAACTGCAGCCTGGGAACTTTTTCCCACGCTCGACGTCATATGAGGACATCCAGCAGAGGGTGCATCACCGCGACTGAAGGTAACTATAGGTCATTGACCTACATTTCCTTCATTCCGCAGGGTTTACAGGCACGAGCACAGCTGCATTAGCAGAGCTCCTGCCTGTAAAATATTTTAACCCTTTCAGATGGATTTACATCGTGGGACGTTACAGATCTACAGATGGTATGTATATTGTTGGTTTATTATCTTTCCTTTGTTACAGAGCGAGGGTCTTCAGGTGGATTGAGAGAACAATAAAATATTACAACAACCTGTGTGTTTATTTCATTAAAATACTTTGCAATATTGTGTGTGTGTTTTTTTTAACCATTTCATACAATTGGATTAATAATGGATAGGTGTCATAATTGACGCCTCTCCATTATTAATCTGGCTTAACCCCTTTCTGACATCGGACATACTATCCCGTCGAGGTGGGGTGGGCCCGTATGACCACCGACGGGATAGTACGTCCAGCGCGATCGGCGGCGCTCACGGGGGGAGCGCAGCCGATCGCGGCCGGGTGTCAGCTGCCTATCGCAGCTGACATCCGGCACTATGTGCCAGGAGCAGTCACGTACCGCTCCCGGCACATTAACCCCCGGCACACCGCGATCAAACATGATCGCGATGTGCCGGCGGTGCAGGGAAGCATCGCGCAGGGAGGGGGCTCCCTGCGGGCTTCCCTGAGCCCCCCGCAGCAACGCGATGTGATCGCGTTGCTGCGAGGGTCTTTCCTCCCTCCCTGCCTGCTCCAGACCTGGATCCAAGATGGCCGCGGATTCGGGTCCTGCAGGGAGGGAGGTGGCTTCACAGAAGCCTGCTCAGAGCAGGCACTGTGAAGCAGCCTGCACTTCTCTCAGATCGGTGATCTGTCAGAGTGCTATGCAAACTGGCAGATCACCGATCTGTATTGTCCCCCCCTGGGGCAAAGTAAAAAAGTAAAAAAAATTTTTTCCAAATGTGTAAAAAAAAAATAAAAAAAAATATTCCAAAATAATGAAAAAAAATATATATATTATTCCCATAAATACATTTCTTTATCTAAATAATAAAAAAAAAACAATAAAAGTACACATATTTAGTATCGCCGCGTCCGTAACGACCCGAGCTATAAAACTGGCCCACTAGTTAACCCCTTCAGTAAACACCGTAAGAAAAAAAAAAAAAACGAGGCAAAAAACAACGCTTTATTATCATACTGCCGAACAAAAAGTGGAATAACACGCGATCAAAAAGACAGATATAAATAACCATGGTACTGCCGAAAGCGTCATCTTGTCCCGCAAATAACGAGCCACCATACAGCATGATCAGCAAAAAAATAAAAAAGTTATAGTCCTGAGAATAAAGCGATGCAAAAATAATTATTTTTTCCATAAAATAGTTTTTATCGTATAAAAGCGCCAAAACATAAAAAAAATATAAATGAGGTATCGCTGTAATCGTACTGACCCGAAGAATAAAACTGCTTTATCAATTTTACCAAACGCGGAACAGTATAAACGCCTCTCCCAAAAGAAATTCATGAATAGCTGGTTTTTGGTCATTCTGCCTCACAAAAATCGGAATAAAAAGCGATCAAAAAATGTGACGTGCCCAAAAAGTTACCAATAAAAACGTCAACTCGTCCCGCAAAAAACAAGACCTCACATGACTCTGTGGACCAAAATATGGAAAATTTATAGCTCTCAAAATGTGGTAACGCAAAAAATATTTTTTGCAATAAAAAGCGTCTTTCAGTGTGTGACGGCTGCCAATCATAAAAATCCGCTAAAAAACTCGCTATAAAAGTAAATCAAACCCCCCTTCATCACCCCCTTAGTTAGGGAAAAATAAAAAAAATGTATTTATTTCCATTTTCCCATTAGGGTTAGGGTTAGGGCTAGGGCTGGGGCTAGGGATAAGGCTACAGTTAGGGTTGGGGCTAAAGTTAGGGTTAGGGTTGGGGCTAACGTTAGGGTTAGGGTTTAGATTACATTTACGGTTGGGAATAGGGTTGGGATTAGGGTTAGGGGTGTGTCAGGGTTAGAGGTGTGGTTAGGGTTACTGTTGGGATTAGGGTTAGGGGTGTGTTTGGATTAGGGTTTCAGTTATAATTGGAGGGTTTCCACTGTTTCGGCACATCAGGGGCTCTCCAAACGCGACATGGCGTCCGATCTCAATTCCAGCCAATTCTGCGTTGAAAAAGTAAAACAGTGCTCCTTCCCTTCCGAGCTCTCCCGTGTGCCCAAACAGGGGTTTACCCCAACATATGGGGTATCAGCGTACTCAGGACAAATAGGACAACAACCTTTGGGGTCCAATTTCTCCTGTTACCCCTGGGAAAATACAAAACTGGGGGCTAAAAAATAATTTTTGTGGGAAAAAAAAGGATTTTTTATTTTCACGGCTCTGCGTTATAAACTGTAGTGAAACACTTGGGGGTTCAAAGTTCTTACAACACATCTAGATAAGTTCCTTGGGGGGTCTAGTTTTCAAAATGGGGTCACTTGTGCGGGGCTTCTACTGTTTAGGTACATTAGGGGCTCTGCAAACGCAATGTGACGCCTGCAGACCATTCCATCTAAGTCTGCATTCCAAATGGCGCTCCTTCCCTTCGGAGCCCTCCCATGCATCCAAACGGTGGTTCCCCCCACATATGGGGTATCAGCGCACTCAGGACAAATTGGACAACAACTTTTGGGGTCCAATTTCTCCTGTTACCCTCGGGAAAATACAAAACTGGGGGCTGAAAAATAATTTTTGTGGGAAAAAATTTTTGTTTTATTTTTACGGCTCAGCATTATAAACTTCTGTGAAGCCCTTGGTGGGTCAAAGCACTCACCACACATCTAGATAAGTTCCTTAGGGGGTCTACATTCCAACATGGTGTCACTTGTGGGGGGTTTCTACTGTTTAGGTACATTAGGGGCTCTGTAAACGCAATGTGACGCCTGCAGACCATTCCATCTGTCTGCATTCCAAATGGCGCTCCTTCACTTCCGAGCCCTTCCATGCATCCAAACGGTGGTTCCCCCCCACATATGGGGTATCAGCGCACTCAGGACAAATTGGACAACAACTTTTGGGGTCCAATTTCTCCTGCTACCCTCGGAAAAATACAAAACTGGGGGCTAAAATAATAATTTTTGTGGGAAAAAATTTTTGTTTTATTTTTACGGCTCTGCATTATTAACTTCTGTGAAGCCCTTGGTGGGTCAAAGCGCTCAGAACACATCTAGATAAGTTCCTTAGGGGGTCTACTTTCCAAAATGGTGTCACTTGTGGGGGGTTTCAATGTTTAGGCATATCAGTGGCTCTCCAAACGCAACATGGCGTCCCATCTCAATTCCTGTCAATTTTGCATTGAAAAGTCAAACGGTGCTACTTCCCTTCCGAGCTCTCCCATGTGCCCAAACAGTGGTTTACCCCCACATATGGGGTATCAGCATACTCAGGACAAATTGTACAACAACTTTTGGGGTCCAATTTCTTCTCTTACCCTTGGGAAAATATAAAATTGGGGGTGAAAAGATAATTTTTGTGAAAAAATATGATTTTTTATTTTTACGGTTCTGCATTATAAACTTCTGTGAAGCACTTGGTGGGTCAAAGTGCTCACCACACCTCTAGATAAGTTCCTTAGGGGGTCTACTTTCCAAAATGGTGTCACTTGTGGGGGGTTTCAATGTTTAGGCACATCAGGGGCTCCCCAAACGCAACATGGCGTCCCATCTCAATTCCAGTCAATTTTGCATTGAAAAGTCAAATGGCGCTCCTTCACTTCCGAGCTCTGTCATGTGCCCAAACAGTGGTTTACCCCCACATATGGGGTATCGGTGTACTCAGGACAAATTGTACAACAACTTTTGGGGTCCATTTTCTCCTGTTACCCTTGGTAAAATAAAACAAATTGGAGCTGAATTAAATTTTTTGTGAAAAAAAGTTAAATGTTCATTTTTATTTAAACATTCCAAAAATTCCTGTGAAGCACCAGAAGGGTTAATAAACTTCTTGAATATGGTTTTGAGCACCTTGAGGGGTGCAGTTTTTAGAATGGTGTCACACTTGGGTATTTTCTATCATATAGACCCCTCAAAATGACTTCAAATGAGATGTGGTCCCAAAAAAAAATGGTGTTGTAAAAATGAGAAATTGCTTGTCAACTTTTAACCCTTATAACTCCCTAACAAAAAAAAATTTTGGTTCCAAAATTGTGCTGATGTAAAGTAGACATGTGGGAAATGTTACTTATTAAGTATTTTGTGTGACATATCTCTGTGATTTAAGGGCATAAAAATTCAAAGTTGGAAAATTGCAAAATTTTCAAAATTTTCGCCAAATTTCCATTTTTTTGCAAATAAACACAGGTAATATCAAAGAAATTTTACCACTGTCATGAAGTACAATATGTCACGAGAAAACAATGTCAGAATCGCCAAGATCCGTTGAAGCGTTCCAGAGTTATAACCTCATAAAGGGACAGTGGTCAGAATTGTAAAAATTGGCCCGGTCATTAACGTGCAAACCACCCTTGGGGGTGAAGGGGTTAATGTCACCTTACAATAGCAAGGTGGCATTAACCCTTCATTATCCCATATCCCACCGCTACACGGAAGTGGGAAGAGAGTGGCCAAGTGCCAGAATAGGCGCATCTTCCAGATGTGCCTTTTCTGGGGTGGCTGGGGGCAGATGTTTGTAGCCAGGGGGGGCCAATAACCATGGACCCTCTCTAGGCTATTAATATCTGCCCTCAGTCACTGGCTTTACCACTCTGGTGGAGAAAATTGCGCTACAGCGCCGAAATTTTGCACATACACACTACTAACATTAGTAGTGTGGAATATGCAAAAAAAGGGGGATATGAGATGGTTTACTGTATGTAAACCATGTCTCATATCCTGTCGGGTTTAGGCAGGAGAAATGAAAATCCGGCAATTGAATTACCGGCTTTTTACATATATCGCGCTGAAGTAAATATAAAAATATATAGATTTTCCATTACCTTGCATTGGGTTTCGTGTTTCGGCCGATCCCCGACCCCCGACTTTTCAAAAAGATCGGCCGATTTCACTCGACTCAACTTTTGAGAAAGTCGGGTTTCGTGAAACCCGACTCGACCTCAAAAAAGGAAAAGTCGCTCAACCCTAGTCTGGGGTTTTATGCAGTCTCGAATGAAAAATATGCTAAATGGGTTTTCTAGGTTAAATGTTATTTTTTAATATAGATTACAGCAATCCCTCGCTCACTATCATAGCCAATTACTGGGCTCATGGTGTCATTCAACTATATCAGCATTAAATCTGAACCCAGTGATTGGCTGCAGTGTTGTTATAGTTGTAACGCTACCACTGCAGCTGTGTCAAATCACAGATTGAGGAATGTCAATGAGGCAGTGCTGCAATAAGTGTGGTTCGTTTTGTTATTTTTACATTGCAAATAAAGAATTCAACCTGGAAAAGCCATGACGCGATCAAAAGGTGTCGAGCGGATGTGCTGCCATGATAGCTAAAGCTCTGCTGAAGACCCCCGTGCATATCGTGATGGTACTCCTGTGATAGCCAGCCTGTGGCCCGGGTTCCATTAGCACATGGCATCCTAAGATTCTATCATAAGAGAGAATCGGATGTGATATGCTAATGACACTCTGCTCCTGCTCTGCTGCGAGTGTGAGCCGAGTGTCAGTCCTCTGTGCTCCGATCCTCTTTCATAAGATGATCAGAGCATAGCTGCGGAGGAGACGGAAAAAGTAATATCTCCATCTCCTCTGCTACTGGTGTCGGTGGTAATTGTACTTGGGTGATAACAGAGTACAATGTGATGTTTCACATGCTCCCATAGACTTGTATGGATGCTTGAGAGCATGATGTAAACTGCACCACAGAGAAACATTGGGTGCATATTTATTTATAGGAGACTATGATTTTCACTATACATAGCAGTACTATATCATTCACATGTGCAGGTAGATGTAGACCGGCACTGCTGCAACACTCCTGAACTGTCAATGCTGTACCGGATTAGGACATATGGGTGCCTAGCCACAGGATATACCAAAGTTGAATGTCCATAGTCCTCAATAGAAAAAAGTGGCAAATGGCACTCACCGTCCGTAAGTGTCCTTTATTGGATTTTACATAATGCAGGTGAACATATAGTGGAAAAGTAACGGATGACGTCCGTTTTGCGCACACAATGCGCTTCTACGGGTCCTAGCTGATGTTTAGACACTAGTAGTAAGACTGCCTAGTGCAGTCGAAATACGTCAACTTGGTCATGTCGCCCATGTAAATTATTCTTTTGCATGCACTATATTTTCTTTTGAAAAATAAAAAGAAAAGCCGGACTTTTCTATTTTCCTTGATGTGAGGCCAGGGGGAGGCTGGAGTCTGAGCCCCAGGTGGATGAGCATAGAGCTACTGGGTGAGCTGAAATCAAGTTTCTATACTGGTTTTCCTACTCTCTCCCTGTCATGCGTTCCAACTGCACTCAGAGCAGCTGCAGTAGCCAAAGATTAGAGGAATTCCACACACCAGGATTACCCCTTCAGAAGCGCTCTTTCAGAGTTCTGGGGCCCATGTTGCAGTCCTTAGCCCTTGTGTCTAGTCCTTAGTCCTTAGCCTGTGGCATCAGACCTCCCCCGCCCAAGGGGGTCTGGCAGTGCCCCGTCTGTAAAGCACATCTGCCCTGGCCAACATATCTGGGCAGTTCTGAGGAAGCAACAGCTTCCTCTCTCCTGGCTGCAAGTCCAGCCCCCAACATTAACCTTTCACTATCCTTAACTATAATACAAGCAGCAGTGAATACAATGAACACATTAGCATTTAAAGGGAACATACACATTACAATACAAATACAGCATATACATTACATTAAGACCAGACAAACACAGTTCAACATAATACATTACATCACAGTACCTAAAGTGCATGGGGGGTCAAACGGAAGGAGGAGAGTGCGCAACTGAGGGGACTTGCTACCCCCTTACAATGACATCACGGCTGCAGCGTGAAATCAAAGACAAGAACAGTAGCAAAGAGGAATTGATGTCCCTGCTGGCCCCGTTGAGGATGAAGAACCCTGATTTTATTGTTTTTCCCTAGCGTAAGCCTTAAGGCATTAAAAGAGTTAAAACAGGAAAGTCCTTTAAGTAACATTAGTTGACACAAAATAAATGTAATGTCGTATAAGTACAAAGTACACTGCACACACGTCACACCAGTGCAGCACACATTCTACACATTACACAAACACAGTGCACACATCACGCAAATAAAGTGCACATATCAAAAAGATTACACGAGTGCAGGACACACAATGAACACATATATCAAACAAGCACAAACACACATGTGCACAATTATTACCACTCAAACTACATAATAAACATATCAGTCACACAACTAAGAATATTTGTCATAGGCACATACACACACCATATAAACAGGCACAAACATACCAAATATACAAGCACAACCAGGTGCTTTTCACAAAATTAGAATATCATCGAAAAGTTAATTTATTTCAGTTCTTCAATACAAAAAGTGAAACATATATTATATAGAGTCATTACAAACAGAGTGATCTATTTCAAGGGTTTATTTCTGTTTAATCTTGATGATTATGGCTTGCAGCCAATGAAAACTCAAAAGTTATTAGCTCAGTAAATTAGAATAATTGACAAAAAACACCTGCAAAGGCTTCCTAAGCATTTAAAAATGACCTGTAGTCTGTTTCAGTAGGCTCCACAATCATGGGGAAGAATGCTGACTTGACAGATGTCCAGATGTCAGTCATTGACACGCTCAACAAGGAGGGTAAGTCACAAAAGCTCATTGATAAAGAAGCTGGCTGTTCACAGAGTGCTGTATCCAAGCATATTAATAGAGAGTTGAGGTAAAGGAAAAAGTGTGGTAGAAAAAGGTGCACAAGCAACCGGGATAACCACAGCCTTGAAAGGCATGTAACTGCTCAGCACAGAGAGGTGAGCCACCGGCACCTGGACAATGGAGATGCAGGCGCAAGGAGGGTGAGTATGACAGGGGGCAATGTGACCCATGTATACAACCAGGGGAAAGGAGTAGCCGAGCCATGTGGACTGGGAGAGCTGAGCACTGCAGGACTGGGGGAGCCATGCATACAATAGGGGGAGCCACACATACCAGGACAGGACTGGGGGAGCCACATACCAGAACAGGACGGGGGAGCCACATACCAGGACAGGACAGGGGGAGCCACATAAAGCAGGACAGGACAGGGGGAGCCACGCATAGCAGGACAGGGATGAGGGGGACAATGCATACCTGGCTTATACTCGAGTCAATAAGCTTACCCAGTTTTCCTTGGCAAAAGTAGGTGCCTTGGCGGGTCGGCTTATACTCGAGTATATATGGTGCATATACAGAACATACATTTCAGTAGGCCAACATTTCGGATTTCAAAGTCATTTTTCAAGCTGGTGTTATAAAGTATTCTAATTTACTGAGATAATGACTTTTGGGTTTTCATTGGCTGTAAGCCATAATCATCAATATTAACAGAAATAAACACTTGAAATAGATCATTTTGTAATGACTCTATATAATATATGAGTTTCACTTTTTGTATTGAAGAATCGAACTAAATTAACTTTTTGATTATATTCTAATTTTGTGAGAAGCACCTGTAGGTCAAAAAGTCCATTTAAATCTGAATAACTGCTTAAAGAAGAAGGTTTTATAATTTTTTTTATCAAAAATGAGAAATTGCTGCTAAACTTTTAAGCACTATAACATCCTAACAAAATAAAAAGACATTTGAAAAATGACGCAGATGTGAAGTAGACAAATGACAAATGTTATTTATTAATTATTTTGTACAGCATAATTAATTGGTTTCTGTATATCAAAATTGAAAGTTAAAAAAATGTTTTTTGACAAAATTCTGATATTTTCAAAATAAAGATATGTCATATCGACCTAAATTTACCACTAACATAAAGTACAAAAAACAATCTTGAAATCACTGGGATATGTTGTGTTCCAGAGTCATTACCACATGAAGTGACACTGGTCAGATTTAAAAAGTTTGGCCTAGTCAACATGGACAAAATTGGTTGTCACTATGTGGTTAAATGTAGAGTGCCCACTTAAAATCAGACAAACTGAACATTTTGCAGTGGTCTCTTAATTTTTGCCAGAGCTTTATATATAAATGACTGAATGTTATTTGACCATTAGTCATGAGTAAGACTGCTTAGTGCAATTGAAATGTGTCAACTGGGTCATGTCAACTATGTAAATTTTTGTCTTTTTGAAAAAGAAAAGAAAAGGAAAATCCAGTCCTGTTGAGCCGGACTCCAATTTTTTCTATTATCCTTGATGTGAGGCCAGGGCGAGGCCGGTGTCTGAGCCCCATGTGGATGAGCATAGAGCAACTGGGTGAGCTGGAATCAAGTTTTTATAATTAAGGCTAGGTTCACATTGTGTTAATAGGTTAACGCTAACGGACTGCGTTGCATGGCGAAATTGTCGCAATTAATGCCATGCAACGGGTCCGTTAGCGCTCCCATTGATGGCAATGTGAATCTGATCTCTAGCGCATCGCTAGAGCATGCCATTTTCGGCACACGCTAGCGATGTGCCGTTATTTTCTGACGGACCTTGGACGCTGCTTGCAGCGTCCAAGGTGCGTCCGAGGTCCGGTCCTCCCTAGCGCAGATCGGGGATCTGCGCTAGCGGGATCGGCAAACGCGATCCCTATAGATACATTGCGTTAGCGCAATCCGCTAGCGCTATGCGCTTAACGGATTGCCCTAACGCAATGTGAACCTAGCCTAAGAAATGGGGTATGTGAACTTTTGATCAGGGTCATTTGGATGTTTTGGGTTGTCTTTATGATTTAAAAAGAGAAAACACAGTAGTT
The DNA here is from genome assembly GCF_051348905.1 of Ranitomeya variabilis. Taxonomy (NCBI): domain Eukaryota; kingdom Metazoa; phylum Chordata; class Amphibia; order Anura; family Dendrobatidae; genus Ranitomeya; species Ranitomeya variabilis. The sequence continues at coordinate 104,784,436 of NC_135233.1, forward strand.
TGACATTAAATGGCTTCACTCAACCGCTAACCATGAATGGAGAAAAAGTATTGGTGTTATCATTAGTGTTGAGCGATACCGTCCGATACTTGAAAGTATCGGTATCGGAAAGTATCGGCCGATACCGGCAAAGTATCGGATCTAATCCGATACCGATACCCGATACCAATACAAGTCAATGGGACACCAAGTATCGGACAGTATCCTGTATGGTTCCCAGGGTCTGAAGGAGAGGAAACTCTCCTTCAGGCCCTGGGATCCATATCAATGTGTAAAAGAAAGAATTAAAATTAAAAATAGGGATATACTCACCCTCCGACGCAGCCTGGACTTTACCGCCGTAACCGGGAGCCGTTGTACCTAAGAATGCGCACTTGAAGGGCCTTAGATGAGGTCACGGCGCTCTGATTGGTCCGTAGCGGTCGCGTGACCACTACGCGACCAATCACAAACCCGTGACGTCACCTAAGGTCTTTCAAGCGCTTGAAATACCTTAGAAGACGTCCGCAGCTTCTGATTGGTCGCGTAGCGGTCGCGTGACCGCTACGCGACCAATCACAAAGCAGTGACGTCACCTAAGGTCTTTCAAGCGCTTGAAAGACCTTAGGTGACGTCACTGCTTTGTGATTGGTCCGTAGCGGTCACGCGACCGCTACAGACCAATCAGAGCACCGTTACGTCATCTAAGGCCCTTCAAGCGCGCATTTTTAGGTACAATGGCTCCCGGTTACGGCAGTAAAGTCCAGGCTGCATCAGAGAGGTGAGTATATCCCTATTTTTAATTTTAATTCTTTCTTTTACACATTGATATTAATCCCGATACCGATTCCCGATACCACAAAAGTATCGGATCTCGGTATCGGAATTCCGATACCCGCAAGTATCGGCCGATACCCAATACTTGCGGTATCGGAATGCTCAATACTAGTTATCATTAATATTTTCTGAAAAAAGGACAAAAAAAGCAAAAATTCTGCCGGGGTATGTAAACTTTTGAGCACAACTGTAGACATACATAAGTGGCTTATTTTTCACTATTTGAAACGTATGTGTCGTCCTTAGGTAGAATAGTTTTTCTTACTTGTTGTCCATTATTATATAGTCCTTAAAAAGAAAAAATATATTGAAATTGATATAGCACATGCAGCACGTGGTAGGACTTTGTTTAATTGTGTTTTCTAGCTCTATGATATATACTTTCTGGGAATATGATCATTTTCAAAAATCTTATGATGTACTAATGAATAATGAACTTATTTGATCCTGAATTAAGTTTTTTTTTTCTGTGGTGGCTTAGCTTTTGTCTAATTCTCTCTTTTTATGAATTGTCTGGTAATTGTTGAATAAAGATAATAATTTTATCAATTTGGCTTGTACTCCTATATGTGTATATGATTATGTAATTTAATGTATTGGAGAGCCCTTACTACTGATGGTAAGTTTGGTAACTAAATGTAATACTGAGAAGTTTTGGTCGCAAGAGCAGACTTTCACACGGTGACGGCATAATGCTTCGGGCCGGGATCACTTGCTAATTGTATAGTTATCAAGTTTTATGGTTATAAAAGGAATTCAAGAGTTCAAGTAAATGCTGTGACCGATTCCCACCCAACCCTGTCTCTTTGTGTTTTTCTATATGCATAATACTTTTGTATGGATGGGCCCCCGGTGGTAAGGTGCTTATGGTCAACTCATAAGTCTTAACTAATATTTTAAATCCAATAGCCAAAAGTTACCAATCCAAAAGTAAACATTAACTTTTAACTTTTAAGTAAAAAATATGAGTAACTAGTGTAAATCATATGTTAAAGGGCACATTAAAATTACACTCTGTTCCTTATTGGTCATATCTTTGTGTAAATGTATCCCATATTCCCAAGTGATCAAATCGCTGCACTAGTTGAGTCATACAATTGTAATATACATGTGAATGTGTGTAGATAAAAAGGTGTACTAAATTAACGTAAAGCAAAAAGGCTGCTGTCCATAATCTAACCACAAAGATATTATGACAGCATCTGGGTCACCACAGCTAGGAAACTTGCTGATCATGCGCAGTGCATGATTAGCAATTCTCTCTGTCAGTGCAGAGCTGACAGTTTCTGCAGCATGGAGATGCTGCTTCATCTCCATTCTTCAAAAGCATTCAGCCTGCAAAAAATGATAGTCCCATAGTGGGACAAAGTTAAAAAGTTTGAAAAATTCAAAAATTTTTTTAAATAATTCTAAAAATATTTTTTTAAAAAAAAGCAAAAATACTAAAAAAATCAAAAGAAATTGTGTTAGGAGCAGGGATTCTTCCTCTGCACAGGATGGATCCCAAGCATTGTCTTCTCCTGCAGTCTCCCATTTAGTCTCAACCATAGTGAATGCTGCTGAGCAAAGATGTCAGTCTCAGCGTCTTGCTCAGACTCAGACTGTGCACTTGGTTACTTCTGCCCCTCCAGGTTCAGCTATAGTAATTGGCAATACTCAGCAGCGAGCAGTCACTCCTGAGACTAAGTCCAGGTTTCGCTCTACTGAGCATGCTCCTGGGTCGACGTCTAGTTGGTCGTCGCCCGTCACATGCTCAGGTCCTGGTCCGGCTCCGGATTGGCCAGTGAGCAAGGTCCTGTCAGATACTATAAAAGGATCTTTGGCATGCTAAGATAATTTGTGTTATGTGTGTGGAACTCTACGCTGGTGTGGACTAGTTTGCATGTACTCAGGGCAGGCTTATTGCCTATTAGAATTCCGGCTTCTCCAAAGAGGAGTTTGTGTGTGTGCACAGGGGAGGGCATTCAGCCCTTAGAATTCTGGCACCTCCGGATAGGAGTTTGTGTGTATGCACTAGTAGTGTCTGAGTCCAACACCTGTTCCCTTGCCCGAGTGGTGCTTGCGTATGCCAGTGACGCTAACAGAGTACACGATTAGCACCATATTCACTCTGCGGCTGTGTGCTGATAAACACAGTCCTGCTGCAGAGTTCCTTTCTGTCGCTGTGACGACTGGCACAGCCACGGGCTTCTCCACTGAGTGACACTAACTCAGTGTGAGTCATTTATGTTCACTGCAAGTATCGCCTTGTCCTTTAGCAGCAGTTTGCCATCTCTGCATGGTTGACCCCAGGTGGCAAACGCACTTTACTATTTTATTTAGTGCGTTCTGCCAACCATAACAGTATCTTAGAGCCAGAGTGTTAGGGGTCAAGTTCCCGCCTCTGCGCAAGGGGAATCTCGAACCATCTCCGCTGCGGCCTCCCATTCTTCTCCAGCCGCAGTGGAGCCTGCTCAGCGGAGACATCAGTCCCAGCATCTGGCTCAGCCTGATAAGGTGCGGATGATAACTGCCGCCTTTCCAGGCTCAGCCATTGTAGCCAGTACTGGTCAGCAGCGAGCAGATGTCTCTGGGACTAAGGGTACCGTCACACATTGAAATTTCCATCGCTACGACGTTACGATTCGTGACGTTCTAGCGATATCGTTACGATATCGCAGTGTCTGACACGCAGCAGCGATCAGGGATCCTGCTGAGAATCGTACGTCGTAGCAGATCGTATGGAACTTTCTTTCGTCGCTTGATCACCCGCTGACATCGCTGGATCGTTGTGTGTGACAGCGATCCAGCGATGTCTTCGCTTGTAACCAGGGTAAACATCGGGTAACTAAGCGCAGGGCCGCGCTTAGTAACCCGATGTTTACCCTGGTTACAAGCGTAAACGTAAAAAAACAAACCGTACATGCTCACCCGTCGGTGTCCTTCAGGTCCCTTGCCGTCTGCTTCCTGCTCTGAGTGCCGGCCGGAAAGTGAGAGCAGATCACAGCGGTGCTGCGATCTGCTCTCACTGTACGGCTGCACTCAGAGCAGGAAGCAGACGGCAAGGGACCTGAAGGACACCGACGGGTGAGCATGTACGGTTTGTTTTTTTACGTTTACGCTTGTAACCAGGGTAAACATCGGGTTACTAAGCGCGGCCCTGCGCATAGTTACCCGATATTTACCCTGGTTACCCGGGGACTTCGGCATCGCTCCAGCGCCGTGATTGCAACGTGTGACCGCAGTCTACGACGCTGGAGCGATATTCATACGATCGCTGCGACGTCACGGATCGTGCCGTCGCAGCGATGAAAATTTCAATGTGTGACGGTACCCTTAGTCCTGCTTTTCCCCTTCTGAGCATGCCCAGGGTAAGACCTCTCATTGGAGCTCGGGATCACATGATCAGGTACTGCAGCAGCTCCCATTGGTCCTCTAGGAAGGTCCTGAAGTTGCTCAGGTACTGTAGCAGCTCCAAATGGTCCTCTAGGAAAGTCCTGAAGTTGCTGCAGCTATAAAAGGTTTGCATGGTCGCACGGCCATGCGCTAGTATTAACCTAAGTTATGAGCTCAGCGCCAGTGTGGTCATGCTTGCATGTGGTCAGAGTTTGGCTGAAATAAGCCCCTAGAATACCGGTACCTCCTGTGAGGAGTTTTGTGTGTGCTATGCTGACCGCATGACCACTGACAGCTCTATTAGGTAACTGTTCATCTGTGAGGTTAACAGGGCATAGCGTTCTCTTTTCTCAAGCGAATCTGTGAAGTAACAGAGTTCGCTTATACCACCATATAGTACTGTCTTTTACTAGCAGCAGGTTCTCTCCTGCACGGTGGACCCCGGGTTGCGAACGCACCTACTACTCAATATATATATATATATATATATATATATATATATATATATATATATATATATATATATATGTATATATATACTCGGTGCGTTCTGCCAACTCTAACACAGAGTCTGGCTAGCAATGGTGGATAAGCAGCATTTACAGCGGTACATACAGCAGCTGGAGGGCAGGTTGTCCACTCTTGAGTGCAAACCGCAGCTGTGGATGTCACCATGGTAGCGGCTCAGGCAGCCTCTGAAGCTGTGACTCCTGTGTCCACTGCCACCTCTGTTCTTTCTCTTTTCTGCCTCCATCTGCCCCAATAGTTCATAGGTGACAGTAAGACCTGTAGGAAATTTGTGAACCTGTGTGCTATTTACATGGAGCTGCTGGTGTCACGTTTTCCATCTGAACGGGCTAAGGTGGGATTCGTCATCTCTCTGTTGATGGACAGGGTGCTGGAGTGGGTTATGCCACTGTGGGAGCGCAATGATCTGGTGTTGCAGAGCATCTCTTGATTTTTAAGCGCTTTCAAGCAGGTTTTTTTGGGACCTCGTGTCACACATGATACTACGATCCAACTTCTGGCTATTACCCAGGGCTCTTCAATGGTCAGTCATTTTGCCATCTGTTTCCGGACTCTAGCTTCAGAGCTGGAGTGGCCGGATAAAGTCCTCATCCCAATCTTTTGGAGGGGACTGGCTGACCATGTAAAGGATGCTCTGGCCACTAGGGAGATTCCGGCCACACTGGAGGAACTAATATCGGCGTCCACTTGCATCGACCTTTGGCATTCTGAGGGTAGGTTGGAGCAAGTCCAGTGTCGGCAGATGTTTCGGCTGGCTCCAAACTTTGCCAAGCCTCTGGAATCTCCGGTCCCGATTTCTGAACCCCCGGATACCATGGAAGTTTCTCGAGCGCAACCTAATGTTCAGTCTGCTCGTACACCCCTGATCTGCTATATTTGTAGGCAATCTGGTCACTATGCCAACAAGTGTGCCCAACGGCAGGGAAATGACTGCATCTAGTGGCTACAGGAGAAGGCTCACTAGACATGGCGGAATTTTCCTCCAAGCTGACTTTTAGAGCTACACTTTCTTTCTTCTCGGCGGAGGTTTGTATGGACTCCAGGGCCAAGGGCAATTTTATGTCTTCTGCCTTTGCCCAACGGCACTCAATACCCCTAGTAATGCTCTCCAAGCCAGTTACTGTTCGGGTGGTAAATGGGTCCTCATTGTCCTCACAAATTACCCATCATACCATTCCACTTTCTCTGATCATGTCTCCAGAAAATCAGGAGACAATTTTGTTGCTGGTCATACCCGAGGGTATCGACAAGGTATTATTGGGGATACCCTGGTTGCGTTATCACTCCCCTCATATTGACTGGTCTACTGGGAGCATATTAGCTTGTAGTTGGTCATGTCAGGTAAGATATTTAACCCCTTAATCCCGTATGACGTACTATCCCGTCAAGGTGACCTGGGACTTAATTCCCGGTGACGGGATAGTACGTCATACGCGATCGGCCGCGCTCACGGGGGGAGCGCGGCCTATCGCAGCTGACATCCGGCACTATGTGCCAGGAGCGGTCACGGACCGCCCCCGGCACATTAACCCCAGGCACACCGCGATCAAACATGATCGCAGTGTACCGGCGGTATAAGGAAGCATCGCGCAGGGAGGGGGCTCCCTGCGGGCTTCCCTGAGACCCCCGGAGCAACGCGATGTGATCACGTTGCTCTGAGGGTCTCCTACCTTCTTCCTCCCTGCAGGTCCCGGATCCAAGATGGCCGCGGCATCCGGGTCCTGCAGGGAGAACGGTGGCTTACCGAGCGCCTGCTCAGAGCAGACGCTGGTAAGCCTGCACCAATGTAAGTGAGATCGGTGATCTGATAAAGTGCAGTGCACACTATCAGATCATCGATCTGTGATGTCCCCCCTGGGACAAAGTAAAAAAGTAAAAAAAAAATTTTTCCACATGTGTAAAAAAAAAAAAAAAATCCTAAATAAATAATAAAAAAATATATATATATTATTCCCATAAATACATTTCTTTATCTAAACAAAAAAAGTGCACATATTTAGTATCGCCGCGTCCGTAACGACCCAACCTATAAAACTGCCCCACTAGTTAACCCCTTCAGTAAACACCGTAAGAGGAAAAAAAAAAAAAAACGAGGCAAAAAACAACGCTTTATTATTATTATACCGCCGAACAAAAAGAGGAATAACACGTGATCAAAAAGACTGATATAAATAATCATGGTACCGCTGAAAACGTCATCTTGTCCCGCAAAAAACGAGCCGCCATATAGCATCATCAGCAAAAAAATAAAAAAGTTGTAGTCCTGAGAATAAAGCGATACCAAAATAATTATTTTTTCTATAAAATAGTTTTTATCGTATAAAAGCGCCAAAACATAAAAAAATGATATAAATGAGGTATCGCTGTAATCGTACTGACCCGTCGAATAAAACTGCTTTATCAATTTTACCAAACGCGGAACGGTATAAACGCCTCTCCCAAAAGAAATTCATGAATAGCAGGTTTTTGGTCATTCTGCCTCACAAAAATCGGAATAAAAAGTGATCAAAAATGGTCACGTGTCCGAAAATGTTACCAATAAAAACGTCAACTCGTCCCGCAAAAAACAAGACCTCACATGACTCTGTGGAGCAAAATGTGGAAAAATTATAGGTCTCAAAATGTGGAGATGCAAAAACTTTTTTGCTATAAAAAGCGTCGCTGGTTTCACACTTGCGTTTTTGTCTGCAGCGTTTTTTGCACAAAAAAACACATGCGTTTTTTCCCTATATTTAACATTGAAAACGCATGCGTTTTTTTGTACGCGTTTGGTCGCGTTTTCAAACGCATGCGTTTTTTTTCTGCATGTGTTCATTTTCAGAAATACAGCCTGCAGTATTTTCTTGCGTTTTTAAGCACATGCGTTTGCGTTAAAAACGCATGCGTTTTTATCGAAAAAAAACAGAAAACACACTGAAAAGCCACCCACCACCATCAAGGTGATAAAGGGATCCAAACCCTAACCCTAACTCTACCCCTAACCTCACCCCTAACCGTTTAATGAACATTTTCTGACAGTCATAGTGCCACGTATTTCAGTGCCACGTATTTCAGTGCCACGTATTTCAGTGCCACTTATTTCAGTGCCACGTATTTCAGTGCCACGTATTTCAGTGCCACGTATTTCAGTGCCACGTATCACGTATTTCAGTGCCACGTGTTTCAGTGCCACGTGTTTCAGTGCCACGTATTTAAGTGTCACATATTTCAGTGCCACGTATCACATATTTCAGTGCCACATATTTTAGTGCCACGTATTTAAGTACCACGTATTTCAGTGCCACGTATTTCAGTGCCACATATTTCAGTGCCACGTATCACGTATTTCAGTGCCACGTGTTTCAGTGCCACGTATTTCAGTGCCACGTATTTCAGTGCCACGTATTTCAGTGCCACGTATTTCAGTGCCACGTATTTCAGTGCCACGTATCACGTACTTCAGTGCCACGTATTTCAGTGCCACATATTTCAGTGCCACGTATTTCAGTGCCACGTATTTCAGTGCCATGTATTTCAGTGCCACGTATTTCAGTGCCACGTATTTCAGTGCCACGTATCACGTATTTCAGTGCCACGTATTTCAGTGCCACGTATTTCAGTGCCACGTATTTCAGTCACGTTTAGGGTTAGGGTTAGGGGTAGGGTTAGGGTTAGGGCTAGGGTTGGAGGTAAAGTTAGGGTTAGGGTTGGGGCTAAAGTTAGGGTTGGGGCTAAAGTTAGGGTTAGGGTTTGGATTACATTTACGGTTTGGATTAGGGTTGGGATTAGAATTATGGGTGTGTCAGGGCTAGGGGTGTGGTTAGGGTTACCGTTGGGATTAGGGCTAGGGGTCTGTTTGGATTAGGGTTTCAGGTAGAATTGGGAAGTTTCCACTGTCCAGGCACATCAGGGGCTCTCCAAACGCGACATGGCGTCCAATCTCAATTCCAGCCAATTCTGCGTTGAAAAAGTAAAACAGTGCTCCTTCCCTTCCGAGCTCTCCCGTGCGCCCAAAAAGGGGTTTACCCCAACATATGGGTTATCAGCGTACTCGGGACAAATTGAACAACAACTTCTGGGGTCCAAGTTCTCTTGTTATCCTTGGGAAAATAAAAATTTGGGGGGCTAAAAATCATTTTTGTGGTAAAAAAAGATGTTTTATTTTCATGGCTCTGCGTTATAAACTGTAGTGAAACACTTGGGGGTTCAAAGTTCTCACAACACATCTAGATAAGTTCCTTGGGAGGTCTAGTTTCCAATATGGGGTCACTTGTGGTGGGTTTGTACTGTTTGGGTACATCAGGGACTCTGCAAATGCAACGTGACGCCTGCAGACCAATCCATTTAAGGCTGCATTCCAAATGGCGCTCCTTCCCTTCCGAGCTCTGTCATGCGCCCAAACAGTGGTTCCCCCCCACATATGGGGTATCAGCGTACTCAGGACAAATTGGACAACAACGTTTGGGGTCTAATTTATCCTGATACCCTTGTGAAAATACAAAACTGGGGGCTAAAAAATCATTTTTGTGAAAAAAAAAAAAGAATTTTTATTTTCACGGCTTTGCGCTATACACTTTAGTGAAACACTTAGGGGTTCAAAGTTCTCAAAACACATCTAGATAAGTTCCTTGGGAAGTCTAGTTTCCAATATGGGGTCACTTGTGGGGGGTTTGTACTGTTTGGGTACATCAGGGGCTCTGTAAATGCAACGTGATGGCTGCTGACCAATCCATTTAAGTCTGCATTCCAAATGGCGCTCCTTCCCTTTCGAGCTCTGTCATGCGCCCAAACAGTGGTTCCCCCCCACATATGGGGTATCAGCGTACTCAGGACAAATTGGAAAACAAATTTTGGGGTCCAATTTATTCTGTTACCCTTGTAAAAATACAAAGCTGGGGGCTAAAAAATCATTTTTGAGAAAAAAAAATATATATTTTCACGGCTCTGCGTTATAATCTGTAGTGAAACACTTGGGGGTTCAAAGCTCTCAAAACACATCTAGATAAGTTCCTTAGGGGGTCTACTTTCCAAAATGGTGTCACTTGTGGGGGGTTTCAATGTTTAGGCACATCAGGGGCTCTCCAAACACAACATGGCGTCCCATCTCAATTCCAGTCAATTTTGCATTGAAAAGTCAAATGGCGCTCCTTCCCTTCCAAGCTCTGCCATGCGCCCAAACAATGGTTTACACCCACATATGGGGTATCAGCGTACTCAGGACAAATTGCACAACATTTTTTGGGGTCCAATTTCTTCCCTTACTCTTGGGAAAATAAAAAATTGGGGGCGAAAAGATCATTTTTGTGAAAAAATATGATTTTTTATTTTTACGGCTCTGCATTATAAACTTCTGTGAAGCACTTGGTGGGTCAAAGTGCTCACCACACATCTAGATAAGTTCCTTAGGGGGTCTACTTTCCAAAATGGTGTCACTTGTAGGGAGTTTCAATGTTTAGGCACATCAGGGGCTCTCCAAACGCAACATGGCGTCCCATCTCAATTCCAGTCAATTTTGCATTGAAAAGTCAAATGGCGCTCCTTCCCTTCCAAGCTCTGCCATGCGCCCAAACAATGGTTTACACCCACATATGGGGTATCAGCGTACTCAGGACAAATTTCACAACATTTTTTGGGGTCCAATTTCTTCTCTTACCCTTGGGAAAATAAAAAATTGGGGGCGAAAAGATCATTTTTGTGAAAAAATATGATTTTTTATTTTTACGGCTCTGCATTATAAACTTCTGTGAAGCACTTGGTGGGTCAAAGTGCTCACCACACATCTAGATAAGTTCCTTAGGGGGTCTACTTTCCAAAATGGTGTCACTTGTAGGGAGTTTCAATGTTTAGGCACATCAGGGGCTCTCCAAACGCAACATGGCGTCCCATCTCAATTCCAGTCAATTTTGCATTGAAAAGTCAAATGGCGCTCCTTCCCTTCCAAGCTCTGCCATGCGCCCAAACAATGGTTTACACCCACATATGGGGTATCAGCGTACTCAGGACAAATTGCACAACATTTTTTGGGGTCCAATTTCTTCTCTTACCCTTGGGAAAATAAAAAATTGGGGGCGAAAAGATCATTTTTGTGAAAAAATATGATTTTTTATTTTTACGGCTCTGCATTATAAACTTCTGTGAAGCACTTGGTGGGTCAAAGTGCTCACCACACATCTAGATAAGTTCCTTAGGGGGTCTACTTTCCAAAATGGTGTCACTTGTAGGGAGTTTTAATGTTTAGGCACATCAGGGGCTCTCCAAACGCAACATGGCGTCTCATCTCAATTCCAGTCAATTTTGCATTGAAAAGTCAAATGGTGCTCCTTCCCTTCCAAGCTCTGCTATGTGCCCAAACAATGGTTTACACCCACATATGGGGTATCAGCGTACTCAGGACAAATTGCACAACATTTTTTGGGGTCCAATTTCTTCTCTTACCCTTGGGAAAATAAAAAATTGGGGGCGAAAAGATAATTTTTGTGAAAAAATATGATTTTTTATTTTTACGACTCTGCATTATAAACTTCTGTGAAGCACTTGGTGGGTCAAAGTGCTCACCACACATCTAGATAAGTTCCTTAGGGGGTCTACTTTCCAAAATGGTGTCACTTGTAGGGGGTTTCAATGTTTAGGCACATCAGGGGCTCTCCAAACGCAACATGGCGTCCCATCTCAATTCCAGTCAATTTTGCATTGAAAAGTCAAATGGCGCTCCTTTCCTTCCGAGCTCTGCCATGCGCCCAAACAGTGGTTTACCCCCACATATGGGGTATCAGCGTACTCAGGACAAATTGTACAACAACTTTGGGGGTCCATTTTCTCCTGTTACCCTTGGTAAAATAAAACAAATTGGAGCTGAAATAAATTTTGTGTGAAAAAAAGTTAAATGTTCATTTTTATTTAAACATTCCAAAAATTCCTGTGAAACACCTGAAGGGTTAATAAACTTCTTGAATGTGGTTTTGAGCACCTTGAGGGGTGCAGTTTTTAGAATGGTGTCACACTTGGGTATTTTCTATCATATAGACCCCTCAAAATGTGGTCCCTAAAAAAAAATGGTGTTGTAAAAATGAGAAATTGCTGGTCAAATTTTAACCCTTATAACTCCGTCACAAAAAAAAATTTTGGTTTCAAAATTGTACTGATGTAAAGTAGACATGTGGGAAATGTTACCTATTAAGTATTTTGTGTGACATATGTCTGTGATTTAAGGGCATAAAAATTCAAAGTTGGAAAATTGCGAAATTTTCAAAATTTTCGCCAAATTTCCATTTTTTTCACAAATAAACGCAAGTTATATCGAATAAATTTTACCACTAACATGAAGTACAATATGTCACGCGAAAACAAAAAAATTGTACTCAGGGCTTCTCTTATCCCACTTCTGCGATGCATTAAATACTTTTTTGGCCTGCTGTACTGTTATGATCCTAGTGGCTGAGAATCACAAAACGGACTAGCTAAGTTTTTGAACATAGACACGAGCTCTAGGGAGGTGGTAACTGGACTGACCGCAAACCTGATCCTAACCAACACACTAAAGGAAGCCGGTGAACGTGCCTAAAATCCTGGACGTCTCGACGCAGCCTGAGAAACTATCTACTCCTGGAGGGAAAGTAAGACCTCACTTGCCTCAAGAGATATCACCCCAAAGATATAGGAAGCCCCAAACAAATAATAACAGTGAGGTAAGGGGAAAACACAAACGTAGAAATGAAAACAGATTCAGCAAATGAGGCCCGCTAATACTAGATAGCAGAAGACAGATAGGGAACTGTGCGGTCAGTAAAAAACCCTATGCAAAATATCCACGCTGAGAATACAAGAACCCCCACACCAACTAACGGTGTGAGGGGAGAAACAGCCCCCTAGAGCTACCAGCAAGCAAGGAAATCACATATTAGCAAGCTGGACAAAAATAAACCAAGAAACATGTGAGCACTGATGGTCAAAAAATGAACCAAGCAAAACTTAGCTTCTCTTGAAGAGACTGATAACGAAGGACTGCAGGAGAGCTCCAAAATAGCACTGAAGACATTGACAGCAGGCAACAACTGAGAGTCCAGGTGAACTAAATAGGAAACCAGCTAACAGATAACGAGACAGCTGATCCTGCCTCAGACCTGCAGAATGACACAAAGAACCACCAGAGGGAGCCCAAAGACAGCACTCACACAGTACCAGCTGTGACCACAAGAGGGAGCCCAAAAACAGAGTTCACAACAGTACCCCCCCCTTGAGGAGGGGTCACCGAACCCTCATCAAAACCCCCAGGGCGATCAGGATGAGCCACATGGAAGGCATGAACCAAATCGGCCGCATGAACATCAGAGGCGACAACCCAGGAATCATCCTCCTGACCATAGCCCTTCCACTTAACCAAATACTGAAGCCTCCGTCTAGAAATACGAGAATCCAAGATCTTCTCCACCACGTACTCCAATTCGCCCTCAACCAGCACCGGAGCAGGGGGTTCAACAGAAGGAACCACAGGCACCACATACCTCCGCAACAAAGACCTATGGAACACGTTATGAATGGCAAACGACGCTGGGAGGTCCAAACGAAATGACACCAGGTTAAGGATTTCCAAAATCTTATAAGGACCGATGAAGCGAGGCTTGAATTTAGGAGAGGAAACCATCATAGGAACATACCGAGAAGACAGCCATACCAAATCCCCAACAAGAAGTCGGGGACCCACACCGCGACGGCGGTTGGCAAAGCGCTGAGCCTTCTCCTGTGACAACTTCAAATTGTCCACCACATGGTTCCAAATCTGCTGCAACCTATCCACCACAGAATCCACCCCAGGACAGTCAGAAGGCTCAACCTGACCCGAGGAAAAACGAGGATGAAAACCAGAATTGCAGAAAAAAGGTGAAACCAAAGTAGCAAAACTAGCCCGATTATTAAGGGCAAACTCGGCCAATGGCAAAAAAGTCACCCAATCATCCTGATCAGCAGAAACAAAACATCTTAAAAAAGTTTCCAAGGTCTGATTAGTTCGCTCGGTTTGACCATTCATCTGAGGATGGAAGGCCGCTGAAAAAGACAAATCAATGCCCATCTTAGCACAAAAGATCCGCCAAAATCTGGACACAAACTGGGATCCTCTGTCAGACACAATATTTTCAGGGATGTCGTGCAAGCGAACCACATTCTGAAAAAATAGAGGAACCAAATCGGAGGAGGAAGGCAACTTAGGCAAGGGCACCAAATGGACCATTTTGGAAAAACGATCACACACCACCCAGATGACAGACATTCTCTGAGAGACTGGAAGATCCAAAATAAAATCCATGGAAATGTGCGTCCAAGGCCTCTTCGGGACAGGCAAAGGCAAAAGCAAACCGCTGGCTCGAGAACAGCAAGGCTTAGCCCGAGCACAAATCCCACAGGACTGCACAAAGGAACGCACATCCCGCGACAAGGAAGGCCACCAGAAGGACCTAGCCACCAAATCTCTGGTACCAAAAATCCCAGGATGTCCTGCCAACACCGAAGAATGAACCTCAGAAATAACTCTGCTGGTCCATCTATCTGGGACAAACAGTCTCTCTGGTGGGCAACGGTCAGGTCTATCAGCCTGAAATTTCTGCAGCACTCGTCGCAAATCTGGGGAAATGGTAGACAAAATCACTCCCTCTCTGAGGATACCAGCCGGCTCTGAAACTCCCGGAGAGTCAGGCACAAAACTCCTAGAAAGAGCATCAGCTTTCACGTTCTTCGAACCAGGCAGGTACGAGACCACGAAATCGAAACGGGAGAAAAACAACGACCAACGAGCCTGTCTAGGATTCAGCCGCTTGGCAGACTCGAGATAAATCAGATTTTTGTGATCAGTTAAGACCACTACACGATGCTTAGCTCCCTCAAGCAAATGTCGCCACTCCTCAAATGCCCACTTCATAGCCAACAACTCCCGATTACCAACATCATAATTTTGCTCGGCAGGCGAAAACTTTCTTGAAAAGAAAGCACAAGGCTTCATAACAGAGCAATCAGAGCTTCTCTGCAACAAAACAGCCCCTGCTCCAATCTCAGAAGCATCAACCTTGACCTGAAAAGGAAGAGAGACATCAGGCTGACACAAAACTGGAGCCGAAGAAAACCGGTGCTTCAGCTCCAGAAAGGCTTCCACGGCCGCAGGAGACCAATTAGTCACATCAGAACCCTTCTTGGTCAAATCCGTCAAGGGTTTAACCACGCCAGAAAAATTAGCAATGAAGTGACGGTAAAAATTAGCAAAACCCAAGATCTTCTGAAGACTCTTAACAGATGTAGGCTGAGTCCAGTCATGAATAGCCTGGACCTTGACTGGGTCCATCTCAATAGTAGAAGGAGAAAAAATAAAACCCAAAAAGGAAACCTTCTGTACTCCGAAGAGACATTTAGAGCCCTTCACAAATAAGGCATTAGCACGCAGGACCTGAAATACCATCCTGACCTGCTTCACATGGGACTCCCAGTCCTCAGAAAAGACCAAAATGTCATCCAGATACACAATCATAAATTTATCCAGATATTCTCGGAAGATGTCATGCATGAAGGACTGGAACACAGAAGGAGCATTAGAGAGTCCAAAAGGCATCACCAAGTACTCAAAATGGCCTTCGGGCGTATTAAATGCTGTTTTCCATTCATCCCCCTGCTTAATGCGCACAAGGTTATACGCACCACGAAGATCTATCTTGGTGAACCAACTGGACCCCTTAATCCGAGCAAACAGATCAGACAACAATGGCAAAGGATACTGAAATTTGACCGTGATTTTATTTAGAAGACGATAATCTATACAAGGTCTCAGAGAACCATCCTTCTTTTCCACAAAAAAGAATCCTGCACCAAGAGGGGAGGAGGACGGGCGAATATGTCCCTTCTCTAAAGACTCCTTTATATAGCTCCGCATTGCGGCATGTTCTGGTACAGACAAATTAAAAAGTCGTCCCTTAGGGAACTTACTACCAGGAATCAAATTTATAGCACAATCACAATCCCTGTGAGGAGGCAGGGCACCGGATCTGGGCTCATCAAATACATCCTGGTAGTCTGACAAAAACTCAGGGACCTCAGAAGGAGTGGAAGAAGCAATTGATACCAAAGGAGCATCGCCATGAATCCCCTGGCAACCCCAACTTGACACAGACATAGCTTTCCAATCCAGAACTGGATTATGGGCCTGCAGCCATGGCAGACCCAAAATGACAACATCATGCAAATTATGCAGCACAAGAAAGCGAATCACCTCCTGATGTACAGGAGTCATGCACAGGGTCACTTGAGTCCAATATTGAGGCTTATTCTCAGCCAATGGTGTAGCATCAATTCCCCTCAGTGGAATAGGGAATTCCAAAGGCTCCAGGACAAAACCACAGCGCCTGGCAAACGACAAATCCATCAGATTCAGGGCAGCACCTGAATCCACAAAAGCCATAACCGAGTAGGATGACAAAGAACAAATTAAAGTAACAGACAAAATGAATTTAGGCTGTACAGTACCAATGGTGACAGGTTTAGCGATTTTTTTAACGAGCTTAGAGCATGCTGAGATAACATGAGTTGAATCTCCACAGTAAAAGCACAACCCATTTTGACGTCTATGATTTTGCCGCTCAATTCTAGTCAGAACTCGGTCACATTGCATAGACTCAGGTCTCTGTTCAGAAAACACCGCCAGATGGTGCGCAGATTTGCGCTCCCGCAAACGCCGATCAATCTGAATGGCCAAAGCCATTGAGTCATTCAGACTTGCAGGCGTGGGGAACCCCACCATAACATTCTTAATGGCTTCAGAAAGACCTTCTCTGAAATTTGCAGCCAGGGCACACTCATTCCATTGAGTAAGCACCGACCATTTCCGAAATTTTTGACAATACACCTCAGCTTCATCCTGGCCCTGAGAAAGAGCCAGCAAGGCCTTTTCTGCCTGGTTCTCAAGATTAGGTTCCTCATAAAGCAGTCCAAGCGCCAGAAAAAACGCATCCACATTCAGCAATGCAGGATCTCCTGGCACCAGAGAGAAGGCCCAATCTTGAGGGTCGCCACGTAACAAGGAGATAACAATTTTAACTTGCTGAGCGGAATCACCAGAGGAACGAGGTCTCAAAGATAGAAATAATTTACAATTATTCTTAAAATTCTGAAACCTAGATCTATCTCCAGAAAACAACTCAGGAATAGGTATTTTTGGCTCTGACATAGGGCTATGAACAACAAAATCCTGAATGCTTTGCACCCTTGCAGCAAGACGATCCACACTAGAAGTCAGACTCTGAATATCCATGTCTGCAGCTGAACACAAAACCACCCAGAGATTAAGGGGATGAGAGAAGCTGGACAGACTGCAGCAAAGATAGAGAGAAAAAAAAAATTGTACTCAGGGCTTCTCTTATCCCACTTCTGCGATGCATTAAACACTTTTTTGGCCTGCTGTACTGTTATGATCCTAGTGGCTGAGGATCACAAAACGGACTAGCTAAGTTTTTGAACATAGACACGAGCTCTAGGGAGGTGGTAACTGGACTGACCGCAAACCTGATCCTAACCAACACACTAAAGGAAGCCGGTGAACGTGCCTAAAATCCTGGACGTCTCGACGCAGCCTGAGAAACTATCTACTCCTGGAGGGAAAGTAAGACCTCACTTGCCTCAAGAGAAATCACCCCAAAGATATAGGAAGCCCCAAACAAATAATAACGGTGAGGTAAGGGGAAAACACAAACGTAGAAATGAAAACAGATTCAGCAAATGAGGCCCGCTAATACTAGATAGCAGAAGACAGATAGGGAACTGTGCGGTCAGTAAAAAACCCTATGCAAATTATCCACGCTGAGAATACAAGAACCCCCACACCAACTAAAGGTGTGAGGGGAGAAACTCAGCCCCCTAGAGCTACCAGCAAGCAAGGAAATCACATATTAGCAAGCTGGACAAAAATAAACCAAGAAACATGTGACCACTGATGGTCAAAAAATGAACCAAGCAAAACTTAGCTTCTCTTGAAGAGACTGATAATGAAGGACTGCAGGAGAGCTCCAAAATAGCACTGAAGACATTGACAGCAGGCAACAACTGAGAGTCCAGGTGAACTAAATAGGAAACCAGCTAAGAGATAACGAGACAGCTGATCCTGTCTCAGACCTGCAGAATGACACAAAGAACCACCAGAGGGAGCCCAAAGACAGCACTCACACAGTACCAGTCGTGACCACAAGAGGGAGCCCAAAAACAGAGTTCACAACATCCCCCGGCCTCCACAGGGTTGACTGTGTCAGCGCCGGCCGTAAAGCAGAGCACAGCGGTGACGTCACCGCTGTGCTCTGCTTTACGGCCGGCGCTGACACATTCAGTGCAGGGAAGCTCTCGGCAGCAGCGCGTGCATTACCAGCGCTCCTGCCGAAAGCAGTTTTAACCCTGTGGACGCTGGGGTACGTGACAGACATCAGAATGTGAGTATGTACTGTTTTTTTTTTAACTTTTACAATGGTAACCAGGGTAAATATCGGGTTACTAAGTGCGGCCCTGCACCTTGTAACCCGATGTTTACCCTGGTTACCCGGGTGCTGCAGGGGGACTTCGGCATCATTGAAGACAGTTTCAACGATGCCGAAGTCGTTCCCCTGATCGTTGGTCGCTGGAGAGAGCTGTCTGTGTGACAGCTCCCCAGCGACCACACAACGACTTACCAATGATCACGGCCAGGTCGTATCGCTGGTCGTGATCGTTGGTAAGTCGTTTAGTGTAATGTTACCTTTAGGCTATGTCTCAATATATCAAGGAGAATCTGGCTAGAGGGTTTACTAGGAAGTCAGTGTCTCCTGCAGGGACTGGGTTCTTCTTTGTTCAGAAGATAAATGGAGAACTGCGTCCATGTATTGATTACAGGGGAATGCATGTGATTACCGTAAAAAACAAATACCCTCTACCTCTCATCTCAGAGCTCTTTGACAGGCTGCAAGAAGCAAGGGCATTTACTAAGTTGGATCTGCAGGGCGCATGCAATCTGATACGTATTTGTGAGGGGGATGAGTGGAAGATGGCGTTTAATACACGGGACTGGCACTATTAATACCTGGAGATGCCCTTCGGTCTGTGAAACACCCCAGCTGTCTTCCAAGATTTTGTCAACGACATCTTCCGGGAGTTGTTGTCCACCTCTGTAGTCGTCTATCTGGACGACCTTCTTTACTTCTCTGCAGATATTGAGACTCACCGGACGGATGTCTGCAAAGTCTTTGAACTCCTTTGAGCCAATTTCCTGTATGCCAAGTGTTATGACCCCAGTGGACAGGGTCTCAGAGGAACGTGTAAGTCTGCAAGATACAAAAATCCAGCTCATAGGGCTGTGGTAACTGGGTTGAACAAATAGCTACTCCTAACGCCAACACTAGAAGTAGCCGGGGATCATGCCTACGGTGATCGCTAGATGACTCGCGCCAGCCGGAGAATCTAACTACCCCTAGGAGAAGAAAACAAAGACCTCTCTTGCCTCCAGAGAAAGGGACCCCAAAGCAAGATAACTTATCTGGTCAACAAAAACCCTATAAAAATCCACGCTGGAGATTCAAGAACCCCCGAACCGTCTAACGGTCCGGGGGGAGAACACCAGCCCCCTAGAGCTTCCAGCAAAGGTCAGGATACAGATAGGAACAAGCTGGACAAAAATACCAAACAAAACAAAAGCAAAAAGCAAGGAAACAGACTTAGCTTGAAAAACAGGAACCAGGATCAGAGGACAAGAGCACAACAGATTAGCTCTGATTTCAACGATGCCAGGCATTGAACTGAAGGTCCAGGGAGCTTAAATAGCAACGCCCCTGAACTAACGGCCCAGGTGAGGATATAGGAAAAGACAGACGCTCCAGAGTCAAATCACTAATGACCACTAGAGGGAGCAAAAAGCAAAATCACAACAGTACCCCCCCCTTAGTGAGGGGTCACCGAACCCTCACCACGACCACCAGGGCGATCAGGATGAGCGGCGTGAAAGGCACGAACTAAATCGGCCGCATGAACATCAGAGGCGACCACCCAGGAATTATCTTCCTGACCATAGCCCTTCCACTTGACCAGGTACTGAAGCCTCCGCCTGGAGAGACGAGAATCCAAGATCTTCTCCACCACGTACTCCAACTCGCCCTCAACCAACACCGGAGCAGGAGGCTCAGCAGAAGGAACCACAGGCACAACGTACCGCCGCAACAAGGACCTATGAAACACGTTGTGGATAGCAAACGACACAGGAAGATCCAGGCGAAAGGATACAGGATTAAGAATTTCCAATATCTTGTAAGGACCAATAAAACGAGGTTTAAATTTGGGAGAGGAAACCTTCATAGGAACAAAGCGGGAAGAAAGCCACACCAAATCCCCAACACGTAGTCGGGGACCCACGCCGCGGCGGCGGTTGGCAAAGCGCTGAGCCCTCTCCTGTGACAACTTCAAGTTGTCCACCACAAGATTCCAGATCCGCTGCAACCTATCCACCACAGAATCCACCCCAGGGCAGTCAGAAGGTTCCACATGACCCGAAGAAAAACGAGGGTGGAAACCAGAGTTGCAGAAAAACGGCGAAACCAAGGTGGCGGAACTAGCCCGATTATTAAGGGCAAACTCAGCTAACGGCAAGAAGGTCACCCAATCGTCCTGATCAGCAGAGACAAAACACCTCAAATAAGCCTCCAAAGTCTGATTAGTTTGCTCCGTCTGTCCATTAGTCTGAGGATGGAAAGCAGACGAAAACGACAAGTCAATGCCCATCCTACTACAAAAGGATCGCCAGAATCTGGAAACGAACTGGGATCCTCTGTCTGACACAATATTCTCAGGGATGCCGTGCAAACGAACCACGTTCTGGAAAAACACAGGAACCAGATCGGAAGAGGAAGGCAGTTTAGGCAAAGGAACCAAATGGACCATCTTGGAGAAGCGATCACATATCACCCAGATAACAGACATGCCCTGAGACACCGGAAGATCAGAAATGAAATCCATGGAGATATGTGTCCAAGGTCTCTTAGGGACAGGCAAGGGCAAGAGCA
Organism: Ranitomeya variabilis; assembly: GCF_051348905.1. Classification (NCBI taxonomy): domain Eukaryota; kingdom Metazoa; phylum Chordata; class Amphibia; order Anura; family Dendrobatidae; genus Ranitomeya; species Ranitomeya variabilis. The sequence goes on from NC_135233.1 coordinate 104,805,174, forward strand.
ACCCGCTGGCACGAGAACAGCAAGGCTTAGCTCGAGCACAAGTCCCACAGGACTGTACAAATGACCGCACATCCCTAGACAAGGAAGGCCACCAAAAGGATCTGGCCACCAGATCTCTGGTGCCAAAAATTCCTGGGTGACCTGCCAACACCGAGGAATGAACCTCGGAAATGACTCTGCTGGTCCACTTATCAGGCACAAACAGTCTGTCAGGTGGACAAGAATCAGGCCTATCAGCCTGAAATCTCTGCAACACGCGTCGCAGATCTGGAGAAATAGCTGACAAGATAATACCATCCTTAAGAATACCAACAGGTTCAGCGACTCCAGGAGCATCAGGCACAAAGCTCCTGGAAAGAGCATCGGCCTTCACATTCTTTGAACCAGGTAAATACGAGACAACAAAGTCAAAACGGGAGAAAAACAATGACCAGCGGGCCTGTCTAGGATTCAGGCGTTTAGCAGACTCGAGATACATCAGATTTTTGTGATCAGTCAAGACCACCACACGATGCTTAGCACCCTCGAGCCAATGACGCCACTCCTCAAATGCCCATTTCATGGCCAACAACTCCCGATTGCCCACATCATAATTTCGCTCCGCAGGCGAAAACTTCCTAGAGAAAAAGGCGCAAGGTCTCATAACAGAGCAACCAGGGCCTCTCTGCGACAAAACGGCCCCTGCTCCAATCTCTGAAGCATCCACCTCAACTTGAAAGGGAAGCGAGACATCAGGCTGGCACAAAACAGGCGCCGAAGTAAACCGACGTTTCAACTCCTGGAAAGCCTCCACGGCAGCAGGAGCCCAATTAACCACATCGGAGCCCTTCTTGGTCATATCCGTCAAAGGTTTCACAATGCTAGAAAAGTTAGCGATAAAACGACGGTAGAAGTTAGCGAAACCCAAGAACTTCTGCAGACTCTTAACTGACGAGGGCTGAGTCCAATCAAGAATAGCTCGGACCTTAACTGGGTCCATCTCCACAGCAGAAGGGGAAAAAATGAACCCCAAAAAGGGAACCTTCTGTACACCAAAAAGACACTTTGAGCCCTTGACAAACAAAGAATTTTCACGCAAAATTTTAAAGACCATCCTGACCTGCTCCACATGCGAGTCCCAATTATCAGAAAAAACCAGAATATCATCCAGATAAACGATCAGAAATTTATCCAGATAGTTCCGGAAAATGTCATGCATAAAGGACTGAAAAACTGAAGGGGCATTAGAGAGCCCAAAAGGCATCACCAAGTACTCAAAATGACCTTCGGGCGTATTGAATGCGGTTTTCCATTCATCCCCTTGCTTAATACGCACAAGGTTGTACGCACCACGAAGGTCTATCTTGGTAAACCACTTGGCACCTTTAATCCGGGCAAACAAGTCAGACAACAGCGGCAAAGGATACTGAAATTTGACAGTGATCTTATTTAAAAGCCGATAGTCAATACAAGGCCTCAAAGATCCGTCCTTTTTAGCCACAAAAAAGAATCCCGCACCAAGAGGGGAAGAAGACGGACGGATGTGTCCTTTCTCCAGAGACTCCTTGATATATGAACGCATAGCGGTATGTTCAGGTATCGACAGATTAAACAGTCTTCCCTTAGGAAATTTACTGCCTGGAATCAAATCTATTGCACAGTCACATTCCCTATGAGGAGGCAATGCACTGGACCTGGACTCGCTAAAGACATCCTGATAATCAGACAAGTACTCCGGAACTTCCGAAGGTGTAGAAGAAGCAATAGACACAGGCAGGGAATCCTCATGAATACCACGACAGCCCCAACTAGACACTGACATAGCCTTCCAGTCAAGGACTGGATTATGGGTCTGTAACCATGGCAGCCCCAAAACAACCAAATCATGCATTTTATGTAGAACGAGAAAACGTATCACCTCGCGGTGTTCAGGAGTCATGCACATGGTAACCTGTGTCCAATACTGCGGCTTATTTTCTGCCAATGGCGTAGCATCAATACCCCTAAGAGGGATAGGATTTTCTAATGGTTCAAGAATAAAACCACAGCGCTTAGCAAATGAGAGATCCATAAGACTCAGGGCAGCACCTGAATCTACAAACGCCATGACAGGATAAGATGACAGTGAGCAAATCAAAGTTACAGACAGAATAAACTTAGGATGCAAATTACCAACAGTGACAGGACTAACAACCTTAGATATACGTTTAGAGCATGCTGAGATAACATGTGTAGAATCACCACAGTGATTGGCACAAGCCATTCCGGCGTCTATGAATTTTCCTCTCATTTCTAGTCAGGATTCTATCACATTGCATCAAATCAGGTGTCCGTTCAGACAACACCATGAGGGAATTTGCGGTTTTTCTATCACATTGCATCACATCAGGTGTCTGTTCAGACAACAACATGAGGGAATTTGCGGTTTTGCGCTCCCGCAACCGCCGGTCAATTTGAATAGCCAGGGACATGGTATCATTCAGACCTGTGGGAATGGGAAAACCCACCATAACATTCTTAATGGCCTCAGAAAGGCCATTTCTAAAATTAGCGGCCAGTGCACACTCGTTCCAATGTGTCAGCACGGACCATTTCCGAAATTTTTGGCAATACACCTCAGCCTCGTCCTGGCCCTGAGACATAGCCAGCAAGGCTTTCTCTGCCTGAATCTCAAGATTGGGTTCCTCATAAAGTAAACCGAGCGCCAGAAAAAACGCATCAATATCAGCCAATGCCGGATCTCCTGGCGCCAACGAAAAAGCCCAATCCTGAGGGTCACCCCGTAAGAATGAAATAACAATTTTTACTTGATGAGCAGAGTCTCCAGACGAACAAGGTTTCAGGGACAAAAATAATTTACAATTATTCCTGAAATTCCTAAACTTAAATCGGTCTCCTGAAAACAGTTCAGGAATCGGAATCTTGGGTTCAGACCTAGGATTTCTGGTAACATAATCTTGTATACCCTGCACACGAGCGGCAAGCTGGTCCACACTTGTAATCAAGGTCTGGACATTCATGTCTGCAGCAAGCTTAAGCCACTCTGAGGTAAAGGGGAAAAGAAAAAAAAAAAAAAAAATGAGAGAGGGAAAAAAAAAACTCAAAATTTTCTTTCTTATAATCCCACTTCTGCAATGCATTAAACATTTAATACTGGCCTGGCATACTGTTATGACCCCAGTGGACAGGGTCTCAGAGGAACGTGTAAGTCTGCAAGATACAAAAATCCAGCTCATAGGGCTGTGGTAACTGGGTTGACCAAATAGCTACTCCTAACGCCAACACTAGAAGTAGCCGGGGATCATGCCTACGGTGATCGCTAGATGACTCGCGCCAGCCGGAGAATCTAACTACCCCTAGGAGAAGAAAACAAAGACCTCTCTTGCCTCCAGAGAAAGGGACCCCAAAGCAAGATAACTTATCTGGTCAACAAAAACTCTATAAAAATCCATGCTGGAGATTCAAGAACCCCCGAACCGTCTAACGGTCCGGGGGGAGAACACCAGCCCCCTAGAGCTTCCAGCAAAGGTCAGGATACAGATAGGAACAAGCTGGACAAAAATACCAAACAAAACAAAAGCAAAAAGCAAGGAAACAGACTTAGCTTGAAAAACAGGAACCAGGATCAGAGGACAAGAGCACAACAGATTAGCTCTGATTTCAACGATGCCAGGCATTGAACTGAAGGTCCAGGGAGCTTAAATAGCAACGCCCCTGAACTAACGGCCCAGGTGAGGATATAGGAAAAGACAGACGCTCCAGAGTCAAATCACTAATGACCACTAGAGGGAGCAAAAAGCAAAATCACAACAGCCAAGCTAGAGAGGTGTGTGTTTGAGCAGGAGTCCTTGCCTTTCCTAGGCTATATTATCTCAGCAAAGGGTTTGGCCATGGACCCTGCCAAACTAGAGTCTGTGATGAACTGGCAGGAACCACATTCCCTTAAAGCGGTGCAGCACTTTATGGGGTTCATTAACTACTATTGTCAGTTCATCTCTCATTTCTCTACCTTAGTAGCTCCTTTGGTAGCCCTCACCAAAAACGGAGCTAATCCCAAGCTGTGGTCGGATGAGGTCTCCAAGGCTTTTACTTTTGTGAAGTCCCATTTTGCCTGGGCTCCCGTGCTACATCGCCCCGATGTAGATAAGCCCTTAATACTGGAGGTGGATGCCTTTTCCATCGGGGCTGGAGCTGTCCTGTACCAAAAGGATGCTCATGGTCGGAAACACACGTGTTTCTTCTACTCTAAGACTTTCACATCGGTAGAGAGGAATTATTCCATTGGGGACAGGTAGTTACTGGCCATGAAGTTAGCCTTCTCGGAGTGACAACATCTCCTTGAAGGGGCCCGATATCCCTTCCAAGTGTTTACCAACCACAAAAATCTGCTGTATCTGCAAACGGCTCAGCACTTGAAATCTTGCCAGGCCAGATGGTCCTTATTCTTTTACCAGTTTAATTTCACCCTCCATTTTCTCTCCGGGGAGAAGAATTTACCAGCCGATGCTCTTTCTCTTTCTGTTGTCTTATCTGAGGAGAGAGATGAGCCTCTGCTTATTGTTCCATCTGAGAGTCTGCATACAATACTGTAGGTCCAGTTTCGCTTGAGTTGGTGCCTCCAGGTAAGACTCTGGTACCACCAAATCTGCAGCTGGAGGTCCTCTCTTCGGCTCATACATCTAAGTTGGGTGGACATTTCGGGACCAAAAGGACCTCTGAGCTTCTGATGAGGTCATATTGGTGGCCCAGAATGGCGTCTGACATTAGGGACTACGTCAAAGCATGTGTCTCCTGCGCTAAGAATCTGCCTTCTCCGCTGAGGCCTGTTGGCTTGTTATATCACCTGCCAGTGGCAGACAGGCCCTGGGAGATGGTCGGAATGGACTTCATTGTGGGTTTGCCCAAATCCCATAATAACACTGTCATATGGGTAGTCACCGACTATTTATCAAAGATGGTACATCTTGTCCCTCTTCAACATGTACCGTCGGCAAGGGCTTTGGCTGCACTTTTTGTGAGGCACGTTTTCCATCTTCACGGGATGCCTGACAAGCTAGTCAGCGACCGGGGTCCTCAGTTCACTTCTCGGTTCTGGAGAGAGCTCTGTTGTCTGCTCAGTATTGAGCTTAATCTCTCTTCAGCATATCATCCCGAGAGGAACAGATTGGTTGAGAGGGCCAATCAGACTCTTGTCACGTACCTACGGCATTTTGTCTCTGCCAGGCATGATGACTGGGCATCTCTACTGCTATTGGCAGAGTTGCACTTAATAATGCCGTCGCTGACTCTACATGTCAGACACTGTTCCTCCTCAATTATGGTCAGCATCTGCATGCTCCCGTGCCCATGCCCATCTCATCCTCCGATTCCAGAGTGGAGGATTGGGCTGTGCAGGTTAGGGACATTGGGAATTGCACACAGGATGCCATCGAGGCCTCTAAGGAGAGAATGAGGGTCTCTGCTGATGCGCATTGCCGTTCCGCTCCCGTCTTCGCTCCCATTGACTTGGTGTGGCTCTCAGCTCGTAATATCAAGCTGCGCGTCGAGTCCACTAAATTTGCTCCCCATAATCTAGGTGTTTTTAAAGTACTGGAGCAGACTAATCCAGTGGTGTATTGCCTATCCCTTCCGCCGCACCTGATTATCACAGATACCTTTCACGTGTCCCTCTTGAAACCCGTTCACATGTCCTGGTTTTCTGAGTCATCTGCTGAGACGTCGGGTACATCCTCGGACTACTTTGAAGTGAACATGATTGTCGGTTCTAAGGTAGTACAAGGCAATATAATTAATTTAGTGGACTGGAAGGATCATGGGCCAAAGGATAATTCCTGGAAGCCAGTTGAGCACATTCGTTTCCCCCAGCTTATTGTGGCCTTCGAGAGTGGCGAGGCTCGCAGGGAGGGGGCGCTAGGAGGGGGGCAATGTTAGGCATAGGGCTTCTTCCTCTGCTCAGGCTGGATCACAAGCCTTGTCTTCTCCTGCAGTCTCCCATTTAGTCTAGACCGCAGTGTATGCTGCTGAGTAAAGACGTCGGTTTCAGCATCTTTCTCAGAGTTGGCTGTTCGCTTGGTTACTGCTGCCTCTCCAGGTTCAGCTATAGTAACTGGCAATACTCAGCGGCGAGCAGTCACTCCTGAGACTAAGTCCAGGTTTCGCTCTACTGAGCATGCTACTGGGTTGACTTCTCGTTGGTAGTCGCCCGTCACCAGGTCCTGGTCCGGCTCTGTATTGGCCAGTGAACAAGATCCTATCAGATTGACAGAAACTATAAAAGGATCTTTGATGAGCCCGTCGGTGTGCTAAGATCATTTGTGTCGTGTGTGCTATTCTATGGTGGTGTGGAGTATGCAATTAGCGCCATAGTCACTCTGTGGCTGTGTGCCAATATAAACAGTCCTGTTGTAGAGTTCCGATTGGCACAGCCACGTGCTTCTCAACTGAGTGACGCTAACTCTGTGTGAGTAATTTATGTTCGCTGCAAGTATGGCCATTGTCCTTTAGCTGCAGTTTGCCATCTCTGCACGGTGGACCCAGAGTGGAGAACGCACTTTACTATTATATTTTATTTAGTGCGTTCCACCAACCATAACATATTGTATCTCAAAATAAATATTTGAATGAAAAAAAACAATAAAAGTACACATATTTGGTATCACGACGTCTGCAACGACACAACCTATAAAACTGCACCACTAGTTAACCCTTTTAGTGAACCATAAAAAAAAGAAAATACAAGCCAAAAAACAATGCTTTATCATTATACCGCCAAACAAAAAGTGGAATAAAACGCGATAAAAAAGACGGATATAAATAAACATGGTACCGCTGAAAACGTCATTTTGTCATGCAAAAAACAAGCCAACATCAGCGGAAAAATAAAAAGTTTTTTGCAATAAATAGCATCTTTTAGTGTTTCACAGCAACCAAACACAAAAACCCGATATAAATATGCTATCGTTGCAATCGCATCATCCCAAAGAATAAAGTTGTCTAATCACTCATACCGTACGAGAAATGGCGTAAAAAATAAATAAAACCAATTCTTCACATGCTGTTGATTTTTAATTCTGCCTCCCAAAGATCGCAGTAAGGCTCGACGCACATTTATCCTGAGCTCTGCGTTGAGCTCTTACACTGGGGTTTCCATGTAAATCTCTGAAATATGTCATTCAGATGGAACCTCTGGTGGAAAATTCCCTATAATAAGGCAGATTGAGGCACTGTGGACGCCGTGTGACCTGTGATCCTGTGGTGTCCATCTTTTTAGGTTCGCATAAAAGTGCTGTCAGCCACAGTTTTGTGCACTTCTGAACAGAAGGACAAGGCTGAACAGAGACCAGAAGGAGTCAAGAGTAACTGCTGCCTCATTATAGTAAATGGATCCCTCAGGGGTTTCATCCGAATCATGTCACTCGGAGATTTAGATGGAAACCCCAAAGTAGGTGGTCAGCGTAGAGTGCGGGATAAATGTGATACCAAACTTTATGTAAAATGTTCCCAATGAAAGCTTCAACTCAATCCACAAATAAAGAAAGCCCTGGCTCAGATCCATCATCTGTTAATAGAAATATAGGGGGCTACCACTTTACTGGTAGCACAAAGGGTCTGGAAAAGCGAAATATCTCCTCACTCACCAAAAGAAATTCAGCAAATTCTCAGCTCCCAAATTCAAATGCCCCCCCTTCCTTATGAGCCCCACATTGTATCTAAACCACATTTATCATCTACGTTTCGCATTTCTGAAGCAATGAGAGCCCACCTAACTTACAGGTTCATGCCTCCAGAAGCACGGGCTGAGCATAATGTACTGGTGACTGCAGCATACTGTCACTACAGCATAATGGTCACTACAATGTCAGTTTGTAATTTTCACTCAGCAGCATTCATTGCTGCTTATTTCTGGAAAATGTCCATGGAGTCAAAATCGTCACTTCACCTGTAAATAAATTACCCAAGGGGTATAGTTTCCCAAATGGGGTCACTTGAGGGGGGACTCTGCTCTTCTAGCAATTAGTAGCTCTGTATATGGGGTCTCAAAACTGTTCTAAGAAAAGATGCTCTCCAGGAGGCAAATAGTGCTGCGTTCCTCTCTAGTCCCTTCATATGTCTAAGTAGTACTGTACAGCCACATATGTGGTATTGCCATGTTCAGTAGAAATTGTGGGACAAATTTTGGTGTCATTTTTACCCACTTCTTGTGTGAAAATGTAAAATCTGGGGCAAAAACTAAAATTCACTGCCCAATGGTATAAAATTCCGTGACACACTCGTGATATCAATATGATCACTGCACTCCTAGATGAATTCATTGAGAGATGTAGTTTGTAAAATGAGGTTACTTATGGGGAGCTCTGTTGTTTTGGCACCTCATGGGCCCTCCCAGTGGGTCATGGCACCTGTATACCATAACAGTAAAATCTGGTGCTCTTTGCCTTCTGAGCTTTGCACTGTGCCTGAAATATATTTCTCGATTACATGTAAGGTATTGGAGCACTCAGGAAAAAATGGAGCTCTGTTTGTTATAAAAAAAATTCCTATTAACAATTAGAAAAATTAAAAACATGGGGCTAAAACAACATTTTAGTGGTGAAAATGTAATTTATTCTTTCTTCACCGCTCAGTGGTATAAAATTCTGTGAGGCACATGTGGTGTCAATACGATCACTGCACCGCTATATGAATTCATTGGGGAGTTTCGTTTGTAAAATGAGTTCACATATAGGGGATTTCTGTTGTTTTGGCACCTCAGGGGCTCTGAAAATGTGACATGGCACTCTCAAACCATTCCAGCAAAATCTGAACTCCAATATGGCGCCTCTTCCCTTCTGAGCTTTGCACTGTGCATCTAAAGCAGTTTTTCCCCAAAAATGGGATATTGATGTACTGAGGAGAAATTGCACCAAAATTGTATGGTGCAATTTACCCTGATACCCTTATGAAAATGCAATATTTGTGGGGAAAATGTGATTTTTTTTTATGGCTCAATGTTATAAACTTCTGTGAAGCACCTGAGGGTTCAATGTGCTCACCACACATCTAGGTAAATTCCCTAAGGGGTCTAGTATCCAAAATGGTGTCACTTGTGGGGGATTTTCACTGTTCCAGCAAATTTTGCATTCAAAAAGTCAAATGGCGCTCCTTTCTTTCTGAGCTCTGCCGTGCGCCAAAATAGTGGTTTCCTCCCTCATATGGGGTATTGGCATGCTCAGGAGAAATTAAAAAACTAATTTTGGGGTCCATTTTTTCATTTTACCCTAGTAAAAATCAAAAAAATTGGATAGAAAGTAAATTTTTTGTAAAAAAAAATTATATGTTCCTTTTTTTTTCAAAAAAGTCCTGTGAAGTATATCAAGAGTTAATAAACTCCTTGAATGTGGTTTCGAGCACCTTGAGGGGTGCAGCTTTTAGAATGTTGTCGCTTTTGGGTATCCTCTTACTCAAGGTGACTTCAAATGTGATGTGGTCCCTAAAAAAACGGTATTGTAAATTTTGTTGGAGAAATAAAATCACTGGTCAACTTTTAACCCTTATAAGTTCCTAACGAAAAAAACGAGGGTTCCAAAATTGTGCTGATGTAAAGTAGACATATGGGAAATGTTATTTTTTAACTATTTTGCATTACATATCTCCGTGACTTAAGAACATGAAAAGTTCGAAAATTGCTAAGTTTTTGACAAATTTTCATTTTTTTCACAAATAAACGCAAGTTATACCAAAGAAATTGTACCACTATCATAACGTACAATATGTCACAATACAATTCTCTGAATCACAGGGATCCATTGAAGCATTCCAGAGTTATAACCTCATAAAGTGACAGTGGTCAGAATTGCAAAAATTGTCCCTATCATTAAAGTGCAAACTACACTTGGGGGTAAAGGAGTTAAAGAAAAACTAATGAATCTGTGAGAGCCAGAATTCTTGCTGATTGGTAGGTGATAAAATAGTTATTTCATGCAATAAGATGCAATTTAATTATTTAAAAATCATACAAAGTGATCTTCTGTTTTTTTATATTTAAATTCTTTCTTTCACAGTTGAAGGTGGGAAAACTTGCAAAATTAGCAGTGTATCAAATACGTATTTTCCACATTGTATATTACATACAATTGTGCTCGAAAGTTTACATACCCCGGCAGAATTTTTGCTTTATTGGCCTTTTTTCAGAGAATATGGATGATAATAACAACACTTTTTCTCCACTCATGGTTAGTGGTTGGGTGAAGCCATTCAAATCATAATGACAACCCAAAACATCCAAATGACCCTGATCATAAGTTCACATACCCAATTTTTTAATACCGTGTATTGCCCCCTCTAAAATCAATGACAGCTTGAAGTCTTTTGTGATAGTTGTGGATGAGGTTCTTTATTTTCTCAGATGGTAAAGCTGCCCACTCTTCTTGGCAAAAAGCCTCCAGTTCCTGTTAATTCCTTTGTTGTCTAGAATGAATGGCATGCTTGAGATCTCCCCAGAGTGGCTCATTGATATTGAGGTCAGAGACTGAGATGGCCACTCCGGAACCTTCACTTTGTTCTGCTATAGCCAATGACAGGTAGACTTGGCCTTGTGTTTTGGATCGTTGTCATGTTGAAGCGTCCAAATATGTCCCATGCGCAGCTTCCGGGCTGATGAGTGCAATTTGCCACCAGTATTTGCTGATAATGTGGCACCCCAGGAGTTCAGGTACCACAGTGGTATTGCCTTCCTCTCGGGGAGGGTAATGCCATTCCTGGAGACAGGAGGAGTCCCTTTGGCAGGTAACCGTACATGCAACACATTCTGACTCCAGGCCAGAAGGGGGAGCTCTAAACCCTGTTCAAGGGGAACTTCCCTATAAACATCCTTGTCTTGAGGAGGAGTCAGTTAGTCTGGTGCAGAGAAGCAGACAGTTGACAGTTGGTAGCAGACAGTGAAGGAGTACAGAAGGAATTAGGAGCTAGAGAAAGGCTGCAACTGGGCCTCTCTAAGCTGAGTGCAGAAACCGGGCACCGGGAGCCTAAGGTCGCGAGGAACTACAAGTCCCATGGCAGAACTGGAGGGCAGGAAACTAAAAGGGACTTGCCCACATAATACCTGAGGTACAGCAGCAATCAGAGTCCGGAGTCACCATGGACAGAGACACCAAAGAGACGGCTCAAGTTGCTTACCGTGCAGGTACTGTCCCTGGACAGGGGAAGAAAGAGGACCTTGTTAGACAGCTACAGGCAGCAAGGGACTACAGACCAGTGCATAGTGGAAGGCTCCCAAACTGGCCTGTCAAGGGGATTTCCACTTGTCTTCAGGCTGCCTGGACTCCATCTACACCTGTTGCCGGTACCCTGGACTGAGGCTGCTTAACACCAATAAACAAGGTAAAGACTGCAACCCTGTGTCCTCCATTTATTTTCCGGCATTCACCATCCCTGCCAAATACACCGGGAGCCCAGGGGACACCATTTCACCTATGGGAAGCGACACCATCTTTGCTTCAGCACCATCGCCCCCAAAGGACCCCTTTAAGCACTGTCGGTCACCTCTGACCGAGAACCACATGTGTGTCATGAACTTTCATTATTTACACAACCCCTTTAAAGATCATCTCTTTTACTTGGGCTCCCAGGGCCACGGACCAGGTCGCTGCCACCGTGACCACCTCTTTAATTGCAACCAGACCCGGTACCAAGAACCCCTCTGCCCTGACTGGTGACTCAGCTACTTGCTGCATTCATCTTTCCTTCAACTTTGACTAAGTTTCCTGTGCATTTGTAGCTCACACATCCCCAAAACATCAGCAATCCACCTCCGTGCTTTACAGTAGGAATGGTGTTCCTTTCATCATAGGCCTTTTTGACTTCTCTCCAAATGTAACGTTTATGGTTGTGGACAAAAAGTTCAATTTTGGTCTCATCACTTCAAATTACCTTTTTACAGAAGTATTAAAGCTTGTTTATGTACTGTTTTGCATATTGTAGGCGAGACACTTTGTGGCATTTGTGCAGTAATGGTATTCTTCTGGCGACTCGACCATGCAGACTATTTTTCTTCAAGTGCCCCCTTACTGTGCATCTTGATACAGCCACACTGCTAGTTTTCAGAGAGTCCTGCATTTCAGATGATGTTATTTGTGGGTTTTTCTTTGCATCCTGAACAATTTTCCTGGCAGGTCTGGATGACATTTTTGTTGGTCTACCGGTCCGTGATTTTGTTTTTATAGAGCCCCTGATTTTCTATTTGATAATCACAGTTTGAACGCTGCTGACTGGAATTATCAATTCCTTGGATATCTGTTATGGTTCTCAATGGCAAGAGAACATAGCCCAGCAAACATACGAACTAGCTCTTGGAAGGATGGAAACTAAACTGACCATGAACTAAACCTGCCGCACAACTAACAGTAGCCGGGTAGCGTAGCCTGCGTTTTATCCCTAGACGCCCAGCGCCGGCCGGAGGACTAACTAAACCTGGCAGAGGAAAATATAGTCCTGGCTCACCTCTAGAGAAATTTCCCCGAAAGGCAGACAGAGGCCCCCACAAATATTGGCGGTGATTTTAGATGAAATGACAAACGTAGTATGAAAATAGGTTTAGCAAAATTGAGGTCCGCTTACTAGATAGCAGGAAGACAGAAAGGGCACTTTCATGGTCAGCTGAAAACCCTATCAAAATACCATCCTGAAATTACTTTAAGACTCTAGTATTAACTCATAACATCAGAGTGGCAATTTCAGATCACAAGAGCTTTCCAGACACAGAAACGAAACTACAGCTGTGAACTGGAACAAAATGCAAAAACAAACAAGGACTAAGTCCAACTTAGCTGGGAGTTGTCTAGCAGCAGGAACATGCACAGAAAGGCTTCTGATTACAATGTTGACCGGCATGGAAGTGACAGAGGAGCAAGGCTAAATAGCGACTCCCACATCCTGATGGAAACAGGTGAACAGAGAGGATGATGCACACCAGTTCAATTCCACCAGTGGCCACCGGGGGAGCCCAAAATCCAATTTCACAACAGTACCCCCCCCTCAAGGAGGGGGCACCGAACCCTCACCAGAACCACCAGGGCGATCAGGATGAGCCCTATGAAAGGCACGGACCAAATCGGAGGCATGAACATCAGAGGCAGTCACCCAAGAATTATCCTCCTGACCGTATCCCTTCCATTTGACCAGATACTGGAGTTTCCGTCTGGAAACACGGGAGTCCAAGATTTTTTCCACAACGTACTCCAACTCGCCCTCAACCAACACCGGAGCAGGAGGCTCAACGGAAGGCACAACCGGTACCTCATACCTGCGCAATAATGACCGATGAAAAACATTATGAATAGAAAAAGATGCAGGGAGGTCCAAACGGAAGGACACAGGGTTAAGAATCTCCAATATCTTGTACGGGCCGATGAACCGAGGCTTAAACTTGGGAGAAGAAACCCTCATAGGGACAAAACGAGAAGACAACCACACCAAGTCCCCAACACAAAGCCGAGGACCAACCCGACGCCGGCGGTTGGCAAAAAGCTGAGTCTTCTCCTGGGACAACTTCAAATTGTCCACTACCTGCCCCCAAATCTGATGCAACCTCTCCACCACAGCATCCACTCCAGGACAATCCGAAGATTCCACCTGACCAGAAGAAAATCGAGGATGAAACCCCGAATTACAGAAAAAGGGAGACACCAAGGTGGCAGAACTGGCCCGATTATTGAGGGCAAACTCCGCTAAAGGCAAAAAAGCAACCCAATCATCCTGATCTGCAGACACAAAACACCTCAAATATGTCTCCAAGGTCTGATTCGTCCGCTCGGTCTGGCCATTAGTCTGAGGATGGAAAGCAGACGAGAAAGACAAATCTATGCCCATCCTAGCACAGAATGCTCGCCAAAATCTAGACACGAATTGGGTACCTCTGTCAGAAACGATATTCTCCGGAATACCATGCAAACGGACCACATTTTGAAAAAACAGAGGAACCAACTCGGAAGAAGAAGGCAACTTAGGCAGGGGAACCAAATGGACCATCTTAGAGAAACGATCACACACCACCCAGATGACAGACATCTTCTGAGAAACAGGAAGATCCGAAATAAAATCCATCGAGATGTGCGTCCAGGGCCTCTTCGGGATAGGCAAGGGCAACAACAATCCACTAGCCCAAGAACAACAAGGCTTGGCCCGAGCACAAACGTCACAAGACTGCACGAAGCCTCGCACATCTCGAGACAGGGAAGGCCACCAGAAGGACCTTGCCACCAAATCCCTGGTACCAAAGATTCCAGGATGACCTGCCAACGCAGAAGAATGAACCTCAGAAATGACTTTACTGGTCCAATCATCAGGAACAAACAGTCTACCAGGTGGGCAACGATCAGGTCTATCCGCCTGAAACTCCTGCAAGGCCCGCCGCAGGTCTGGAGAAACGGCAGACAATATCACTCCATCCTTAAGGATACCTGTAGGTTCAGAATTACCAGGGGAGTCAGGCTCAAAACTCCTAGAAAGGGCATCCGCCTTAACATTCTTAGAACCCGGCAGGTAGGACACCACAAAATTAAACCGAGAGAAAAACAACGACCAGCGCGCCTGTCTAGGATTCAGGCGTCTGGCGGACTCAAGATAAATTAGATTTTTGTGGTCAGTCAATACCACCACCTGATGTCTAGCCCCCTCAAGCCAATGACGCCACTCCTCAAAAGCCCACTTCATGGCCAAAAGCTCCCGATTCCCAACATCATAATTCCGCTCGGCGGGCGAAAATTTACGCGAGAAAAAAGCACAAGGTCTCATCACGGAGCAATCGGAACTTCTCTGCGACAAAACCGCCCCAGCTCCGATTTCAGAAGCGTCGACCTCAACCTGAAAAGGAAGAGCAATATCAGGCTGACGCAACACAGGGGCGGAAGAAAAGCGGCGCTTAAGCTCCCGAAAGGCCTCCACAGCAGCAGGGGACCAATCAGCAACATCAGCACCCTTCTTAGTCAAATCAGTCAATGGTTTAACAACATCAGAAAAACCAGCAATAAATCGACGATAAAAGTTAGCAAAGCCCAAAAATTTCTGAAGACTCTTAAGAGAAGAGGGTTGCGTCCAATCACAAATAGCCTGAACCTTGACAGGATCCATCTCGATGGAAGAGGGGGAAAAAATATATCCCAAAAAGGAAATCTTTTGAACCCCAAAAACGCACTTAGAACCCTTCACACACAAGGAATTAGACCGCAAAACCTGAAAAACCCTCCTGACCTGCTGGACATGAGAGTCCCAGTCATCCGAAAAAATCAAAATATCATCCAGATACACAATCATAAATTTATCCAAATAATCACGGAAAATGTCATGCATAAAGGACTGAAAGACTGAAGGGGCATTTGAAAGACCAAAAGGCATCACCAAATACTCAAAGTGGCCCTCGGGCGTATTAAATGCGGTTTTCCACTCATCCCCCTGCTTAATTCGCACCAAATTATACGCCCCACGAAGATCTATCTTAGAGAACCACTTGGCCCCCTTTATGCGAGCAAACAAATCAGTCAGCAGTGGCAACGGATATTGATATTTAACCGTGATTTTATTCAAAAGCCGATAATCAATGCACGGCCTCAAAGAGCCATCTTTCTTAGCCACAAAGAAAAAACCGGCTCCTAAGGGAGATGACGAAGGACGAATATGTCCCTTTTCCAAGGACTCCTTTATATATTCTCGCATAGCAGCATGTTCAGGCACAGACAGATTAAATAAACGACCCTTAGGGTATTTACTACCCGGAATCAAATCTATGGCACAATCGCACTCCCGGTGCGGAGGTAATGAACCAAGCTTAGGTTCTTCAAAAACGTCACGATATTCAGTCAAGAATTCAGGAATCTCAGAGGGAATAGATGATAAAATGGAAACCACAGGTACGTCCCCATGCGTCCCCTTACATCCCCAGCTTAACACAGACATAGCTTTCCAGTCAAGGACTGGGTTATGAGATTGCAGCCATGGCAATCCAAGCACCAACACATCATGTAGGTTATACAGCACAAGAAAGCGAATAATCTCCTGGTGATCCGGATTAATCCGCATAGTTACTTGTGTCCAGTATTGTGGTTTATTGCTAGCCAATGGGGTGGAGTCAATCCCCTTCAGGGGTATAGGAGTTTCAAGAGGCTCCAAATCATACCCACAGCGTTTGGCAAAGGACCAATCCATAAGACTCAAAGCGGCGCCAGAGTCGACATAGGCATCCGCGGTAATAGATGATAAAGAACAAATCAGGGTCACAGATAAAATAAACTTAGACTGTAAAGTGCCAATTGAAACAGACTTATCAAGCTTCTTAGTACGCTTAGAGCATGCTGATATAACATGAGTTGAATCACCGCAATAGAAGCACAACCCATTTTTTCGTCTAAAATTCTGCCGTTCACTTCTGGACAGAATTCTATCACATTGCATATTCTCTGGCGTCTTCTCAGTAGACACCGCCAAATGGTGCACAGGTTTGCGCTCCCGCAGACGCCTATCGATCTGGATAGCCATTGTCATGGACTCATTCAGACCCGCAGGCACAGGGAACCCCACCATAACATCCTTAATGGCATCAGAGAGACCCTCTCTGAAATTCGCCGCCAGGGCGCACTCATTCCACTGAGTAAGCACAGCCCATTTACGGAATTTCTGGCAGTATATTTCAGCTTCGTCTTGCCCCTGAGATAGGGACATCAAGGCCTTTTCCGCCTGAAGTTCTAACTGAGGTTCCTCATAAAGCAACCCCAAGGCCAGAAAAAACGCATCCACATTGAGCAACGCAGGATTCCCTGGAGCCAATGCAAAAGCCCAATCCTGAGGGTCGCCCCGGAGCAAAGAAATCACAATCCTGACCTGCTGAGCAGGATCTCCAGCAGAGCGAGATTTCAGGGACAAAAAAAACTTGCAATTATTTTTGAAATTTTGAAAGCAAGATCTATTCCCCGAGAAAAATTCAGGCAAAGGAATTCTAGGTTCAGATATAGGAACATGAACAACAAAATCTTGTAAGTTTTGAACTTTCGTGGTGAGATTATTCAAACCTGCAGCTAAACTCTGAATATCCATTTTAAACAGGTGAACACAGAGCCATTCCAGGATTAGAAGGAGAGAGAGAGAGAAAGGCTGCAATATAGGCAGACTTGCAAGAGATTCAATTACAAGCACACTCAGAACTGAGAAAAAAAAAAAAAAAAAATCTTCAGCAGACTTCTCTTTTCTCTCCTTTCTCTGTCAATTAATTTAACCCTTTCAGGCCGGTCAAACTGTTATGGTTCTCAATGGCAAGAGAACATAGCCCAGCAAACATACGAACTAGCTCTTGGAAGGATGGAAACTAAACTGACCATGAACTAAACCTGCCGCACAACTAACAGTAGCCGGGTAGCGTAGCCTGCGTTTTATCCCTAGACGCCCAGCGCCGGCCGGAGGACTAACTAATCCTGGCAGAGGAAAATATAGTCCTGGCTCACCTCTAGAGAAATTTCCCCGAAAGGCAGACAGAGGCCCCCACAAATATTGGCGGTGATTTTAGATGAAATGACAAACGTAGTATGAAAATAGGTTTAGCAAAATTGAGGTCCGCTTACTAGATAGCAGGAAGACAGAAAGGGCACTTTCATGGTCAGCTGAAAACCCTATCAAAATACCATCCTGAAATTACTTTAAGACTCTAGTATTAACTCATAGCATCAGAGTGGCAATTTCAGATCACAAGAGCTTTCCAGACACAGAAACGAAACTACAGCTGTGAACTGGAACAAAATGCAAAAACAAACAAGGACTAAGTCCAACTTAGCTGGGAGTTGTCTAGCAGCAGGAACATGCACAGAAAGGCTTCTGATTACAATGTTGACCGGCATGGAAGTGACAGAGGAACAAGGCTAAATAGCGACTCCCACATCCTGATGGAAACAGGTGAACAGAGAGGATGATGCACACCAGTTCAATTCCACCAGTGGCCACCGGGGGAGCCCAAAATCCAATTTCACAACAGATATCTTTGTATCCCTTTTCTGTTTTATTCAGTTCAACTACCTTTTCCCATAGATCCGTTGACAATTCTTTTGCTTTCCCCATGACTCACAATCCTGAAACATCAGTGGCTGGATAAAAGATGCAAGAGTCTGTCTGGATCCCAGAAACTCAGCTATTATGCACACACACTTATTACAAGCAAACATGTCACAGGTGAGGATTTTACATTTAGCAGCCATTCAAAACCATTTGTGTCAACTTCTGTGTATGTTATCAGGCCAAAATCACCAGGGTATGTGAACTTTTTATCAGGGCCATTTGGATGTTTTGAGTTGTTATGATTTAGAAAGCGAAAACACAGTAGTTTGACAATAAATGGATTCACCCAACCACTAACCATGAGTGGAGAAAACGTTTTGGTGTTATCATTCATATTCTCTGAAAAAAGGCCAAGAAAGCAAAAATTCTGCTATGGTATGTAAACTTTTGAGCACAATTATGTTAATTAATACTGATAAAGTACCAAGAAAGGGGACTCCTGCACCCAAGATCAATGGGTGCCCATGCACACAACTGCAAGGTCATATAAGGGTCCAACCAAATTAAAGCTTGTAAATGATCCTAATGCAGGAAAGCTTTAAAAAAGTAAGGGGTATATATCCAGTGTTCCAAAAATATAGGAAGAAATATAATAGAAGAAATAAACCTGTGTGGCTGCCAAGAGGAACACCACTGACTCACATTTTGCATGCAGCTTGTTCTGAGAGGTGATGTCAGAGTGTTATAGGGGGTCTTTCATATATCAGCTGTTTCCCATGAATGTATCCACTGCATCCCAAGACCGGAAGTCAGAAGTCGACTTCTGGTGTCACTTTCGCCCACCCACACCAGACAGCATAGCACAGGAGGGAAGAAGCAAGGCAAGGATGCGCCATCATGGTTATCTGAACCGGAGCTGGCAACATAAACCGGAGGTCTGGGATCAATGTCTGTCATCACCTCCCCCCCACAGCGAGAACTTCACAGTGCGGGCTAAAGGTAAGTAAGGAGGACGCGTCAAAAATGTGCATATCTGTTCGCACAAATTGGCATTGCCCGAGACAATTGAGTGACCTAATATGTACCTTTGACAATAAATAAAGACACGTCACTCTAGGAAATGCTGAAACAAGACCTTCCCTGGCATCTTTGGATATAACCCTCTGTTGGAAGACGTGATCAACAATCAGCCGAAGTTGGCCTTGAAAGGAAGAAGTGGGGTAAGTTTCTTATAGTAAGTACAGTGCTCTGCAAATTAATTGGGACAAAGCATTTTTAAGTAAAATCGTAAGTTGGTTACCAGTCAGTGACTCAAACCAGTTTTAATATATTATAAATAAATCTCATATCTGCTAAAGGAGGACATATCTCTTACTAAAATTAGTATGTAACAGTGCATTATAACATTTTATTATTAATTATTCAAAAATATGTGTTTTTTTGCTTTGTCCCAATTAATTTGCACAGCACTGTACCATCCCTTAACCCCTTAATGACTGCCGATACATCTTTTAAATGCGAAAATTAAGTGTACTTTTTTCTCAGCGCCGCTTTTTAGTTTGGGTCTAAAGTAATTTTTTTGTTAAAAAAGTAAAATGTAAATTTTTTCCTTCCACATTGCTTTAGTTCTTGTGAAGTAACTGAGTTAATAAACTTCTTGAATGTGATTTTGAGCATCTTGAGGGGTGTCATTTTTGGTATTTTCTGTCATATTGACCCCCCAAACTCACTTCAAATGTGAGGTGGTCCCTAAAAAAATGGTTTTGTAAATGTTGTTGGAAAAATTAGAAATCGCTGGTCAAATTGTAACCCTTATAACGTCTTAACAAAAAAAATTATGTTTCCAAAATTGTGCTGATGTAAAGTGGATATGTGGGAAATGTTATTTATTAACTATTTTGTGCGATATGACTCTGTTTTAAGGGCACAAAAATTAAAGGTTTTAAAATTGCAACATTTTCAAAATGTTTGTCAAATTTCAATTTTTTTCATAAATTAGCGCAAGTTATATCGAAGAAACTATCATGAAGTACAAAATGTCACGAAGAAAACAATCTCAGAATCAGTGGATTTTGTTGAAGCGTTCCAGAGGTATAACCTCATAAAGTAACAGTGGTCAGAACTGTAAAAATTGGCTTGGTCAGTGAGGTCAAAATTGGCTCCGTCACTAAGGAGTTAATTGCCTTCCTTCTCATGCAAATTTACAGGCCAAACAACAACATTTCTACAATTGTTGGTGGGTTTGATGACTACTTCTTTTATTTGTTTCAATTCCCCTAATGTCTGTCTCTGGGGGGTAAAAGATTGTCAATATAGATACCACCTGGAATTTTGTAAATTTTTTCTGTCACAAGTTTCACAAATAATGAAATTTTGGGAAGCAAATCCAAAGGTGGAAATTTCTTGATTTTGGGAAAGATGTACTTACCCCCGCCATGGTGGTGTCTTGTTTTTCACACAGCTCTTCAAGAATTTTAATAGCTTCCAATTTCTGTATCATCGATATCCCATCTGTCCTCGGTTTTTCATGTAGTGTTTTCAGAGCTAATTTTTGAGCACAGAAATGTAAGTCCTTCACAGTTGTGAACAACTCAAAAGAACATGTGGGGGAGAAGGTGAGACCCAAACTTAAAACTTCAATCACTTCTGGAGAGAGGCAAATGTTGGATAAATTAAGGACCTGCGGTTTTGTATACTCTATTGTCCTACTAGTATTGTTTCTCTTCTTCAAATCCCCTGAAATTGTTGGTCTTGCATTTTCCCCTTTTAATGGTTATCTTATCCCTTCTGTTTGAGATTTAAGGTACCTTCACACTGAACAACTTAACAACGATAACGATAGCGTTCCGTGACGTTGCAGCGTCCTGGATAGCGATATCGTTGTGTTTGACACGCAGCAGCAATCTGGATCCTGCTGTGACATCATTGGTCGGAGCTAGAAGGCCAGCACCTTATTTCGTCGCTGGCTCACCCGCTGACATCGCTGAGTCGGCGTGTGTGATGCAGATTCAGCGATGTCTTCACTGGTAACCAGGGTAAACATCGGGTTACTAAGCGCAGGGCCGCGCTTAGTAACCCGATATTTACCCTGGTTACCATTGTAAATGTAAAAAAACCCAAACACTACATACTTACATTCCGGTGTCTGTCGGGTCCCCCGGCGTCCACTTCCCTGCACACTGTCAGCGCCGGCCGGCCGTAAAGCAGAGCACAGCGGTGACGTCACCGCTCTGCTTTAGGGCCGGCGCTGACACAGTGCAGGGAAGCAGACGCCGGGGTACCCGACAGACACTGGAATGTAAGTATGTAGTGTTTGGGTTTTTTTACATTTACACTGGTAACCAGGGTAAACATCGGGTTACTAGGCACGGCCCTGCGCTTAGTAACCCGATGTTTACCCTGGTTACCCGGGGACTTCGGCATTGTTGGTCGCTGGAGAGCTGTCTGTGTGACAGCTCTCCAGTGACCACACAACAACGAAACAGCGACGCTGCAGCGATCGGCATCGTTGTCTATATCGCTGCAGCGTCGCTTAATGTGACGGTACCCTTAGTCAGTGGAGGTAATAGATTGATGTGATATTAGATGTTGAATGTTTATCAGAGTTGGTCTGTCACCAGTTATATACAGTATGTGAGTAATCATCCTGTAAAGGTACCTTCACACTCAGCAACTTTGCAAAGAGAACGACAACAATCCGTGACGTTGCAGCTTCCTGGATAGCGATCTCGTTGTGTTTGACATGCAGCAGCGATCTGGATCCCGCTGTGCCATTGCTGGTCGGAGCTAGAAGTCCAGAACTTTATTTCGTCGCCAGGTCGGCGTGTATCGTCATGTTTGACATCAAAAGCAACAGCGCCAGCAACGAGCATAGGGGGCATCGCAGCGTCTCTTTCTAGCCAGTCGGTACACTCCGGCTGTTTGACATGGAGCTAACAACCAGCGAGAACGATAAGTGAGTCACCATTACGTCACTGGATCGCTCCTGCATCGTTCTGGAGTTGCTGTGTTTGACGTCTCTACAGCGACCTAAACAGCGACGCTCCAGCGATCTAGTTTAGGTCGGCTCGTTGTCTATATCGCCGCAGCATCGCTGAGTGTGACGGTACCTTAAGTCACGTGGAAATTTCCTCATTTTTCCTTCCTGTGCCTCCTTCTTCCATATTACAAACTGTTTGTCAGTACCCACTTTAAATTCTTCAATACTTGCTGTGGAAAGAATATCTTTCAATTTTGCTTGTTTCGTTTCAATCTCCATTTCAATGTTCTCCAAGCTTTTTTTATTTAAGCCAATAAGCAATTCAATAAGGGAGCTGGAACTCAAATTAGAGGCTTCCATCTACTCCGAAAGAACATGTCTTCCACAGTGAAAGATGGCATCATTTTATTACCGAGGTCTCTAGGAATGAGACTTTTTGTTAGATAAATTTTCAAAGATGCCTTGTTTTCATCCGCTTTTTCAGAAGAAATTAAATACTATTTTGAGTTTCTGATGTAAGCCCACCTCATGTTGAGTTATTCTTACTGAACTCTCCATTAAAAACCGTGTCAATACGGGACAGTGAGGACTGATCCCTGGACTTAATGTCCATACTGGCCAAGAAAAGTTCTGCAAACAATACAGAAAAAAGACCAAATAGTCAGGGCTCTGCCACACACTTACAGTTAGGTCCATATATATTTGGACAGAGACAACATTTTTCTAATTTTTGTTATAGACATTACCACAATGAATTTTAAGCAAAACAATTCAGATGCAGTTGAAGTTCAGACTTTCAGCTTTCATTTGAGGGTATCCACATTAAAATTGGATGAAGGGTTTAGGAGTTTCAGCTCCTTAACATGTGCCACCCTGTTTTTAAAGGGACCAAAAGTAATTGGACAATTGACTCCAAGGCTATTTCATGGACAAGTGTGGACAATCCCTTCGTTATGTCATTCTCAATTAAGCAGATAAAAGGCCTGGAGTTGATTTGAGGTGTGGTGCTTGCATTTGGAAGGTTTTGCTGTGAAGTAAACATGCGGTCAAAGGAGCTCTCCATGCAGGTGAACCAAGCCATCTGTAAGCTGCGAAAACAGAAAAAACCCATCCGAGAAATTGCTACAATATTGGGAGTGGCAAAATCTACAGTTTGGTACATCCTGAGAAAGAAAGAAAGCACTGGTGAACTCATTAATGCAAAAAGACCTGGACACCCACGGAAGACAACAGTGGTGGATGATCGCAGAATAATCTCCATGGTGAAGAGAAACCCCTTCACAACAGCCAACCAAGTGAACAATACTCTTCAGGAGGTCGGCGTATCAATATCCAAATCTACCATAGAGAGAAGACTGCATGAAAGTAACTACAGAGGGTTCACTGCACGGTGCAAGCCACTCATAAGCATCAATAATAAAAAGGCTAGACTGGACTTTGCTAAAAAACATCTAAAAAAGCCAGCACAGTTCTGGAAGAACATTCTTTGGACAGATTAAACCAAGATCAACCTCTACCAGAATGATGGAAAGAGAAAAGTATGGCGAAGGCTTGGTACAGCTCATGATCCAAAGCATACCACCTCATCTGTAAAACACGGCGGAGGCAGTGTGATGGCTTGGGCATGCATGGCTGCCAGTGGCACTGGGTCACTAGTGTTTATTGATGATGTGACACAGGACAGAAGCAGCCGAATGAATTTTGAGGTATTCAGAGACATACTGTGTGCTCAGATCCAGCCAAATGCAGCCAAACTGGTCGTGGTTTCATACTACAGATGGACAATGACCCAAAACATAAAGCCAAAGCAACCCAGGAGTTTATTAAAGCAAAGAAGTGGAATATTCTTGAATGGCCAAGTCAGTCACCTGATCTCAACCCAATTGAGCATGCATTTCACTTGTTAAAGACTAAACTTCAGACAGAAAGGCCCACAAACAAACAGCAACTGAAAACCACCGCAGTGAAGGCCTGGCAGAGCATCAAAAAGGAGGAAACACAGCGTCTGGTGATATCCATGAGTTCAAGACTTCAGGCAGTCATTGCCAACAAAGGGTTTTCAACCAAGTACTAGAAATGAACATTTCATTTAAAATTATTGAATCTGTCCAATTACTTTTGGTCCCTTTAAAAACAGGGTGGCACATGTTAAGGAGCTGAAACTCCTAAACCCTTCATCCAATTTTAATGTGGATACCCTCAAATGAAAGCTGAAAGTCTGAATTTCAACTGCATCTGAATTGTTTTGTTTAAAATTCATTGTGGTAATGTCTATAACCAAAATTAGAAAAATGTTGTCTCTGTCCAAATATATATGGACCTAACGGTATGTACATAATCATATACACATATAGGAGTAGAAGCCAAATTGATTAAATTATTATTGTTATTCAACAATTACTAGACAAATCATGAAATTAATTTAAAAGGAGAGTATGAAACATAAGCTAAGCCACCACAGAAAAAAAACATTCCTTCATGAAGAAAGTTCATGATTCAATCATAAGAATTTTTTAATTTCTCCCTATTTGAAACTAATGTGCTTTGTTTAGGGAGGACTGTTTTGTTCCACCATTTGTTAGGTGTCGTTTTCCCGACGCTGCACAGGGGAATATCGAACCATGTCCGTTGCAGTCTCCCATTCTTCTCCAGCCATAGTGGAGCCTGCTCAGCAGAGACGTCGGTCCCAGCATCTGGCTCAGGCAGATACTGTGCGCTTGGTTACTGCTGCCCTTCCAGGTCCAGCCATTGTAACCAGCACTGATCAGCGGCGAGCAGACGCTCCTGGGACTAAGTCCTTCTTTTCCTCTACTGAGCATGCCCAAGGGACGACCTCTCATTGGAGGTCGGGGGTCAAATGCTCAGGTCCTGTGGCAGCTCCTATTGGATCACTAGGAAGGTCCCGGAGAGCTTCCGCTATAAAAGGTTCGCATGGCCGCACGGCCATGCCCTAGTATAAACTTGATAATGTGTGTGTGTAGATGAATAACTGTCGGTGGATGAAAGCTCCTTAATCATTCCCATTCCTTGTGTCATTGACTGCTCGTGAATGGTGGAAGCTATCTAGCGCCTGACAGTGCTACCTGCACATGTAGCACACGTTACAGTGCCTTTTTGCAGTGCCTGTCTGTATGGCACCGTGCTCAATCAGTGCACTTTCCTGACAGCCTGTCAGTGTAGGGTGGGAATTCCCGCTTGGACTCTGCATCTGACTCGGGGCATCCTTAGGCACGGGCTCAAAAGTCAGCAAGGGTCAGAGCGAGTCCAATAACCAGTTTAGTGGGGGTGATTCATAGGGATCCCACTAGTGTCTTGCAGCTGCACCCTGTGACTGCTAACAGGGCGCAGTGTATTTTGGCGACTCTGTGAAGCAACAGAGTTCACTTCCATACACACTGGGTGAAGTCTAACCCACGTGTGAGCAAGTGTCAATCCGCCATTACTCAGCAGCAAGTACCATCTCTGCATGGTGGACCCCAGGCTGTGAACACACCTCATATCTACTTCTTTATTATTTGGTGCCTTCCACTAGCCCTAACACCATTGTTACCTGTTGTCCATTATTATATGGTCCTTAAAAAGAAAAAAAATTAATTGAAATTGATGTAGCACATGTTGCACGAGGTAGAACTTTGTTTAATTGCGTTTTCTACTACTATGATATATACTTTCTTGGAATATGATCCTTTTTAAAAATTCTTATGATTTACTAATGAATAATGCGCTTTTTTGTTTACGAAGGAAGGTTTTTTCTGTGATGGTTTAGCTTATGTCTGAATTCATTAATCGGAAATTGTCCCTCTCCAATTAACAATGCCTTATTACCACCACAGGGCATAGGTGAACAAAACAAGACTTCCTGATGTTGACCATTCTTGTTGGACCATTCAATGGATTCAGAGTCTCTAGGTCCCTGCCAAACAACCCGGAGTATGATTTCTGACCAATCTTTAATGAGTTTGGAGAAGAAGCTAGGTTTGAGATCCAAATCTGACTACATAAAGGTCATTAACTCAGCAAGTGTGATGCGGCTGCAGTGCAGTTTAGCACAACCTCCCCCAGGGGTGCTGGTGAGGGAAGAGAGGTTGCACACTCACAGCATAGCAACACTGAGCAGCCACACAGGTGTCATAGGTAATGAAAGAGTGGTCAGATGAGCAGAGTCAGAAACTGTCAGGAGCAGAAGCACCAGAGGTCACAGCCATGCACAAAGTCAGAGAAAAGCCAGAAATCAGAGCCAAACGGGAGCGTGGTATCTAAAATGTGAGACATAAGACAAAGTCGGGGTATAAGCCAGAAGTCAAAGCCGGTCGGGGAGCAAGGTATAAGAGACTGAAAGCAAGAGGCAGGGTTCAGAGATCAGGCCGAGTCATACACTGTACGAAAAACCACCAGATGATGTTATGATCCTGGTGGCAAGGATCGCAAACTGACCTGCTAAGTAACAGAAATCCTTAGGACAAGCTCTGGGGATGTGGGAGCTATACTGACCGCAACCCTGATTCTATCAATACACACTATAGGCAGCCGTGGAGCGTTATCTAAAATCCTAGACGCCTCGTCACAGCCTGAGAAACTAGCTACCCCTAGAGAGAAAGCAAGCCTCACTTGCCTCAGAGAAATCACCCCAAAGTTTTAGACAGCCCCCTGTTATGATCCCAATGGCAGAGGATCTCTGATATTCCGGCAAGATAGCAAAAATATAAATACTGCTCTAGGGAGGTGGAAACGGGGCTAAACGCATACCTGATCCTGACACAAACAACTAAAAGTAGCCGGTGAACGTGCCTACGTTGGTTCTAGACGTCTCGAGCCAGCCGGAGAACTGACTACCCCTAGAGGGAAAAAATAAGACCTCGCTTGCCTCCAGAGAAATTGAACCCCAAAGACATAGAAAGCCCCCAACAAATAATAACGGTGAGGCAAGAGGAAAACACAAACGTAGAGATGAACTAGATTCAGCAAAGTGAGGCCCAATAGTCTAGATAGCAGAAAATAGATAGTGGACTATGCGGTTAGCAGAAAACCCTACAAAACATCCACGCTGAACATTCAAGAACCCCCACATCGACTGACGGTGTGGAGGGAGAATATCAGCCCCCTAGAGCTTCCAGCGAGTCAAAAATCAAATGTAAAGCAAGCTGGACAAAAACACGGAATAATGCAAACGATCCAAATTGTACAAAACAGACTTAGCTTTTCTTGCATGAGGCAGACTGAAAGGAATCCGGAGGAGACCAAATAGGTCTGGATACAATGATGCCAGGCAAGAGACTGAGTCCAGAGGAGACTCAAATAGGAAACACCCGCTGCTTAACGACACAGCTGGAGCTCAGGCCTGCAACAAGACATACCTAACACAATACCGTTAGTGACCACCAGAGGGAGACAAGAAACACAGTTCACAACAGTACCCCCCCCTTGAGGAGGGGTCACCGAACCCTCACCAAGACCCCCAGGGCGATCAGGATGAGCAGCGTGAAAGGCAAGAACCAAATCAGCCGCATGAACATCAGAGGCGACAACCCAGGAAATACGAGAATCCAGAATCTTCTCCACCACGTACTCCAACTCGCCCTCAACCAAAACCGGGGCAGGAGGCTCAACAGCAGGAACCATAGGCACCACGTACCGCCGCAACAAGGACCTATGGAACACATTATGAATAGCAAAAGACGCTGGAAGGTCCAAGCGAAAAGACAACGGGTTAAGGATTTCCAAAATCTTATAAGGACCGATAAAGCGAGGCTTGAACTTAGGAGAGGAGACTTTCAAAGGAACATGCCGAGAAGACAACCAAACCAAATCCCCAACACGAAGTCGGGGACCCACACCGCGGCGGCGGTTGGCAAACCGCTGGGCCTTGTCTTGTGACAATTTCAAATTGTCCACCACATGGTTCCAAATCCGCTGCAACCTATCCACCACAGAATCAACCCCAGGACAGTCAGAAGGTTCAACCTGACCCGAGGAAAAACGAGGATGAAAACCAGAGTTGCAGAAAAAGGGTGAAACCAAGGTGGCAGAACTAGCCCGATTATTAAGGGCAAACTCGGCCAGTGGCAAAAAGGTAACCCAGTCGTCCTGATCAGCAGAAACAAAACATCTCAAATAAGTCTCTAACGTCTGATTAGTTCGCTCGGTCTGGCCATTAGTCTGAGGATGAAAAGCCGACGAAAAAGACAAATCAATACCCATCTTAGCACAAAAGGATCGCCAGAATCTGGACACAAACTGGGATCCTCTGTCAGATACAATATTCTCAGGGATGCCATGCAAACGAACCACATTCTGAAAGAACAAAGGAACCAAATCAGAGGAGGAAGGCAACTTAGGCAAGGGCACCAAATGGACCATTTTAGAAAAACGATCGCACACCACCCAGATGACAGACATCTTCCGAGACACCGGAAGATCCGAAATGAAATCCATGGAAATGTGCGTCCAAGGCCTCTTCGGGATAGGCAAGGGCAAAAGCAACCCGCTGGCACGAGAACAGCAAGGCTTAGCCCGAGCACAAATCCCACAGGACTGCACAAAAGAACGCACATCCCGCGACAAGGAAGGCCACCAAAAGGACCTGGCAACCAAATCTCTGGTACCGAAAATCCCAGGATGTCCCGCCAACACGAAGAATGAACCTCAGAAATAACTCTGTTGGTCCATCCATCAGGGACAAACAATCTCTCTGGTGGACAACGATCAGGCCTATCAGCCTGAAATTTTTGCAGCCCTCGTCGCAAATCTGGGGAAATGGCAGACAAAATTACTCCCTCTCTGAGAATACCAGCCGGCTCAGAGACTCCCGGAGAATCAGGCACAAAACTCCTAGAAAGTGCATCAGCCTTCACGTTCTTCGAACCAGGCAGGTACGAGACCACAAAGTCAAAACGGGAGAAAAACAACGACCAACGGGCCTGTCTAGGATTCAGGCGCTTGGCAGACTCGAGGTAAATCAGATTTTTATGATCAGTCAAGAACACCACACGATGTCTAGCTCCCTCGAGCCAATGTCGCCACTCCTCAAATGCCCACTTCATGGCCAACAACTCCCGATTACCAACATCGTAGTTCCGCTCAGCAGGCGAAAATTTCCTTGAAAAGAAGGCGCATGGCTTCATCACGGAGCCATCAGAACTTTTTTGCGACAAAACAGCCCCTGCACCAATTTCAGAAGCATCAACTTCAACCTGGAAGGGAAGAGAGACATCCGGCTGGCACAAGACTGGCGCTGAAGTAAACCGACGCTTCAGCTCCCGAAAGGCCTCCATGGCCGCAGGAGACCAATTCGCAACATCAGAACCCTTCTTGGTCATATCCGTCAAAGGTTTAACCACGCTGGAGAAATTAGCGATAAAACGACGGTAAAAATTAGCAAAGCCCAAGAACTTCTGCAGGCTCTTAACAGACGTGGGCTGAGTCCAGTCATGAATGGCACGGACCTTAACTGGGTCCATCTCCACAGTAGAAGGGGAAAAAATAAAACCCCCCAAAAAAACCTTCTGTACCCCAAAGATACATTTTGAGCCCTTCACAAATAGAGCATTCTCCAGCAAAACCTGAAACACCATCCTGACCTGGTTCACATGGGACTCCCAATCATCAGAAAAAACCAAAATATCATCCAGATAAATAATCATAAATTTATCCAGATATTTCCGGAAGATGTCATGCATGAAAGACTGAAACACAGAAGGAGCATTAGATAATCCGAAAGGCATCACCAGGTACTCAAAATGACCCTCAGGCGTATTAAATGCCGTTTTCCATTCATCTCCCTGCTTTATGCGCACAAGGTTATACGCACCACGAAGATCTATCTTGGTGAACCAACTGGATCCCTTAATCCGAGCAAACAAATCAGACAACAATGGCAAAGGATACTGAAATTTAACAGTGATCTTATTCAGAAGACGATAATCAATACAAGGTCTCAGAGACCCGTCTTTCTTGCCCACAAAAAAGAATCCTGCACCAAGAGGGGACGAGGATGGGCGAATATGTCCCTACTCCAAAGACTCCTTTATATAACTCCGCATCGCGGCATGCTCTGGCACAGATAAATTAAAGAGTCGTCCCTTAGGAAACTTACTACCAGGAATCAAATATATAGCACAATCACAGTCCCTATGAGGAGGAAGGGCACTGGACCTGGCCTCATTAAATACATCCTGAAAGTCTGACAAAAACTCAGGGATCTCAGAAGGAGTAGAAGAAGCAATAGACACCAATGGAGAATCGCCATGAATCCCCTGACACCCCCAACTAGACACAGTCATAGCTTTCCAATCTAAAACTGGATTATGGGCCTGTAACCATGGCAGACCCAAAACGACAACATCATGCATTTTATGCAGTACCAAAAAACGAATCACCTCCTGATGTACAGGAGTCATGCACATGGTCACCTGCGTCCAATACTGAGGTTTATTCTCTGCCAATGGCGTAGAATCAATTCCTCTAAGAGGAATAGGATTTTCCAAAGGCTCCAGGACAAAACCGCAGCGCTTGGCAAACGACAAATCCATCAGACTTAAAGCAGCACCAGAATCCACAAAAGCCATAACTGAGTAAGAAGATAATGAACAAATTAAAGTCACAGACAAAATAAACTTAGGCTGAAAAGTACCAATGGCGACAGGATTAACTTTTTTCTTTAAACGTTTAGAGCATGCTGAGATAACATGTGTTGAATCACCACAGTAGAAACACAACCCATTTTGACGTCTATGATTTTGTCTCTCGGCTCTGGTCAGAATTCTGTCACATTGCATAGAATCAGGTGACCGTTCAGACAGCACCGCCAAAGGATTATCAGATTTGCGCTCCCGCAAACGTCGATCAATTTGAATAGCTAGAGCCATTGAATCATTTAGACCTGTAGGGATAGGAAACCCCACCATCACATCTTTAATGGCTTCAGAAAGACCATTTCTGAAATTTGCGGCCAGTGCACACTCATTCCATTGAGTAAGCACGGACCATTTCCGAAATCTTTGGCAATATACCTCAGCTTCGTCCTGACCCTGAGAGATAACCAGCATCATTTTTTCAGCCTGATTTTCAAGACTAGGCTCCTCATAAAGCAAACCAAGTGCCAGAAAAAACGCATCAACATTCACCAATGCAGGATCTCCTGGCGCCAGAGAGAAGGCCCAATCCTGAGTGTCGCCGCGCAAGAAGGAAATAACAATCTTAACTTGCTGAGCGGAATCACCAGAGGAACGAGGTTTCAGAGACAGAAACAATTTACAATTATTCCTAAAATTCAGGAATTTAGATCTATCTCCAAAAAACGGCTCAGGAATAGGTATTTTTGGTTCAGACATAGGGCTATGGATAACAAAATCCTGAATGCTTTGCACCCTAGCAGCAAGCTGATCCACACTAGAAGTCAAAGTCTGGACATTCATATCTGCAGCAGAGTTTCAGCCACTCAGAGAAAAAGGGGATGGAAGAAGCTAGGCAAACTGCAGCAAAAAAAAAAAAAAAAAACAACAAAAGAAAAAAACCTCAGAACTTCTTTTTAATTCCGCTTCTGCGATGCATTAAACATTTTCTTTTGGCCTGGCATTCTGTTATGATCCCAATGGCAGAGGATCTCTGATATTCCGGCAAGATAGCAAAAATATAAATACTGCTCTAGGGAGGTGGAAACTGGGCTAACCGCATACCTGATCCTGACACAAACAACTAAAAGTAGCCGGTGAACGTGTCTACGTTGGTTCTAGACGTCTCGAGCCAGCCGGAGAACTGACTACCCCTAGAGGGAAAAAATAAGACCTCGCTTGCCTCCAGAGAAATTGAACCCCAAAGATATAGAAAGCCCCCAACAAATAATAACGGTGATGCAAGAGGAAAACACAAACGTAGAGATGAACTAGATTCAGCAAAGTGAGGCCCAATAGTCTAGATAGCAGAAAATAGATAGTGGACTATGCGGTTAGCAGAAAACCCTACAAAACATCCACGCTGAACATTCAAGAACCCCCACATCGACTGACGGTGTGGAGGGAGAATATCAGCCCCCTAGAGCTTCCAGCGAGTCAAAAATCAAATGTAAAGCAAGCTGGACAAAAACACGGAATAATGCAAACGATCCAAATTGTACAAAACAGACTTAGCTTTTCTTGCATGAGGCAGACTGAAAGGAATCCGGAGGAGACCAAATAGGTCTGGATACAATGATGCCAGGCAAGAGACTGAGTCCAGAGGAGACTCAAATAGGAAACACCCGCTGCTTACCGACACAGCTGGAGCTCAGGCCTGCAACAAGACATACCTAACACAATACCGTTAGTGACCACCAGAGGGAGCCCAGAAACACAGTTCACAACAGCCCCCCACAAATAATAACGGTGAGTTAAGGGGAAAACACAAACGTAGAAATGAAAACAGGTTTTTAGCAAATGAGGCCCGCTAACACTAAATAGACAGAAGACAGCAAGGGATCTGTGCGGTCAGTATAAAATGCTATCAAAAATAATCCACGCAGAGATTACAAGAACCCCCACACCAACTCACAATGTGAGGGGCACAACTCTGCACCCCAGAACTTCCAGCAAGCGAGAATATTACATATAAGCAAGCTGGACAGAACTCATCATATACAGAGAAACATTTTCAAGGAAATAATGAGCAAACATGAACTAGCAAAACTTAGCTTCTCAGGAGGAGACAGGTCACAAGGAAAGTCCAGAGAGATCAGAACCAGTACTGAATACAACGACAGCAGGCAAAAAGTGAAGGTCCAGGTGGAGTTAAATAGAGGCCAGACTAACAGAAAACGAGGCAGCTGGATTCCAGCTACAGACGCGCAGTAAGCACTAAAGGCCACCAGAGGGAGCCCAAGAACAGAACTCACACAATACCACTCATGACCACAGGAGGGAGCCCGAGAAAGGAATTCACAACAGTACCCCCCCCTTGAGGAGGGGTCACCGGACCCTCACCAGAGCCCCCAGGCCGATCCGGACGAGCCAGATGAAAGGCACGAACCAAATCAGCCGCATGGACATCAGAGGCGACAACCCAGGAATTATCCTCCTGACCATAGCCCTTCCACTTAACCAAGTACTGAAGCTTCCGTCTAGAAATACGAGAATCCAAGATCTTCTCCACCACATACTCCAATTCTCCCTCAACCAACACCGGAGCAGGAGGATCAACAAAAGGAACCACAGGCACCACATACCTCCGCAATAATGACCTATGGAACACATTATGAATGGCAAACGATGCTGGGAGGTCCAAACGAAATGACACAGGGTTAAGGATTTCTAAAATCTTATAAGGACCGATGAAACGAGGCTTGAACTTAGGAGAGGAAACCTTCATAGGAACGAAACGAGAAGACAGCCATACCAAATCCCCCACACGAAGTCGGGGACCCACACAGCGACGGCGGTTAGCAAAGCGCTGAGCCTTCTCTTGTGACAACGTCAAATTGTCCACTACGTGGTTCCAAATCTGTTGCAACCTATCCACCACAGAATCCACCCCAGGACAGTTTGAAGGCTCAACCTGACCTGAGGAAATACGAGGATGAAAACCAGAATTGCAAAAAAAAGGTGAAACCAAAGTAGCAGAACTAGCCCGATTATTGAGGGCGAACTCAGCCAATGGCAAAAAGGACACCCAATCATCCTGATCAGACGAAACAAAACATCTCAGATAAGTTTCCAAGGTCTGATTAGTTCGTTCAGTTTGGCCATTCGTCTGAGGATGGAAGGCCGACGAAAACGACAAATCAATGCCCATCTTAGCACAAAAGGACCGCCAAAATCTGGACACAAACTGGGATCCTCTGTCAGACACTATGTTCTCCGGAATCCCATGCAAACGAACCACATTCTGAAAAAACAGCGGCACCAAATCGGAGGAGGAAGGCAGCTTAGGCAAGGGCACCAAATGGACCATTTTAGAAAAACGATCACAAACCACCCAGATGACAGACATCCTCTGAGAGACTGGAAGATCCGAAATAAAAACCATGGAAATATGCGTCCAAGGCCTCTTTGGGACAGGCAAAGGCAAAAGCAAACCACTGGCACGAGAACAGCAAGGCTTGGCCCGAGCACAAATCCCACAGGACTGCACAAAGGAACGCACATCCCGCGACAAGGACGGCCACCAAAAGGACCTAGCTACCAAATCCCTGGTATCAAAAATTCCAGGGTGACCCGCCAACACCGAAGAATGAACCTCGGAAATAACTCTACTGGTCCATCTATCCGGGACAAACAGTCTCTCCGGAGGACAACGGTCAGGTTCATTGGCCTGAAATTCCTGCAGCACCCGCCGCAAATCAGGGGAGATGGCAGACAGAATCACCCCCTCTCTGAGGATACCAGCCGGTTCAGAAACTCCCGGAGAGTCAGGCACAAAACTCCTAGAAAGGGCATCAGCCTTCATGTTCTTTGAACCCGGAAGGTATGAAACCACGAAATTGAAACGGGAGAAAAACAGCGACCATCGAGCCTGTCTAGGATATAACCGTTTGGCAGACTCGAGATAAGTCAAATTCTTGTGATCCGTCAAGACCACCACACGATGTTTGGCTCCCTCAAGCCAATGTCGCCACTCCTCAAATGCCCACTTCATTGCCAACAACTCCCGATTACCAAAATCATAATTCCGCTCGGCAGGCGAAAACTTTCTTGAAAAGAAAGCACATGGCCTCATCATAGAGCCATCAGAGTTTTTCTGCGACAAGACAGCCCCTGCTCCTATCTCAGAGGCATCAACCTCGACCTGGAAAGGGCGAGAGACATCCGGCTGATGCAAGACAGGAGCCGAAGAAAACCGACGTTTCAGCTCCTGAAAGGCCTCCACGGCCGCAGGAGACCAATTGGTCACATCAGAACCCTTCTTGGTCAAATCCGTCAAAGGCATAACCACACTAGAGAAATTAGTGATGAAGCGACGGTAAAAATTAGCAAAGCCCAAGAACTTCTGAAGACTCTTCACTGATGTAGGTTGAGTCCAGTCTTAAATAGCCTGGACCTTAACTGGATCCATCTCAATAGTGGAAGGAGAAAAAATAAAGCCCAAAAAGGAAACCTTCTGGACTCCGAAGAGACATTTAGAGCCCTTCACAAATAAGGCATTGGCACGCAGGACCTGAAATACCATCCTGACCTGCTTCACATGGGATTCACAATCGTCAGAAAATACCAAAATATCATCCAGGTACACAATCATAAATCTATCCAGATACTCTCGGAAGATGTCGTGCATGAAGGACTGAAACACGGAAGGTGCATTAGAGAGCCCAAAAGGCATCACCAAGTACTCAAAATGGCCTTCAGGCGTATTAAATGCCGTTTTCCATTCATTGCCCTGTTTTATACGCACAAGATTATACGCTCCTCGAAGATCTATCTTGGTGAACCAACTAGCCCCCTTAATCCGAGCAAACAGATCAGACAGCAATGGCAAAGGATACTGAAATTTGACCGTGATGTTATTTAGAAGGCGATAATCTATACAAGGTCTCAGAGAACCATCCTTCTTGGCCACAAAAAAGAACCCCGCTCCCAAAGGGGACGAGGACGGGCGACTATGCCCCTTCTCCAGAGACTCCTTTATATAACTCCGCATAGCGGTATGTTCTGGTACAGATAAATTGAAAAGTCGTCCCTTAGGGAACTTACTACCAGGAATCAAATTTATAGCACAATCACAATCCCTATGAGGAGGTAAGGCACTGGATTTGGGCTCATCAAATACATCCTGGTAGTCCGACAGAAATTCAGGGACTTCAGAAGGAGTAGAAGCAGCAATTGACATCAAAGGAGCATCGCCATGAATCCCCTGGCAACCCCAACTTGACACAGACATTGCTTTCCAATCCAGGACTGGATTATGAGCCTGCAGCCATGGCAGACCCAACACGACAACGTCATGCAAATTATGTAACACAAGAAAACAAATCACCTCCTGATGTGCAGGAGTCATGCACATAGTCACTTGAGTCCAGTACTGAGGCTTATTCTTGGCCAATGGCGTAGCATCAATTCCCTTTAGTGGAATAGGAAATTGCAAAGGCTCCAAGATAAAACCACAGCGCCTGGCAAATGACAAATCCATCAAGTTCAGGGCAGCACCTGAATCCACAAAAGCCATAACTGAGTAGGATGACAGGGAGCAAATCAAAGTAACAGACAAAATGAATTTGGGCTGTACAGTACCAATGGTGACAGATTTAGTGAACCTATTTGTGTGCTTAGATTCTGCCGTTCAATTCTGGTCAGAATCCTGTCACATTGCATAGACTCAGGCTTCTGCTCAGAAAATACCGCCAGATGGTGCACAGGTTTGCGCTCCTGCAAACGCCGATCAATCTGAATGGCCAACAACATAGACTCATTCAGACCCGCAGGCGTGGGGAACCCCACCATAACATCCTTAACGGCTTCAGAAAGACCTTTTCTGAAAAGTGCTGCCAGGGCACACTCATTCCACTGAGTGAGCACAGACCATTTCCTAAACTTCTGACAGTAAACCTCTGCTTCATCCAGACCCTGAGAGAGAGCCATCAAAACCTTTTCTGCCTGGTCTATTAGATTAGGTTCCTCATAAAGCAATCCAAGCGCCAGAAAAAACGCATCCACATTTAGTAATGCAGGATCTCCTGGCAGCAGAGAGAATGCCCAATCTTGAGGGTCACCAAGTAACAAAGAAATAATAATTTTAACTTGCTGAACAGGGTCACCAGAGGAACGAGGTCTCAGAGAAAAGAATAATTTACAATTATTTTTGAAATTCAAAAACCTAGATCTATCTCCAGAGAATAACTCAGGAATTTTATTTTAGGCTCTGACATAGGACTGTGAACTACATAATCCTGGATACCTTGTACCCTTGCAGTGAGATGATCCAGACTAGAGGACAGACTCTGAATGTCCATGTCTGCAGCTGAATTCTGAACCACCCAGAGATTAAGGGGAAGAGAGAGGCTAGCCACACTGCAGAGGAAAAAAAAAATGAACTCAGGATCTCTCTTATCCCTCTTTTGCGATGCATTAACTCTTTTATGGCCTGCTGTACTGTTATGATCCTGGTGGCAAGGATCGCAAACTGACCTGCTAAGTAACAGAAATCCTTAGGACAAGCTCTGGGGATGTGGGAGCTATACTGACCGCAACCCTGATTCTATCAATACACACTATAGGCAGCCGTGGAGCATTACCTAAAATCCTAGACGCCTCGTCACAGCCTGAGAAACTAGCTACCCCTAGAGAGAAAGCAAGCCTCACTTGCCTCAGAGAAATCACCCCAAAGTTTTAAACAGCCCCCCACAAATAATAACGGTGAGTTAAGGGGAAAACACAAACGTAGAAATGAAAACAGGTTTTTAGCAAATGAGGCCCGCTAACACTAAATAGACAGAAGACAGCAAGGGATCTGTGCGGTCAGTATAAAATGCTATCAAAAATAATCCACGCAGAGATGACAAGAACCCCCACACCGACTCACGATGTGAGGGGCGCAACTCTGCACCCCAGAACTTCCAGCAAGCGAGAATATTACATATAAGCAAGCTGGACAGAACTCATCATATACAGAGAAACATTTTCAAGGAAATAATGAGCAAACATGAACTAGCAAGACTTAGCTTCTCAGGAGGAGACAGGTCACAAGGAAAGTCCAGAGAGATCAGAACCAGTACTGAATACAACGACAGCAGGCAAAAAGTGAAGGTCCAGGTGGAGTTAAATAGAGGCCAGACTAGCAGAAAACGAGGCAGCTGGATTCCAGCTACAGACCCGCAGTAAGCACTAAAGGCCACCAGAGGGAGCCCAAGTACAGAACTCACACAATACCACTCATGACCACAGGAGGGAGCCCGAGAACGGAATTCACAACAGATGAACACTGAGTTAGGGATAAGGATCGGGTCTCACACAAATATGGGAAGTCAGAAGCAGAAGGATCACCAGGGTACATGGGTCAGCTGCTCTAGCCTGGAAGCATGAACTATCACTGACATTGGCCAGCAGACAGCAGAGGACTGAAACAGCCCAGCCAGTTCCAAAACTTGGCAGAGGGGGTTAACCCCCGCATGACCAGTCCAGAGAGAGGATAGCAGAAAACAAACTCTGGACTGGATCATGACAGCAAGTTTGAGGACTCACAGATCATTCATTACCGCCTACAAGGATGACTCAGATAGTGGAAGCTGAAGAATGTTTGCTGACAGACACCACCCCATAAGAACTTGATGCCATCTTAGGCCCCTTATTCCTCTCCAAAAGACTTTGAAAGGATATTCTCAAAAAAAGTCAAGTTGTTGAGCAGTACAAATTAGGGTTGGGTTATAAAAAGTATCCCAATCTCTGACAATACACTGGAGCATCATCAAATCTATTTTCATCAAATGGAAATAATATGGTACCACCATAAATTTGCCAAAAGAAAGTTGCCAACCAAAACTCTCAGCACGGGCAAGGCGGGCATTAATCAGAGAGGCAACACAGAGACTAAAGGCAAGGTCATACACAGAAATTATGGGGCGACGTAACAGAAGTTCTAATTGCCCCCCTCAAAAAAAATATTATTTGTCGGGATCACAGGAGAACATTCTTCACAGCTTTTCAGCCTTCACATAGTAATTTTCCTCCTGCTCAAGTCCTAGATTTCTATTTCATTGCTCCCATAAAGTATGATGCCAACAAAAGTGCCCTCCAAACACAGTATGATACCCCCATGGTGAATTCCTCTGAATACACAGTATAATGACCCCACCTCAACTCCCAATACAAAGTATTGTGACCCCAACTGTCACAGGTTTACCACAACAGAGAGGAGCCAGAAGACAGCAGCGTCTGATTTCTCCTACTCCTGCACTGATTAGAAGTACTTCACCTTCATATTAAGCGGTACAGGTTTCTTTTAGCAGTGCAGGGGTTAATCTGATTAATTGAGAGCTACTGGAAGCTTTCCTGTAGCAAGGCTCAGCTGTTCACTGTTAGTCACTCCCATCTCCTATATAATCTTGGCCCTGGCAAATACTCATTGTCAGAGGTAGCTTATGCTGCATAGCTGGAGGTATTGGTTGGAGGTTGTTTTTGAGAAGGTGTTTGGTGGCTTTATCTGTGACTGTTGCTAGATTTTGGGTGTAATTCCCCTTCTTCTCCTACTTTGGTTTTCCCCATCCTCCATTCCTCTGCTGTTTGCATGAGTATATTTGTATGATCAGTATTTTCCTTTATCCCTGTTCATATTACCTTTTTATTCTAGTTGGTGTATTATGGTACACTACTACTCCCCTCTTCACTGGGAAAAACTGAAATATCACATGGTCATAAGTATTCAGACCTTTTGCTCAGTATTGAGTAGAAGCACCCTTTTGAGCTAGTACAGCCATGAGCTTTCTTGGGAATGATGCAACAAGTTTTTCACACCTGGATTTGGGGATCCTCTGCCATTCTTCCTTGCAGATCCTCTCCAGTTCCATCAGGTTGAATGGTGAATGTTGGTGGACAGCCATTTTCAGGTCTCTACAGAGATGCTCAAGTGGGTTTAGGTCAGGGCTCTGGCTTGGCCAGTCAAGAATGGTTACAGAGTTGTTCTGAAGCCACTCCTTTGTTATTTTAGCTGTGTTCTTAGGGTCATTGTCTTGTTGGAAGGTGAACCTTCAGCCTAGTCTGAGGTCTAGAGCACTGTGGAAGAGGTTTTCATCCAGGATATCTCTGTACTTGGCCGCATTCATGTTTCCATCAATGACAACCAGTCATCCTGTTCCTGCAGCTGAAAAACACCCTCATAGCATGATGCTGCCACCACCATGTTTCACTGTTGGGATTGTATTGGGCAGGTGATGAGCAGTGCTGTGTTTTCTCCACGCATACTGTTTAGAATTATCACCAAAAAGGTCTATCTTCATCTCATCAGACCAGAGTATCTTATTTCTCATAGTCTGGGAGTCCTTCATTTGTTTTTTAGCAAACTCTATGCGGGCTTTCATATGTCTTGCACTGAGGAGAGGCTTCCATCGAGCCACTCTGCCATAAAGGCCCGACTGGTGGAGGGCTGCAGTGATAGTTGACTTTATGGAACTTCTCCCATTTTCCTACTGCATTTCTGAAGCTCAGCCACAGTGATCATGGGGTTCTTCTTTACCTCTCTCACCAAGGCTCTTCTCCCACGATTGCTCAGTTTGGCTGGATGACCAGGTCTAGGAAGACTTCTGGTGGTCCTAAACTTCTTCCATTTAAGGATTGTGAAGGCCACTGTGCTCTTAGGAACCTTGAGTACTTTAGAAATTCTGCCGAAACTGTGGCTACATCTGTGCCTTGCCACAATTCTGTCTCTGAGCTCATTGGCCAGTTTCTTTGACCTCATGATTCTAATTTGGTCTGACATGCACTGTGAGCTGTGAGGTGTTATATAAACTGGTGTGTGCCTTTCCAGATCAAATGTTATCAGTTTAAATAAATACAGCTGGACTCCAATGAAGGAGTAGAACCATCTCACGGAGGATCACAAGGAAATGGACAGCATGTGACTTAAATATGAGTGTGTGAGCAAAGGATCTGAATACTTATGACCATGTGATATTTAAGTTTTTCTTTTTTATTGAATTTGCAAAAATGTCTACATTTATGTTTTTTCAGTCAAGACGGGGTGCAGAGTGTACATTAATGTGAAAAAATGAACTTTTTTGAATTTACCAAATGGCTGCAATGAAGCAAAGAGTGAAAAATGTAACGGGGTCTGAATACTTTGCATACCCATTGTATATCAATCACTGATAATGAGGGTCATCATAGAGAAATTTCTAGCATATAAATAGGACATAATAAGATGTTGTTTTACACATAAGAGATAAAATAACAGTATTATATTGGGGATTTTTTTAAAACACACATGAATATACAAAAACTTTTAGGCCAACAAGATGCACAGTGGTGATCCAAGAAGAAATAAGGGGCACCACCAGATGGCAGGCACAGAAGTTCAAACTATAAACACAACTGATGACAGGTATGAAAAGATGTAGAAAGCATCCAGAGGGATAACCCTTACTCAAGCTAAAGTGCATAGTTCGAGTGCAAAGTCCAAAGCTGGAGCAGTATTACATAAACAAACATGTGTAA
Source organism: Ranitomeya variabilis (assembly GCF_051348905.1). NCBI lineage: Eukaryota > Metazoa > Chordata > Amphibia > Anura > Dendrobatidae > Ranitomeya > Ranitomeya variabilis. Next base: position 104,846,244 of record NC_135233.1, read on the forward strand.
AGTGCTGATAAAGTAGACTAAATAACTACCTGATCCATAACCAACATAATGCACCCACTATGGTCCTCTACACAATATAATGCACCCCCATGATCCTCCATCAAATATAATGCTCCCCCCATGGTCCACCATACAGTGTAATGCACTCTCCATGATCCTCCATACAATATAATGCACTCCCCATAGTCCTCCATACAAGATAATGCACCCTCCTGTGGTCCTCCATATAGTATAGTGCACTCCCCATGGCCCCCATACAATATAATGCTCCCCCATGATCCTCTATACAATATAATTCGCCCCCATGGTCCTCCATACAATATAATGTACTCCCCATGGTCCTCTACACAATATAATGCAAATCCATGGTCCTTTTTACAATATAATGCAATCCCCATTGTCCTCCATACAATATAATGCACCCTGCATGGTCCGATATACAGAAAAAAACATAAAAGAAGGACCTCCTATCTCTTATCACCCCACCTTGCTTCATCTGCAGACCTGCTCCTTAACTTCAGACCTCTCCTACAAAAATATAATATAAGTCGATCACTCTCCTTCACTCACCTGCTTTCCCTTTCTCTGCTCCTTCTCACTGCTGGTGACATATCCCCCAATCCTGCCCCCCACCTCATACATCCCACTAATCCTCACCCGTATCCTTCTCACACTAAGAGAAATTACCGCAGTCCCTCACACTTAAAATCTGTGCCACTGACTCCCACCCCCCTGCCTCCTCTCTCTGGGGCACTTTGGAATGTCCGCACCATCTTCAACAAGATCCACGTGATCCATTATCTCTTTACTTCCCACAACCTTTCCTTCCTGGCCCTCACTAAGACCTGGCCAACGCCCGATGACACGGCCTCCCCTGCTGCACTGAGTTACGGTGGCTTCCAATTTACCCACACTCCTCGCTCTGGCAACAGACATGGTGGAGAATTTGGTTTCCTTCTTTCTAAAAACTGCTCCTTCAACCCTATCCAACCGCCACCCTCCTTTATCCTCCCTTCTTTCGAGGTTCACTCTGTCTGTATCTACTCTCCCTCTAATCTCCAAATGGCTGTCATATACTTACCACTGGGCTCAGCCACTGCCTTCATTGACCAATACTCCACCTGGCTTCTTCACTTTCTCTCTGCTGACATCCCCATCATCATCATGGGTGACTTTAATATCCCTACTGACCCCTACCAGCCAGCAGCCTCCAAACTCCTGTCGCTTACCTCATCCTTTGGATTTACTCAGTGGTCCTCCACAGCCACCCACACAAACAAACATACACTAGACCTCATCTTCACCCACCTCTGTTCCCTATCTAATCTCACAACCTCTCCCTTCCCCTTATCTGACCACCATCTACTCACCTTCTCATCCTTGTCCTCCTCACCCGCCCCCCATGTCCAGCCGCTAGCACATCCCCACAGTAATCTCACTCACCTAGACATTCACAGACTCTCTGACTCTCTTCTACCTCTGTCCTCCATATCTTCACTCCACGACATGAACAGCGCCACCGCTTTCTATGACACCACCCTCACATCAGCCATAGACTCATTCACCCCTCTCATGCATGGCAAAGTGCGACGAATCAATAGGCAACCCTGGCACAACAATCTCACCAAAAAACTTCGACAAGCATCCAGGGTCGCGGAGTTGCATTGGAAGAAAACACGCCTGCCAGATGGCTTCACTGCTTTCAAACAAGCTACACTTGCCTTCAAATTAGCACTCACCTCTGCTAAACAGACCTATTTCACAAACCTTGTATCTTCATTATCCTACAACCCAAAACAACTGTTCAGCACATTCAATTCTCTCCTGCGCCCACCACTGCCACCTCCAACTCCCCTCATCTCTTCCAAGGACTTTGCCACCTACTTCAAAAATAAGATTGACCAAACAAGGCAAACCTTTACTATTACACCACACCAACCTCTCCATATACCAGACCTCTGCCCTTCACTAATAACCTCCCTCTCCGACATTACTGAAAGAGAGCTTACTCACCTCCTTTCCAAATCACACCTCACCACCTGTGCACTATCTTCTGCTATCTGCCCCTCTGACTTCAAACATGCCACCATCACAACCATCCTCAAAAAAACAAACCTTGACCCATCTGCTATGCCCAGCTATTGCCCCATATCACTGCTCCCGTTTGCTTCAAAACTCCTTGAGCAGCATGTCCATGCTCAACTTTCCTCCCACCTCTCATCTAACTATCTCCTTGACAACCTTGAATCTGGCTTCCGCCCCCACCACTCCACCGACACTGCCCTGACCAAAATTACTAATGATTTACTCACAGCCAAAGCCAACAGACAGTTCTCCATCCTCCTCCTTATCGACCTGTCCTCTGCCTTCAACAAAGTCGACCACTGCCTACTGCTACAGATTCTTTCTTCCCTTGGCATCAAAGACCTTGCCCTGTCCTGGATTGCCTCATACCTTTCCGACTGCGCATTTAACATTTCCCACTCCCACACTACCTCCTCATCCTGCCCTCTCTCTGTTGGTGTCCCTTAAGGCTCTGTCCTGGGGCCCCTACTTTTTTCCATCTATACCCTTGCCCTAGGACAACTCATAAAGTCCTATGGCTTCCAGTACCACCTGTATGCGGACGACACTCAGATCTAACTCTCTGGCCCAGATGTCACCTCCCTTCTGTCCAGAATCCCGGAGTGTCTATCAGCCATATCCTCCTTCACCTCTCGCTTCCTAAAACTCAATATAGACAAAACTGAACTCATTATCTTTCCTCCACCTCACGTATCTCCCCTACCTGATCTATCTATTATAGTAAATGGCATCATGCTCTCTCCCACACCTACAGTATAATCAGCTGCCTCGGAGTAACTCTCGACTCTGCCCTGTCCTTCAAACCGCACGTCCGAACTCTTGCCGCCTCCTGTCACCTCCAACTCAAAAATAATGCCAGAATCCATCCCTTCCTCAGCCCTCAATCTATTAAAACTCTTGTTCCTGCCCTCATCATCTTCCGCTTCGACTACTGCAACTCCCTCCTCTGTGGCCTCCCTGCTAACTCTCTTGCACCACTCCAGTCTGTCCTCAACTCTGCTGCCCGTCTAATCCACCTCTCTCCTCACTACTCCCCTGTTTCTCCCCTCTGTAAATCCCTCCACTGGCTCCCAATTCCCCAACGAATCCAGTTCAAACTACTAACACTGATCTACAAAGCCATCCACAACCAGTCCCCTCACTATATATCTGAACTAATCTCCCAAAATCTTCCCTCACGCAATCTTCGATCCTCCCAAGACCTCCTACTCTCCACCACACTTATTCGTACATCATACAACCGCCTCCAAGATTTCTCCCGAATATCCCCCACCCTCTGGAATTCCATGCCTCAAGACGTCCGATTATCCACCACCCTTGGATCCTTCAGACGGAACCTGAAAACCCATCTCTTCAGGAAAGCTTAAAACCTGCAATAACCATTCTGCTGCCTCACCACCACCCGAGCTGCCGCGTCACCACCATCAGAGCTACTGCACCCCCGACCTTCTGTCTCTTCCCCATTATCCTGTAGAATATAAGTCCACAAGGACAGGGTCCTCCCCCCTCTGTTCCAGTCTGTCATTGTAAATTCGTTTACTGTAAAAGATATCTATAACTCTGTATGTAACCCCTTTCTCATGTTCAGCACCATGGAACGAATGGTGCTATATAAATAATAATAATAGTAATAATAATAATATTAGTTAATATTATGGCCACAATACGTAAGCTGGCAACCCACGTCAAAGGTCCTCACACTTGCCAGACCTACTCTAACAGCAAAAAACACAAAAGGAGGACAAAAAGAAGAAAAAACATCCACTAAATAAAAGGCAGATTATCTGTTTGCACTGGTGTGCCAAACGGCCAATCCCTGATTATAGGCTGGCTGTCTCTTTTGGTATTGCTGCACCTGTGTAGTTGCCATCTTTACTTGGGCCCGCTGCACCATGATAGTGCATTTGATTTGAGGCCTAGACAGGTAAGCACCTTTGCCTGTTTTTTTGATGTTTTCATGGTCCTCTATACAGTATAATGCACCCCCATGGTCCTCCATAAGATATAATACTCTGCCCATGGTCCTCCATACAATATAATTCACTCCCCATGGTCCTCCCTACAGTATAATGCACTCCCTATGATCCTCCATACAATATAATGCACTACCCAGGATATTCCATATAGCATAATGCACCCCCATGGTCCTCCATACAATATAATGCACTCCCTGAAGTCCTCTTCACTATAAAATACACCCCCCCATGGTGCATTTTGGTTTAAACACAACTGATGACAGGTTTGAAAAGATGTTGAAAGCATCCAGAGGGATAACCCTTACTCAAGCTAAAGTGCATAGTTCGAATGCAAAGTTCAAAGCTGGAGCAGTATTATATAAATAAACATGTGTAATGTGCTGAGAAAGTAGACTAAATAATTACCTGAACCATGCAATGGTGCCACTTCCTCAATGTGCGTTTCGGCGGTGAGCCTTCGTCAATCCTACATACAGTATAATGCCCCCCCAATGAATGGTCCTCCATACAATATAATGCACTCTCCATGGTCCTCTATACAATATAATGCACCCTCCATGGTCCTCCATACAACATACTGCACCCCCAATTGGTCCTCCATACAAGATAATTCACCCCTATGATCCTCCGTACAGTATAATGCACCCCCCCACACAGACAACCTTGGTCCTTAATACAATATATTGTACTCCCCATAGTCCTCCATATAACTATAATGCTCTCCTCATGACCCTCCATACAACATAATGCACTCTGCATGATCCTCCATACAATCTAATGCACTCCTGTTGTGAACTCTATTTCTGGGCTCCCTCTTGTGGTCACAAGTGGTACTGTGTGAGTGCTGTCTTTCTGCAGGTTGTGACTGGCATCAGCTGTCTCGTTATCTGTGGGCTGGTTTTCTATTTAAGCTCACTTGGACTCTCAGTCTATGCCTGCTGTCAATGTATTCAGTGCTATTCTTATTCCTTCTGACTACCTTGCTCCCAGTCTCTTCAAGAGAAGCTAAGTTTCCGTTTTGTTCATTTTTTGATCATCCGTGTTCTATTTGTTTCTTGTCCAGCTTGCTAATATGTGATTTCCAAGCTTGCTGGTAGGTCTAGGGGGCTGAGTTTCTCCCCCCACACCGTTAGTTGGTGTGGGGGTTCTTGAATTCTCAGCGTGGATATTTTGGTAGGGTTTTTTGCTGACCGCACAGTTCGCTATCTGTCTTCTGCTATCTAGTATTAGCGGGCCTCATTTGCTGAATCTGTTTTCATTCCTACGAGTGTCTTTTCTCCTTACCTCACCGTTATTATTTGTTGGGGGCTTCCTATATCTTTGGGGTTATTTCTCTTGAGGCAAGTGAGGTCTTGCTTTCTCTTTAGGGGTAGTCAGTTTCTCAGGCTGTGTCGAGATGTCCAGGATTTTAGGCACGTTCACCGGCTACCTTTAGTGTGTTTGGGTAGGATCAGGTTTTGCGGTCAGTCCAGTTACCATCTCCCTAGAGCTCGTGTCTATGTTTAGTTACTTAGCTAGTATTTCCTGTGATCCCCAGCCACTGGGATTCATAACAGTACAGCAGGCCACAAAAGTGTTTAATGCATCGCATGAAGTGGGATAAAAGAAGTCCTGAGTACAATTTTTTTTTTCCTCCTTTGCTGCAGTCTGTCTAGCTTCTCTCATCCCCTTAATCTCTGGGTGGTTTTGAGCTCAGCTGCAGACATGGATATTCTGAGTCTGACTTCTAGTGTGGATCATCTTGCTGCAAAGGTGCAAAATATTCAGGATTTTGTTGTTCATAGCCCTATGTCTGAGCCAAAGATACCTATTCCTGAGTTGTTTTCTGGAGATAGATCTAGGTTTCTGAATTTTAGGAATAATTGTAAATTGTTTCTATCTTTGAGACCTCGTTCCTCTGGTGATTCCGCTCAGCAAGTTAAAATTGTTATCTCCTTGTTACGCGGCGACCCTCAAGATTGGGCTTTCTCTCTGGCGCCAGGAGATCCTGCATTGCTGAATGTGGATGCGTTTTTTCTGGCGCTTGGACTGCTTTATGAGGAACCTAATCTTGAGAACCAGGCAGAAAAGGCCTTGCTGGCTCTTTCTCAGGGCCAGGATGAAGCTGAGGTGTATTGTCAAAAATTTCGGAAATGGTCGGTGCTTACTCAATGGAATGAGTGTGCCCTGGCTGCAAATTTCAGAGAAGGTCTTTCTGAAGCCATTAAGAATGTTATGGTGGGGTTCCCCACACCTGCAAGTCTGAATGACTCAATGGCTTTGGCCATTCAGATTGATCGGCGTTTGCGGGAGCGCAAATCTGCGCATCCTCTGGCGGTGTTCTCTGAACAGAGACCTGAGTCAATGCAATGTGACAGAATTCTGACTAGAATTGAGCGACAAAGTCATAGACGTCAAAATGGGTTGTGCTTTTACTGTGGTGATTCTACTCATGTTATCTCAGCATGCTCTAAGCGCTTAAAAAAAATCGCTAAACCTGTCACCATTGGTACTATACAGCCTAAGTTCATTTTGTCTGTTACTTTAATCTGTTCTTTGTCATCCTACTCGGTTATGGCTTTTGTGGATTCAGGTGCTGCCCTGAATCTTATGGATTTGTCGTTTGCCAAGTGCTGTGGTTTTGTTCTGGAGCCTTTGGAATTTCCTATTTCACTGAGGGGAATAGATGCTACGCCATTGGCTGAGAATAAGCCTCAGTGTTGGACTCAAGTGACCATGTGCATGACTCCTGTACATCAGGAGGTGATTCGCTTTCTTGTACTGCATAATTTGCATGATGTTGTAGTTTTGGGTCTGCCATGGCTGCAGGCCCATAATCCAGTTCTGGATTGGAAAGCTATGTCTGTGTCAAGTTGGGGTTGTCAGGGGACTCATGGCGATGTCCCTTTGGTGTCAATTGCTTCTTCCACTCCTTCTGAGGTCCCTGAGTTTTTGTCGGACTACCAGGATGTATTTGATGAGCCCAGATCCGGTGCCCTGCCTCCTCATAGGGATTTTGATTGTGCTATAAATTTGATTCCTGGCAGTAAGTTCCCTAAGGGACGACTTTTTAATTTGTCTATACCAGAACATGCCGCGATGCGGAGTTATATAAAGGAGTCTTTGGCGAAGGGACATATTCGCCCATCCTCCTCCCCTCTTGGTGCAGGATTCTTTTTTGTGGCCAAGAAGGATGGTTCTCTGAGACCTTGTATAGATTATCGTCTTCTAAATAAAATCACGGTCAAATTTCAGTATCCTTTGCCATTATTGTCTGATCTGTTTTCTCGGATTAAGGGATCCAGTTGGTTCACCAAGATAGATCTTCGTGGTGCGTATAACCTTGTGCGTATCAAGCAGGGGGACGAATGGAAAACAGCATTTAATACGCCCGAAGGCCATTTTGAGTACTTGGTGATGCCTTTTGGACTCTCTAATGCTCCTTCTGTGTTTCAGTCCTTTATGCATGACATTTTCCGAGAATATCTGGATAAATGTATGATTGTGTATCTGGATGACATTTTGGTCTTTTCTAATGATTGGGAGTCCCATGTGAAGCAGGTCAGGATGGTGTTTCAGGTCCTGCGTGCTAATGCTTTATTTGTGAAGGGCTCAAAATGTCTCTTCAGAGTACAGAAGGTTTCCTTTTTGGGTTTTATTTTTTCTCCTTCTACTATTGAGATGGACCCAGTCAAGGTCCAGGCTATTCATGACTGGACTCAGCCTACATCTGTTAAGAGTCTTCACAAGTTCTTGGGTTTTGCTAATTTTTACAGTCGCTTCATCGCTAATTTTTCTGGCGTGGTTAAGCCCTTGACGGATTTGACCAAGAAAGGTTCTGATGTGTCTAATTGGTCTCCTGCGGCAGTGGAAGCCTTTCAGGAGCTGAAGCGCCGGTTTTCTTCAGCTCCAGTCTAATGTCAGCCTGATGTCTCTCTTCCTTTCCAGGTCGAGGTGGATGCTTCTGAGATTGGAGCAGGGGCTGTTTTGTCGCAGAGAAGCTCTGATGGCTCTGTGATGAAGCCTTGTGCCTTCTTTTCAAGAAAGTTTTCGCCTGCCGAGCGGAATTATGATGTTGGTAATCGGGAGTTGTTGGCTATGAAGTGGGCATTTGAGGAGTGGCAACATTGGCTCAAGGGAGCTAGGCATCGTGTGGTGGTCTTGACTGATCACAAAAATCTGATTTATCTCGAGTCTGCCAAGCGCCTGAATCCTAGACAGGCTCGTTGGTCGTTGTTTTTCTCCCGTTTCGATTTCGTGGTCTCGTTCCTGCCAGGTTCAAAGAACGTGAAGGCTGATGCCCTTTCTAGGAGTTTTGTGCCTGACTCTCCGGGAGTTTCAGAGCCGGCTAGTATCCTCAGAGAGGGAGTGATTTTGTCTGCCATTTCCCCAGATTTGCGACGAGTGCTGCAGAAATTTCAGGCTGATAGACCTGACCGTTGCCCACCAGAGAGACTGTTTGTCCCAGATAGATGGACCAGCAGAGTTATTTCCGAGGTTCATTCTTCGGTGTTGGCAGGTCATCCTGGGATTTTTGGTACCAGAGATTTGGTGGCTAGGTCCTTCTGGTGGCTTTCCTTGTCGCGGGATGTGCGTTCCTTTGTGCATTTGCGTTCCTGTGGGATTTGTGCTCGGGCTAAGCCTTGCTGTTCTCGTGCCAGCGGTTTGATTTTGCCTTTGCCTGTCCCGAATAGGCCTTGGACGCACATTTCCATGGATTTTATTTCAGATCTTCCAGTATCTCAGAGAATGTCTGTCATCTGGGTGGTGTGTGATCGTTTTTCCAAAATGGTCCATTTGGTGCCCTTGCCTAAGTTGCCTTCCTCCTCCGATTTGGTTCCTTTATTTCTTCAGAATGTGGTTCGCTTGCACGGCATCCCTGAAAATATTGTGTCTGACAGAGGATCCCAGTTTGTGTCCAGATTTTGGCGGATTTTTTGAGCTAAGATGGGCATTGATTTGTCTTTTTCGTCGGCCTTCCATCCTCAGACGAATGGCCAAACCGAGCAAACTAATCAGACTTATTTAACTTATTTAAGATGTTTTGTTTCTGCTGATCAGGATGATTGGGTGACTTTTTTGCCATTGGCCGAGTTTGCCCTTAATAATCGGGCTAGTTCTGCTACTTTGGTTTCGCCTTTTTTCTGCAATTCTGGTTTTCATCCTCGTTTTTCCTCGGGTCAGGTTGAGCCTTCTGACTGTCCGGGGGTGAATTCTGTGGTGGATAGGTTGCAGCAGATTTGGAACCATGTGGTGGACAATTTGAAGTTGTCACAGGAGAAGGCTCAGCGCTTTGCCAACCGCCGTCGCGGTGTTGGTCCCCGATTTCGTGTTGGGGATTTGGTATGTCTGTCTTCTCGGTATGTTCCTATGAACGTTTCCTCTCTTAAATTCAAGCCTCGCTTCATCGCTCCTTATAAGATTTTGGAAATCCTTAACCCGGTGTCTTTTCGTTTGGACCTCCCAGCATCGTTTGCCATTCATAATGTGTTCCATAGGTCTTTGTTGCGGAGGTATGTGGTGCCTGTGGTTCCTTCTGTTGAGCCTCCTGCTCCGGTGCTGGTTGAGGGCGAATTGGAGTACATGGTGGAGAAGATCTTGGATTCTCGTATTTCCAGACGGAGGCTTCAGTATTTAGTTAAGTGGAAGGGCTATGGTCAGGAGGATAATTCCTGGGTTGTCGCCTCTGATGTCCATGCGGCCGATTTGGTTCGTGCCTTCCATGCGGCTCATCCTGATCACCCTGGGGGTCTTGATGAGGGTTCGGTGACCCCTCCTCAAGGGGGGGTACTGTTGTGAACTCTATTTCTGGGCTCCCTCTTGTGGTCACAAGTGGTACTGTGTGAGTGCTGTCTTTCTGCAGGTTGTGACTGGCATCAGCTGTCTCGTTATCTGTGGGCTGGGTTTCTATTTAAGCTCACTTGGACTCTCAGTCTATGCCTGCTGTCAATGTATTCAGTGCTATTCTTATTCCTTCTGACTACCTTGTAACATAGTAACATAGTTACTGTCAATGTATTCAGTGCTATTCTTATTCCTTCTGACTACCTTGCTCCCAGTCTCTTCAAGAGAAGCTAAGTTTCCGTTTTGTTCATTTTTTGATCATCCGTGTTCTATTTGTTTCTTGTCCAGCTTGCTAATATGTGATTTCCCAGCTTGCTGGTAGGTCTAGGGGGCTGAGTTTCTCCCCCCACACTGTTAGTTGGTGTGGGGGTTCTTGAATTCTCAGCGTGGATATTTTGGTAGGGTTTTTTGCTGACCGCACAGTTCGCTATCTGTCTTCTGCTATCTAGTATTAGCGGGCCTCATTTGCTGAATCTGTCTTCATTCCTACGTGTGTCTTTTCTCCTTACCTCACCGTTATTATTTGTTGGGGGCTTCCTATATCTTTGGGGTTATTTCTCTTGAGGCAAGTGAGGTCTTGCTTTCTCCTTAGGGGTAGTCAGTTTCTCAGGCTGTGTCGAGATGTCCAGGATTTTGATCCCCAGCCACTGGGATTCATAACACACTCCCCATGATCCGCTATACTGTACAATATAATGCACCCCCATGGTCCTCCATACATTATTATGGCCACCAGTCATGGATAAAAATATAAATATAATACTCACCTTTCCTCGTTCCACCTGATGTTCCAAACTCCTGAGAGTGTGGTGTGCCTTTATTGACCTGTTATCCACCTCGCTTCTTCACTTTGTCTCTGCTGATATTCCCACCATCATTATGGGTGGCTTCAATATCCCCATTGACACCTGTCAGTCAGCAGCCTCCAAACTCTTGTCGCTCACTTCATCTTTTGGATTTACTCAGTGGTCCTCCTCAGCAACCCACACAGATGAACAACATTAGACCTGGTATTCACCCGTCTCTGCTAACTATCTAACTTCAAAACTTCTCCCTCTATCTTACCATCATCTACTCACGTTCTCATCATTGTCTTCCTCACATGTTACCCATGTCCAACAACTAGTGCACCCCTGCAGAAACCTCACACATCTAGACACTCGCACACTCTCTGACTCTATTCAACCACTGTCCTCCATATCTTTACTCCACAACACAGACACTGCCACTAGTTTCTACAATACCATTCTCACATCACCTATCGGCTTGGACGCCCCTCTCATGCATAGCAGAGTGTGATGAGTCAATAGACAACCCTGGCACAATAACATCACTAGTGTCCAAGTGTCCAGTGTTGCGGAGCGGCGTTGGAAGAAAACACATTCACACAAAGACTTCACTGCATTAAAACAAGGAACACTTGCCTTCAAATCAGCCCTCACCTCTGCTTAACAGGCCTACTTTACATCCCTCATATTTTCTTTATCCTACAGCCTCAAACAGTTATTCAACACTTTCAACTTCCTCCTCTGCCCACCACTGCCCCCTCCAACTTCCCTAATTTCTGCCAAGGACTTTGCCAGACACTTCAAAATAAGATAGACCAAACAAGGCAAGTTTTTAGGCTAAGTTCACACGTTGCAGAATTGCCGCGGAAATTTCCGCGGCAATTCTGCGCCTCCTGCCGCGGGTGTATCGCATGCAGAATTAGCATGCATATACCCGCAGAAAACTAGCGTTTTGCAAGCGTAATTAGCTTGCAGAATGCTAGAGTTTTCCAAGCGATCTGTAGCATCGCTTGGAAAACTGACTGACAGGTTGGTCACACTTGTCAAACATAGTGTTTGACAAGTGTGACCAACTTTTTACTATAGATGCAGCCTATGCAGCATCTATAGTAAAAGATAGAATGTTTAAAAATAATAAAAAAAATAAAAAACATGGTTATACTCACCTGCAGACCTCTGCGGCGTCCGTTCCTATAGCTGTTGTGCGGTGAAGGGCCTGAGATGACGTCATTGGTCGCGTGAGCGGTCGCATGCGGTCTCGCGACCAATCACAAGACACTGACGTCATCGCAGGTCCTTCACCGCACAGCAGCTATAGGAACCGAAGCGGCAGCGTGCAGCGGAGAGGCTGGAAGACTGCGGGGGACATCGAGGGTGAGTATATCGCTATTTTTTATTTTAATTCTTTTATTTTTTACCAATTATATGGTGCCCAGTCCGTGGAGGAGAGTCTCCTCTCCTCCACCCTGGGTACCAACCGCACTTGATCTGCTTACTTCCCTCATGGTGTGCACAGCCCCGTGCGGGAAGTAAGCAGATCAATGCACTCCTATGGGTGCAGTATCGCCGCGATTCCGTAATTTTAATGAACATGCTGCGTTTTTTTCTGGAATGCGATTCCGCTCAGGAAAAAAATGCAGCATGTGCACAAAAAATGCGGAATGCATTCTGTTACATAGGATGCTTAATGGTAGCGTTTTTTTTGCGGTTTTATAGCGTTTTTATAGCGAAAAACCGCGAAAAAAACGCGAAAAATATGCTACGTGTGCACACAGCCTCATTGTCCAACCACCACAACCCCTTTGTATACCAGACCAATGCCCTAACCCCATAACTTCCCTCTCCAAAATCACTGAAGAAGCGCTTACTCATCTCCTTTCCAAATCATACCTCACCACTTGTGCACTTGACCCCATCCCATCCCACCTCCTCCCCAACCTCACCACCACACTTATCCCAGCCTTAACCCATCTCTTCAACCTTTCACTAACTTCTGGTATCTTCCCCTCTGCTTTAAAACAAGCTACAATCACACCTATCCCCAAAAAGCCATGTTTGACCCGAAAGCTATGTCCAGCTATTGCCCCACATCACTGCTCCCATTAGCTTCCAAACTCCTTGAGCAGCACATCCATGCTGAACTTTCCTCTCACTTTGCATCTAACTCACTGCTCAACAACCTATAATCTGGCTTCCATCCCCACCATTACATTGAAACTGCCTTGACCAAATTTACTAACGGTAAGTTGACCACTGCTACCTACTACCGATCCTCTCTTCCTTTGGTGTCAAAGACCATGACCTATCCTGGATCTCCTCATACCTTACCACCCACACATTTTGCATTTCCTACTCCCACACTACCTCCTCATCTCGCCCTCACTCTTTTGGTGTTCCTCAAGGCTCTGTCCTTGGACCCCTACTCTTCTCCATCTATACACTTGGCCTGGAACAACTCATAAGGTCCTATGGCTTCCAGTACCATCTATTTGCTGATGACACTCAGATCTACCTCTCTGGCCCAGATGTCGCCTATCTGTTGTCCAGGATCCCAGAGTGTCTATCAGCCATATCCTCCTTCTTCTCCTCTCGCTTCCTCAAGCTCAATGTGGACAAATCTGAACTAATTTTCTTTTCTCTGTCTCTCATATCTTCCTTACCTGATCTATATATCACAATAAATGGCATCACACTTTCCCCATCCTGGAAAGCCGCTGCCTCGGAATAACCCTTGACTCTGCCCTGTCCTTCAAACCACACATCCAAACCCTCACCACCTCCTGTCACCTCCTGCTCAAAAATATTTCCAGAATCCATGCTTTCCTCAACACTCACTCTGCCGAAATGCTTGTGCATGCCCTAATCATCTCCCGCCTTGACTACTGCAACATCCTCATCTGTGGCCTACCTTACAACACTCTTGCACCTCTCCAGTCAATCCATAACTCTGCTGCCCGACTAATTAATCTCTCTCCTCATTACACTCCTGCTTCCCCCTTTGCAAATCCCTTTACTGGCTCCCAATCTCCCAGCGTATCCAGTTCAAACCACTAACAATGAAATACAAAACCATCCATAACCTTTCTATTTGTATATCTCCGAACTAATCTCCCAATATCTTCCCTCCTGCATTTTCTGGTTCTCCCAATACCTCCTTCTCTCCTCCTCACTTATTCGTTCCTCAGCCAATTGCCTCCAAGACATCTGACCGAATATCCCCCTTCCTCTGGAATTCTGTGCCCCAACACGTCCAACTATCAACCACATTTGGATCCCTCAGATGGAACCTGAAAACCCATTTCTTTAAGAAAGCCTACAACCTGCAATAATCACGCTGCCACATCAACACCACCAGAACTGCTGCAACCCCCAACCTGCTGTCTTCTTCCCTATCATACTATAGAATGTAAGCTCGTAAGGGCAGGGTCCTCTTCCTTTCTACCAGTCTACCTTTGTTAGTTCATCTACAGTAAGTGATATTTGTATTTTTATGCAACCCCTTCTCATGTACAGCACCATGGAATCAATGGTGCTATATAAATAAATAATAATAATAATTTTAATTTCCACGAAAAGTATGAAAAGTTGCATTGAGCTAACATTATTCACAGCTTCGGTTTGCTCCAGTGTCTCCAAGGCCTGGACACTAGGCTTATATCGCTGTAAAATAAAAAATTATACAGTCATAAAATAGCAAAGCATAAAAAACTGTATCATATTTTACGGTATATTTCACCGTGTTCAAGGGTCACAAGAAATAAAATGTCCTGTATGTAGTAATGGTTTCCAGCTACGTTGTTCCATGTGCCACGTAGGATATCAGTGGTTCACTTGAGAGCATAAGAAAACTGGATGGTAATGGGAACTAATGCAGAACAGTTGTGAGCTACATAATAATCTACATTGCCTGAAGCTAAAATCTTCCTTTAATTTGTGAAGAGAAACAATTGTTTTCTGCACATTACCCTTCGTCTGTGCTCATTTTCTGTTAACACATCATCCTTGACAGTTTTCTATGAGCTCTTCTCCCTAAGTGCACTGTGGTTGCAAATTTTTAAGCTTGCAGTCTAGTTTGATCTATAAAAGGAAAAATATGGTCTATTATTATATAAAACAAACTGAAAGTTGTTGACAGACCTTCTTTTTGGGGTTGAATTTATATTTTTTCAGAGTGAATAAAGTATGTGCCATGGTGATTACTCAAGGAGATATTATCAAGGCTCATGGCTTTCTAAGTGGGTTCTAAAGGACCCCAATAATTTATAAAGGGATCTCTGAGGTTTATGCTCCTAATACACAAGTGGTCAGATTTAACCAGCCATTGTGTGAAAAAAATCCAGAAGATTTAAGACCAGGGGTGTACCTAACAGGGGACAACTTGGGCATTTGCCCTGGGTGATGAACCATAAAGATTATTTTCTTGTATTATGGCTGAGACTGTGAACAGAAACTTTGACTAGGCTGCAGGAAAGTATAGCTATTTATCTGCCCCAGGCTGGCATCATCATAAACTGACTGAGACTTCAGCATCATCATATAGTGATAATTAGTGTTGAGCGATACCTTCCGATACTTGAAAGTATCGGTATCGGATAGTATCGGCCGATACCCGAAAAATATCGGATATCGCCGATACCGATACCCGATACCAATACAAGTCAATGGGACTCAAGTATCGGAAAGTATCCTGGATGGTTACCAGGGTCTGAAGGAGAGGAAACTCTCCTTCAAGCCCTGGGATCCATATTCATGTAAAAAATAAAGAATTAAAATAAAAAATATGGATATACTCACCGGTCCGGAGGCCCCTGGACCTTACCGATTGTAACCGGCAGCCTCCGTTCCTAAGAATGAGCAGTTTAGGACCTTCGATGACGTCGCGGCTTGTGATTGGTCGCGTGCCGCTCATGTGACCGCTCACGCGACCAATCACAGGCCGCGACGTCATCGCAGGCCCTAAACTTCTAGGAGTTTAGGACCTGCGATGACGTCGCGGCCTGTGATTGGTCGCGTGATCGGTCACATGAGCGGCACGCGACCAATCACAAGCCGCGACGTCATCGAAGGTCTTAAACTGCTCATTCTTAGGAATGGAGGCTGCCGGTTACAATCGGTAAGGTCCAGGGGCCTCCGAACGGGTGAGTATATCCATATTTTTTATTTTAATTCTTTATTTTTAACATGAATATGGATCCCAGGGCCTGAAGGAGAGTCTCATCTCCTCCAGACCCTGGGAACCATACACTGGGAACTTCCGATTCCGATTTCCGATACCACAAAAGTATCGGAACTCGGTATCGGAATTCCGATACCGCAAGTATCGGCCTATACCCGATACTTGCAGTATCGGAATGCTCAACACTAGTGATAATACATAAAGATGGAAAGTAAAAAAAAAAGAAGAAAAATATATGGCAGAAAAATACTTACTTTAAATCAACATATTTTATTGTATAGCAATAAAAAAAAAATCCCATGAACTGGCCTTTTTTTTTTTAAATTCTTTATTTAAGTTTTCAAGTAACAAAGCAAATATCAAAACATATAAGCTCACATACAGATCGCAGATGTGCGCTGATTCAGTAGAGACTAAAATGCGCTTAAAGACAAATGTAATCAATACAGGCATAGCTGGAAGAAAACAAGTGAGCATAAAAACATTAACAACTTGTTCAGGTCTAGAGAAAATAGCCTTAAATTTAAGTATTGACCATAGATAGAAAATAAAGGCTATGAGATGTGATGGTAGGAATTTACTTAAGCAATTATTTGTTTCTGAGAGTTGAGGAAGGATATGAGGCTCATATAAAAGATGAGTCGGGCGAAATGGCTGGACAGCTAGATAGTGGGCACGGCCACGGCATCGCATCAGAGGGCCTGGGGAGGGGAGTGGTGGAAGTGAAAGTCATGCAAAGCAAAGCATTCCGACAGAGATAGAGATGTGTATCAGAGGGAAGATCATCCAAGCCCGGCAGGAGGGGATGAAAATTTAATCCAGGGAAGCCAAGAGGTTTGAAATTTCTCGTGGGAGCGTGTTTCCCAACTAGAGAGTTCTTCTAAGCGATACAGGTCATGAACCTTTGAAGTCCATTCTTTCAGCGTTGGAGGAGCTGGTTGCCTCCAGTGTGTAGAAATCAGGTGTTTAGCAGCTGCCAACAAAATGGGGAGAAGCTCGTGTTTCCCTGGCTTAAAAGTAGAGGAGGGGAGGGAAAGTAACACATCTTGGGGAGTCAGATCTTGCGTCATTAGGCCCATACTGTGTAAAGATATATTTATGTCAGTCTAGAATTGTGATAATCCCGGGCAGAGCCAAAAAATATGTAGTAGGGTCCCTGTAGATTGGAAGCATCTCCAACACAGTGGAGAATCCGTTAGCCCTAAGTGGAATAGTCGCTCCGGGGTTCTGTTGAACTGGCCTTTTTAAACTGGAAGGTTCTTCATCATAGGCAATGAGTAACAACTTTCCAGTTCAAAACCTGTAAGCCAGTTCAAGAGAATTTTTTCTACAAAATGTATTGTACCATACAAGAAAATATGTTGTTTGTAAACTAAATATATTTTTGGACTTGAAGCTAAATATTTGTATTGAAATTGGAAATCCCCTTGCCAACATGGAGATTTGGCCCGTGTGTTGCCTATAATTGGAAGCCTGTAATTAGAGATCAGCCGATCTTTTCAAATTCGAATTTGACGACTTTACCATATTTTATTCAAAAATTAGAATCACGGTGAATAAATTTGCTCAAACCTCAATATAGGAAAGTTTGTAATTGCTTGGAAAAAACACATGGGGAGAGGAGAGTGAGAGATAAGCCTGCTGAACTTAGGAGCTTACACTTTACAAGCGAGAGAGAGGCCCCACTGCCAATAAGAGCTTACATTCTACTCTATAAGCAAGAGAGGACCCTGCTGACCATAAGAACTTACACTCTACAGGTCAGAGAAAGAGGACCCTGTTAACCATAAGAGCTTACGCTCTACAAGCAAAAGAAATAGGACCATGCTGACTATAAGAGATTACACATTACTGAAGAGAGAGACTTACCCAGTGAGTCAGAAGATAGAAAAATACTCTGAGTAAGAAACTGAGCTCCTCTAGGTACCGTTGATCTCAAATGGCCCAGGTACTGTTAGGGTTGGCGGAACGCACCGAATATGTTTATTAGATGGGATTGGTGCGTTCCCAACCCGGGATCCACCGTGCAGGAAAGAACCTGCTGCTAAGTAAATGGCGGCACTATATGGCGGTATGAACCAGCTCTGTTAGCTTCACAGAGCGGCCGAGAAAGCATAGCTCTGTGCCCTGTTAGACTTTCACAGAGGCACAGGCTAACTACCCAAATGAGAGCAGTCAGTGGTCATGCATGCACACAAAACTCCTCACCAGAGGTGCCAGCATTCTAGGGGCTTATTTCAGCCAGGTCCCTCAATACACACAAACACAATCTCCTCGACGGAGGTGCCAGCATTCTAGGGGCTTTCAGCCGGGTCCCTGAACACATACAAACTCATGACCACACTGGCGCAAAGCACATAACTTAGGAAGATACTAGCGCATGGCCGTGCGGCCATGCGAGCCTTAAATAGCTGCAGCATGTACAGGACCTTCCTAGAAGGACCAATGAGAGGCTGCCACAGAGCCTGCACACCTACAGGACCTTCTTAGAAGGACCAATAGATTTGGCTGCAGTACCTGAGCATGTGACCCTTGATCTCCACTGAGAGATCTTACCCTGGGCATGCTCAGTGTGTGCAAAGCAGGACTTAGTCCCAGAAAATCCTGCTCGCCGCAGATCAGTGCAGGATACAATAGCAGAGCCTGGAGAGGCAGCAGTAACCCTTTGCACAGTATCGATCTCAGTGAGATGCTGGGACCGATGTCTCCGCTGAGCAGGCTCCACTGCGGCCGATGCAGAATGGGAGACCGCAGCAGACACGGAGCGAGATTCCCCCTGTGCAGCAGAGGAAACTCGACTCCTAACAGGTACTAACCACCATTGTACAAGGTATGATAAGTAAGTTGTCATATCTGCAGGGAAATATGGGGAGGCCTGCGCTGCAACACACAATTATGTTAGCTCAATCTCTGATGCTTGAGCAGTGTGGGAAATGGTGAGAGGCAAGTTTATTTCTTTTTATAAGAACTACAAAATAAATCTCAAAATATTCAAAGCTGAGTGAATTTCAAGAAATTTGGCTTGATCTAGATTCTCTGTGGATCGATTAGCTAATCTGCATTTGAAAAATGAAATTGATGCAGAGGATGAACTGAATAAAAAATCTCTTTTTTACAGTTACACTAAAGTTTAAGCCAGCTTCAGACACTGACAGTAAAGAGTCCTTGTACAGCCCCCCTCCATCATGCCCCACTAAAGTATGCAAAAACACATCTACATTCATATTCACATTAGGCACACACGTACACTGTGTACACAAAATTTGATATCACTCAACACAAAAGGTTAATAAACCTGATGCCTGAATATTTAAGAAAATAAAAGTGAGGTTTTTCCTTTCTTTGGAGAATATCTATGTGGGCAGAATTATTGGGCAACTACTAGTGTGTAGAATTATTATACGACTAAATGAAAAACTAAAATTTTCACATTTCAATTGTTTATTATTATGTGTAGTGTTGAGCATTCCGATACCGCAAGTATCGGGTATCGGCCGATACTTGCGGTATCGGAATTCCGATACCGGGATTCCGATACTTGCCGCGTATCGGATACCGGAATCGGAAGTTCCCAGATTCAAAATGCACAAATTCAGCCAATGAGAATGATTCCAAGTGTGGGCACATCCTGTTTAGCATGGAGGGCATGAAACTACTGGCAAGGCTGTGATTGGCTGCTGAAATGATGTCATGATGCAGTTTAAAAGTCGCTGGCGCCATTTTGCGATCACTCTGCTGTGAATTCAGTTAGTGACAGGACGCTGTTTGCTGACTGAGGGCCAGTTTAGAGATAGCGATTTGCTTCTTTGTGCTTTCCAAAGGCTAATTTAGCAACCGCTGTGTTCACCTACTATTCACCTTGCTTTTGCCTTGTAGCGCTGTTTTCACAGCGATCTGCAAGGTCTGTGTGTGTGTGTGTGAGTGCAGCCCACTCTCTAGTCTGAGTGCAGCCACATAGGCCATCCATAGCTGGTTGTATTCAGTTCAGGGAGGGTGGTTCATTGCCTCATACTGTTCTTTTTTTTTTTTTTTTTCCAAGTAGTGTAGTCTGCTGCTAATTTATTCAAAAAAATCCTATTAGTGTCTTTCCACCCGTCTCCAGCTAATTTGTGGAAAAACACTACATAGGATAACGTAGAGGAGGGTTTTTGGGCCTTGCAGCGCCGTTTACGGCTGTCTGCACGGTCTCCGTGTGACTGCAGCTCGCCCTGTAGTCTGTGAGCAGCCATAGCCTGGTTGTCTCCAGCTCAGGGTTCTTCACTGCGTCATACCGCCAAATCAATTTTCATTTTGTTTTAAGTAGTGCAGGCTGCTGCACATTTTTTCAAAAAATTCCTATTAGTGTCTTTCCACCCGTCTCCAGCTAATTTGTGGAAAAACACTACATAGGATAACATAGAGGAGGGTTTTTGGGCCTTGCAGCGCCGTTTACGGCTGTCTGCATGGTCTCCGTGTGACTGCAGCTCGCCCTGTAGTCTGTGAGCAGCCATAGCCTGGTTGTCTCCAGCTCAGGGTTCTTCACTGCGTCATACCGCCAAATCAAATTTCATTTTGTTTTAAGTAGTGCAGGCTGCTGCACATTTTTTCAAAAAATTCCTATTAGTGTCTTTCCACCCGTCTCCAGCTAATTTGTGGAAAAACACTACATATGATAACATAGAGGAGGGTTTTTGGGCCTTGCAGCGCCGTTTACGGCTGTCTGCATGGTCTCCGTGTGACTGCAGCTCGCCCTGTAGTCTGTGAGCAGCCATAGCCTGGTTGTCTCCAGCTCAGGGTTCTTCACTGCGTCATACCGCCAAATCAATTTTCATTTTGTTTTAAGTAGTGCAGGCTGCTGCACATTTTTTCAAAAAATTCCTATTAGTGTCTTTCCACCCGTCTCCAGCTAACTTGTGGAAAAACACTACATAGGGTAACGTAGAGGAGGGTTTTTGGGCCTTGCAGCGCCGTTTACGGCTGTCTGCACGGTCTCCGTGTGACTGCAGCTCTATCTGTTGTCAGTTCAGCCCCAAAAAAATAAATAAATAATAAAGTTCACCAAACACACCAGTTACACCACTTTACATTTGTGTAGGCCACATTAGCTCATATTAAAGTCTAGTCCACACTTTAGAAAATTAGTGTTTCTTATACCTGTTAGGAGGAGTTGTTCAGGAATAAGCACACAAAGCCGTTAGTACTTTTCTGCTTATCTTTATCAGTCAACCAAGATGAAGAAGGCAGTGAGTAAGGCACGTGGGCGTGGGCGTGGGCGCGGAGCAGGGAGGGGACGTGGGGATTCTGTGCCTGCTGCGGGCACCGGTGACTCATCAGCACCCACTTTCACCAGGCAACAGTCATTCATGCGCAGCTTTGTGTCAGAGCGCCGTACACCGCTGCTGCGTGAAGAACAAATTGAAGCCGTTGTCGGATGGATGGCAGCTAATGCATCAACTTCAATTAGTGCCACATCCTCTCAGACACAGAGCACTGGAGAGCAGCCATCTGTCTCTTCACCACCTGCCAAATTGCCCAGGCAGACAGAGAGCCCAGGACAGGAGCCGTCTCTACTTCTGTTCTCTGAATCTCTTGGCTTGGAAACAGGGGGCCAGCCAAGCAGCATTGGAGAAATGGAAGAAGAGGCAGGGTGCAGTGATGCCCAACAGCTTTTTCTCTCTTCCTCTGAAGAGGCGGGTGGGCCAGTGGCTCCGGTCACCACATCGCAGGCTGCATCAGCTGATGATGACACTCAGGTGCCACTTACTGGTGCGTGCTCTGCTGCTGAGACTACCCAGGAGGAGCAGTTGGGGGCAGAGGGTAGTGTAGATGATGAGGTCCTTGACCCATCTTGGTGTGAGGGACAGGAAGGTGGTGGGAGCAGCTCTGAGGAAGAGATTCCCCGTACGGCCCAAAGAGGGAGAGGGAGGGGGAAGACTGCGGATCCTGCAGCCTCCGCTTTGGCACCCGTTAGGAGCATGTCTCTTCCAAAAGCCAAAAAGGGCGCTCCCAAGACTTGCAGTGCCTGGTCCTTTTTTGACACAGTTGCAGATGACATTTGCTATGTCAGATGCAAGGTGTGTCATCAAAAAGTCAAAAGAGGGAAAAATGTCAGCAACCTCAATACCTCCAACATGTGGAAACATGTGCGCACCAGGCACCCGGCGGAGTTAGAAAAACACACTGAAGAGCTAGGCCAACCAACAGCGGCAGCTACCACCCCTTCAGCTCGTGTTGCCTCTTCCTCCAGCTCACACGCAGCTGGTTCGGCTTCCTCCCAGGATCGCCGTGGAAGAACCTCTGGCCCTGTTGTCCAGAGACCCGCTGTAATTCCACCCGCAGCACCACTTTCCCAGTCATCCACACACTCCCAGCCCAGTCTACAGCCATCGGTAGTACAGGCATGGGAGAAAAGGCGGCCTTTCTCGTCAAACCACCCACGAGCACAGGCTCTGACTGCAGGCATTGCCAAACTTCTGTCACTGGAAATGCTGTCATTCAGGCTGGTGGAGACTGACAGCTTCCGTGACTTGATGTCATTGGCAGTCCCACAGTACAATGTGCCCAGCCGCTTTTACTTCAGCAGGCAAGCCGTCCCTGCCCTGCACAAGCATGTGGAGGGACACATAAAACACGCGCTACTGAACGCCATCAGTAGCAAGGTCCACCTCACCACCGATGCGTGGACCAGTCAACATGGACAGGGGCGATACCTTTCCCTCACTGCCCATTGGGTTAATGTCGTTGAGCCGGGTACAGACCGTGCGAGTGGCGCAGGACGTGTCCTGCCCACTCCAAGGATTGCAGGAATCCATTCTGTACGCATTGACTCCTCCTCTTACACCAGTTCCTCAGAATCATCGCTGCAGGAGCCGTCACAGTCCACCTCCACATGGACCCGTGATGAACGTGTACCTGTTACGACCGACATGAGCACAGCCATGGCCAAACGTCAACAGGCCATCTTGAAATTAATTTTTTTGGGGAATCGTAGCCACACAGCGCAGGAGCTCTGGAATGCCATCAAGCAGGAGAGCGATGTGTGGTTTGTGCCAGCGAATCTCCAGCCAGGCATGGTAGTGTGTGATAATGGCCGAAATCTGGTGGCAGCTCTGGGCCTCGGCAACCTCACTCACATCCCATGTCTGGCACATGTGCTCAATTTGGTCGTGCAGAGCTTTTTGAGGGACTATCCGGATCTTGATGCACTGCTGCACAAGGTCCGCCTAGAGTGTGCTCACTTGCGGCGTTCCAGCACGGCAAAAGCGCGCATTGCGGCTCTGCAGCGCCGACACCGCCTGCCGGAACATCGCATCATATGTGACCTACCTACCAGGTGGAATTCCACGTTACATATGTTGGAGCGGTTGTGTGAGCAGCAGCAAGCTGTAATGGAGTACCAGCTGCTTCAGGCGCAAAGAAGTCGCAGTCAGTGCCGTACAGACTTCACAACCACAGAGTGGGCCACTATGAATGACGTCTGCCAGGTTTTGCGTCCCTTTGATTATTCCACGCGGATGGCGAGTGCAGATGATGCACTAGTCAGCATGACTGTC
Source organism: Ranitomeya variabilis (assembly GCF_051348905.1). NCBI lineage: Eukaryota > Metazoa > Chordata > Amphibia > Anura > Dendrobatidae > Ranitomeya > Ranitomeya variabilis. Next base: position 104,869,624 of record NC_135233.1, read on the forward strand.
CCCCTTATCTGCCTGCTTGAAAAATCACTGCAAGCGCTAAGGGATGATGTTGTGGAAGAGGTGGAGGATGAGGATTCAGCATTTCCATCATCTTCTGGACAGTCAGCGCCACGTGGTTCCTCACAAACGCATAGGCAGGGGACAGTTTGTGAGGAGGATGAGGAGGAGTCAATGGAGGAGGAAGACATCCGTCCAGAGGAGGGAGTTACACAAGTGCCTCTGCCCAAGGCAAGACCAGTATGGCCCAACTGTGGCACAGTTTTCTGTGCCCCCCACAAAAGTCTACACCATCACAGACGGCTCCAGTCAGCAGGAGGCAACGGTTCCGTCAGATGGTGACAGACTACATGTCTTGCCCTCTTGCTGTACTCCCAGACGGCTCTTCCCCTTTCAAGTTTTGGGTCTCAAAGCTGGATACATGGCCAGAGCTAAGCCAGTATGCATTGGAGGTGCTGTCTTGCCCTGCGGCCAGTGTATTATCGGAGCGTGTCTTTAGTGCTGCAGGTGGTGTACTAACTGACCGTCGCATGCGACTATCCTCCGATAACGTTGACCGGCTTACTTTCCTGAAAATGAACAAGGCCTGGATCTCGCAGGAATTTGCCACTCCTCTTCCTGATTAAATAATTAGGTCACTGTATACGTTATCCAGGTCTCCTGTTGTGTTCATCTTTCTACCACCTGAACTTAAATTCCTGGGCTCCAACACCGCCAGTTGAGGCTCAGAAGTGCCGTCTGCACAGTCAAAACATACGACCCAGTGTTATTGGGTTTCAGTAACGTCAGCTGATCCCCAGCTGTGTAGCCGGCAATGTGTCCTGCGACCGCCATGCTGACACAACAACTAAAATGTAAGGGAATCTGTCCCCCCCCCCCAAGGCGTTTGTTACTGAAAGAGCCACCTTGTGCAGCAGTAATGCTGCACAAGGAAAAGGTGGCTATTTTTGTTGAGCTCCTTGCACACGCAGAACTTAACATTTATAAAATGTGTCCACTGATACCGTAAAACCGTCCCGGAGGTGGGACTTTCCTTCGTAATATGACGCAGCACAGCCGTCATTCCTACCCCCCCGGCGCCGTGCCCCGGCTCCTCAGCGTTGTTTGATTCCGTCCCGGAGCCTGCGCTGTTATGTTATTCCGTGGCCAGGCACACTTAGCGCTGCCCGTCTTCTGGCATCATTTGGTGTCAGGCTGGCTGCGCCTGTGCGGCCGCGCTGGCCGAGAGCCCGCCTCGCAGTGTCTTCTGATTAAATCCCACTGGGGGCCTGGGATCCATGGACATGCGCAGTGCATATCTGAACCTCCACCTCTCACTCATCTCCCTATGGCTTCTTCAGACTGTTCGGTGTCAGCTGGTCCCTAATAGCATGCCACGGCCGTGACACCGCACAGTCTTAAGAAGCCGTAGGGAGGGGAGTGAGAGGCGAGGATATGCACTGCGCATGGCCATGGATCCCAGGCCCCCAGTGGGATTAAATCAGAAGACACTGCGAGGCGGGCTCTCGGCCAGCGCGGCCGCACAGGCGCAGCCAGCCTGACACCAAATGATGTCAGAAGATGGGCAGCGCTAAGTGTGCCTGGCCACGGGATAAAATAACAGCGCAGGCTCTGGGACGGAATCAAACAACGCTGAGGAGCCGGGGCACGGCGCCGGGGGGGTAGGAATGACGGCTGTGCTGCGTCATATTACGAAGGAAAGTCCCACCTCCGGGACGGTTTCACGGTTTCAGGGGACACATTTTATAAGTGTTTAGTTCTGTGTTTGCAAGGAGCATGATGAAAAGAGCCACCTTTTCCTTTTGCATCTTTTGTGCTGCACAAGCTGGCTCTTTCAGCTACAAACGCCTTGGGGGGGTTAAAGGTTCCCTTTCGACTTTCTAAGGCTTCGGCCTACATTGTGTACCTCTGCTTTTCCACCTGTCCCTGGGCTCCAACACCGCTAGTTGCCGTCCAGAAGTGCTGTCCGCACAGTCCCAACAGTCGCTCCTCTGTTATTGGGGTTCAGTAACGTCAGCTGTTCCCCAGCTGTGTGTGTGGCAATCCCTCCTACCTCCTCCACCTCCTCCTCCTCCACCTGTCCCTGGGCTCCAACACCGCTAGTTGCCGTCCAGTAGTGCTGTACGCACAGTCAACAGTCCCTCCTCTGTTATTGGGGTTCAGTAACGTCAGCTGTTCCCCTGCTGTGTGTGTGGCAATCCCTCCTACCTCCTCCACCTCCTCCTCCTCCACCTGTCCCTGGGCTCCAACACCGCTAGTTGCCGTCCAGAAGTGCTGTACGCACACTCAACAGTCCCTCCTCTGTTATTGGGGTTCAGTAACGTCAGCTGTTCCCCTGCTGTGTGTGTGGCAATCCCTCCTACCTCCTCCACCTCCTCCTCCTCCACCACCTGTCCCTGGGCTCCAACACTGCTAGTTGCCATCCAGTAGTGCTGTACGCACAGTCAACAGTCCCTCCTCTGTTATTGGGGTTCAGTAACGTCAGCTGTTCCCCTGCTGTGTGTGTGGCAATCCCTCCTACCTCCTCCACCTCCTCCTCCTCCACCTGTCCCTGGGCTCCAACACCGCTAGTTGCCATCCAGAAGTGCTGTACGCACAGTCAACAGTCCCTCCTCTGTTATTGGGGTTCAGTAACGTCAGCTGTTCCCCTGCTGTGTGTGTGGCAATCCCTCCTACCTCCTCCACCTCCTCCTCCTCCACCTGTCCCTGGGCTCCAACACCGCTAGTTGCCGTCCAGAAGTGCTGTACGCACAGTCAACAGTCCCTCCTCTGTTATTGGGGTTCAGTAACGTCAGCTGTTCCCCAGCTGTGTGTGTGGCAATCCCTCCTACCTCCTCCACCTCCTCCTCCTCCACCTGTCCCTGGACTCCAACACCGCTAGTTGCCGTCCAGTAGTGCTGTACGCACAGTCAACAGTCCCTCCTCTGTTATTGGGGTTCAGTAACATCAGCTGTTCCCCTGCTGTGTGTGTGGCAATCCCTCCTACCTCCTCCACCTCCTCCTCCTCCACCTGTCCCTGGGCTCCAACACCGCTAGTTGCCGTCCAGAAGTGCTGTACGCACAGTCAACAGTCCCTCCTCTGTTATTGGGGTTCAGTAACGTCAGCTGTTCCCCTGCTGTGTGTGTGGCAATCCCTCCTACCTCCTCCACCTCCTCCTCCTCCACCTGTCCCTGGGCTCCAACACCGCTAGTTGCCGTCCAGTAGTGCTGTACGCACAGTCAACAGTCCCTCCTCTGTTATTGGGGTTCAGTAACGTCAGCTGTTCCCCTGCTGTGTGTGTGGCAATCCCTCCTACCTCCTCCACCTCCTCCTCCTCCACCTGTCCCTGGGCTCCAACACCGCTAGTTGCCGTCCAGAAGTGCTGTACGCACAGTCAACAGTCCCTCCTCTGTTATTGGGGTTCAGTAACATCAGCTGTTCCCCTGCTGTGTGTGTGGCAATCCCTCCTACCTCCTCCACCTCCTCCTCCTCCACCTGTCCCTGGGCTCCAACACCGCTAGTTGCCGTCCAGAAGTGCTGTACGCACAGTCAACAGTCGCTCCTCTGTTATTGGGGTTCAGTAACGTCAGCTGTTCCCCTGCTTTGTGTGTGGCAATCCCTCCTACCTCCTCCACCTCCTCCTCCTCCACCTGTCCCTGGGCTCCAACACCGCTAGTTGCCATCCAGAAGTGCTGTACGCACAGTCAACAGTCCCTCCTCTGTTATTGGGGTTCAGTAACGTCAGCTGTTCCCCTGCTGTGTGTGTGGCAATCCCTCCTACCTCCTCCACCTCCTCCTCCTCCACCTGTCCCTGGGCTCCAACACCGCTAGTTGCCGTCCAGAAGTGCTGTACGCACAGTCAACAGTCCCTCCTCTGTTATTGGGGTTCAGTAACGTCAGCTGTTCCCCTGCTGTGTGTGTGGCAATCCCTCCTACCTCCTCCTACCTCCTCCTCCTCCACCTGTCCCTGGGCTCCAACACTGCTAGTTGCCGTCCAGAAGTGCTGTACGCACAGAGCCAAACACCTCGCCAATGTGTTAGTGGGGTTCAGCACCGCCAGCTGTTCCCCTGCTGTGTATACGGCAACGTGTACTGCGACCGCCACGCAGGCACAACAAGTTAAATTTAAGGGAACCTGTCCCCCCCCCCCCCTACGGCTTCTTCAGACTGTGCGGTGTCAGCTGATCCCTAATAGCATGCCACGGCCGTGACACCGCACAGTCTGAAGAAGCCGTAGGGAGGGGAGTGAGAGGCGAGGATATGCACTGCGCATGGCCATGGATCCCAGGCCCGCGGTGGGATTACATTAGACGACACTGCGAGGCGGGATCTCGGCCAGCGCACCCGCACAGGCGCAGCCAGCCTGACACCAAATGATGTCAGAAGACGGGCAGCGCAACATGTGTGCATGGCCAAGGGCTAACCTAACAGCGCAGGCTCCGGGACAGATTCAAACAACGCTGAGGAGGCGGCGCACGGCGCCAAGGGGGTAAAAATGATGGCTGTGCTGCGTCACACGACAAATTAAAGTTCCACCTGCAAAACGGTTTAACGCTGTGAGGGGACACATTTCATAAGTGTTAGGTTCAGCATGTGCAAGGACCATAATTAAAAGAGCTAAGTTTACCTTTTCCAGCATTAGTGCTGTACACAATGGCTCTTTCAGCTACAAATGCCTGGGGGGGGGGTTAAAGGTTTCCTTTCAACTTGCTCCAGTGCAGGCTTCGGCCTACACTCCGCTCCCCCTGCTCCTCCTGCTGACCCTCGGCTCTAACACCGCCAGTTTTGGCCCAGATGTGCTAGCTGCACAGAGAAAAACACCAGCCAATGTGTCAGTGGGGTTCAGCACTGCCAGCTGTTCCCCTGCTGTGTAGCCGGCAACGTGTCCTGCGACCGCCACGCAGACACAAGAACTGAAATTGAAGGGAACCTGTCCCCCCTCCCCCAGGTGTTTCTATGTTTTACAGCCACCTTGTACAGCAGTAATGCTGCATGTGTGCAAGGTGGCTCAGAAACTTATTCTCCTTGCACTCGTGGAACTGAACACATCTAAAATATGTCCTCTGTGACCATTAAAATGTCCCTCAGGTGTGATTTTCCTTTGTATTGACACGCAACAAGCTCCTTGGTAACGCTGCCCGTCTTCTGGCATCATTGTTTGGCTGGGTGCGCCTCTGCGGCCGCCTTGCCCCACACAACGCCCCTCGGTGTCTTATTTATTTTGACTGCGAGGGTGTGATTGACGGGCATGAACGGTGCATTTCTTCGCCTGTCCCTCATCTCCTTCCGCCTTCTTCGGACTGTGCGGCTTCATGGCCGTGGCATGCAATAAGGGATCAGCTGACGCCGCATAGTCTGAAGCAGGTGTAAGGACCCGAGTGTGAGAGGCGAACATATGTGCTGCGCCAGGCCATTAATCCCAGCCCCGCATTGTTTTAACTATGTCAAGACACTGCGGGGCTGGGATTCATGGGCATCGCGAACCGCACCGGCCGACATCAAATGATGTCAGAGGACGGGCAGCACTAACAGCGCAAGGCCAAGGGATAACACGACAGCGCAGACTCCTGTGCAACAAATAACGATGCTCAGGAGGCCGCGCAAAGCACCAAGGTGGCATTTTTGCAAGCTGTGCTGCGTCTCCTTACGAGGGGAACTCACGCCTCCAAAACAGTTTGACTGTGTAAGGGCCTAAATGTTGTACGTGTTCCTTTCAGCATGTGCAAGGAGCAAAATTAAAAGAGCAACCTTTCACTTGTGCAGCATTACTGCTGCCCAAGCTGTGGCTCTTGTAGTTTTTCACCCCTGAGGGGGGGTTAAAGGTTACTTTTAAAATCGGTTCAATTAGGCTTCGGCCTACACTCTGCTCCACCTGCAGAGCCCTGGCTCCAACACCGCCAGTTGCTGTCCGGAAGTGCTGGCTGCACAGAGCCAAACACCTCGCCAATGTGTCAGTGGGGTTCAGCACCGCCAGCTGTTCCCCTGCTGTGCAGCCGGCAACGTGTCCTGCAACTGCCACGCAGGCACAACAGACCCAAAGCTGCCGCCAGTGCAGGCTTCGGCCTACACTCTGCTCCCTCTCCTCCTCCTGCTGACCCCGGGCTCTAACACCGCCAGTTGGGGCCCGGTACTGCTAGCTGCACAGAGAAAAACACCAGCCAATGTGTCAGTGGGGTTCAGCTGTGCAGCCGGCATCGTGTCCTGCAAAAGCCACGCAGACACCAGAACTGAAATTGAAGGGAACCTGTCCCCCCTCCCCCAGGCTTTTGTACGTTTTACAGCCACCTTGTACAGTGGTAATGCTGCATGTGTGCAAGGTGGCTCATAAACGTATTCTCCTCGCACATGTGGAACTGAAAACACGTCTAAAATGTGTCCTCTGTGTGACCATTTAACCGTCCCGGTGGTGTGACTTTCCTTTGTAATGACACGCTGCAACCCCCTTGGTAGCGCTGCCCGTCTTCTGGCATCATTGTTTGGCTGCCTGCGCCTCTGCGGCCGCCCTGACCCACACAACGCCCCTTGGTGTCTTATTTATTGGGACTGCGAGGGTGTGATTGATGGGCATGATCAGTGCATCAGTTCGCCTGTCCCTCATCTCCTTCCGCCTTCTTCAGACTGTGCGGCTTCATGGCCGTGGCATGCGATAAGGGATCAGCTGACGCCGCACAGTCTGAAGTGGGTGTAAGGACCCGAGTGTGAGAGGCGAACATATGTGCTGCGCCAGGCCATGAATCCCAGCCCCGCAGTGTTTTAACAATGTTAAGACACTACGGGGCTGGGATTCATGGTCATCGCGAACAACACCGGCCGACATTAAATGATGTCAGAAGATGGGCAGCGCTAACAGCGCTAGGCCAGGGGATAACACGACAGCGCAGACTCCTGTACAACAAATAACAACGCTCAGGAGGCTGCACCCAGCACCAAGGTGGGATTCTTGACATCTGTGCTGCGTCTCATTACAAAGGGAACTCGCACCTCCAACACAGTTTGACTGTATAAAGGGCTAAATGTTATATGTGTTTCATTCAGCGTGTGCAAGGAGCAAAATTAAAAGAGCAACCTTTGACTTGTGCAGCACTACTGCTGCATAAGCTGTGGCTCTTCTACTTTGTAACCCCTGAGGGGGGATTAAAGGTTACCTTTGAAATTGGTTCAATTAGGCATCGGCCTACACTCTGCTCCCCCTGCAGAGCCCGGGCTCCAACACCGCCAGTTGGGGCCCGGTACTGCTAGCTGCACAGAGAAAAACACCAGCCAATGTGTCAGTGGGGTTCAGCACCGCCAGCTGTTCCCCTGCTGTGCAGCCGGCAACGTGTCCTGCAACTGCCACGCAGGCACAACAGACCCAAAGCTGCCGCCAGTGCAGGCTTCGGCCTACACTCTGCTCCCTCTCCTCCTCCTGCTGACCCCGAGCTCTAACACCGCCAGTTGGGGCCCGGTACTGCTAGCTGCACAGAGAAAAACACCAGCCAATGTGTCAGTGGGGTTCAGCACCGCCAGCTGTTCCCCTGCTGTGCAGCCGGCATCGTGTCCTGCAAAAGCCACGCAGACACCAGAACTGAAATTGAAGGGAACCTCTCCCCCCTCCCCCAGGCATTTGTATGTTTTACAGCCACCTTGTACAGCGGTAATGCTGCATGTGTGCAAGGTGGCTCATAAACGTATTCTCCTCGCACATGTGGAACTGAAAACACGTCTAAAATGTGTCCTCTGTGTGACCATTTAACCGTCCCGGTGGTGTGACTTTCCTTTGTAATGACACGCTGCAACCCCCTTGGTAGCGCTGCCCGTCTTCTGGCATCATTGTTTGGCTGCCTGCGCCTCTGCGGCCGCCCTGACCCACACAACGCCCCTCGGTGTCTTATTTATTGGGACTGCGAGGGTGTGATTGATGGGCATGATCAGTGCATCAGTTCGCCTGTCCCTCATCTCCTTCCGCCTTCTTCAGACTGTGCGGCTTCATGGCCGTGGCATGCGATAAGGGATCAGCTGACGCCGCACAGTCTGAAGTGGGTGTAAGGACCCAAGTGTGAGAGGCGAACATATGTGCTGCGCCAGGCCATGAATCCCAGCCCCGCAGTGTTTTAACAATGTTAAGACACTGCGGGGCTGGGATTCATGGTCATCGCGAACCGCATCGGCCGACATTAAATGATGTCAGAAGATGGGCAGCGCTAACAGCGCTAGGCCAGGGGATAACACGACAGCGCAGACTCCTGTACAGCAAATAACAACGCTCAGGAGGCTGCACCCAGCACCAAGGTGGGATTCTTGACATCTGTGCTGCGTCTCATTACAAAGGGAACTCGCGCCTCCAACACAGTTTGACTGTATAAAGGGCTAAATGTTATACGTGTTTCATTCAGCGTGTGCAAGGAGCAAAATTAAAAGAGCAACCTTTGACTTGTGCAGCACTACTGCTGCATGAGCTGTGGCTCTTCTACTTTGTAACCCCTGAGGGGGGGTTAAAGGTTACCTTTGAAATTGGTTCAATTAGGCTTCGGCCTACACTCTGCTCCCCCTGCAGAGCCCGGGCTCCAACACCGCCAGTTGGGGCCCGGTACTGCTAGCTGCACAGAGAAAAACACCAGCCAATGTGTCAGTGGGGTTCAGCACCGCCAGCTGTTCCCCTGCTGTGCAGCCGGCAACGTGTCCTGCAACTGCCACGCAGGCACAACAGACCCAAAGCTGCCGCCAGTGCAGGCTTCGGCCTACACTCTGCTCCCTCTCCTCCTCCTGCTGACCCCGGGCTCTAACACCGCCAGTTGGGGCCCGGTACTGCTAGCTGCACAGAGAAAAACACCAGCCAATGTGTCAGTGGGGTTCAGCACCGCCAGCTGTTCCCCTGCTGTGCAGCCGGCATCGTGTCCTGCAAAAGCCACGCAGACACCAGAACTGAAATTGAAGGGAACCTGTCCCCCCTCCCCCAGGCGTTTGTACGTTTTACAGCCACCTTGTACAGCGGTAATGCTGCATGTGTGCAAGGTAGCTCATAAACGTATTCTCCTCGCACATGTGGAACTGAAAACACGTCTAAAATGTGTCCTCTGTGTGACCATTTAACCGTCCCGGTGGTGTGACTTTCCTTTGTAATGACACGCTGCAACCCCCTTGGTAGCGCTGCCCGTCTTCTGGCATCATTGTTTGGCTGCCTGCGCCTCTGCGGCCGCCCTGACCCACACAACGCCCCTCGGTGTCTTATTTATTGGGACTGCGAGGGTGTGATTGATGGGCATGATCAATGCATCAGTTCGCCTGTCCCTCATCTCCTTCCGCCTTCTTCAGACTGTGCGGCTTCATGGCCGTGGCGTGCGATAAGGGATCAGCTGACGCCGCACAGTCTGAAGCGGGTGTAAGGACCCGAGTGTGAGAGGCGAACATATGTGCTGCGCCAGGCCATGAATCCCAGCCCCGCAGTGTTTTAACAATGTTAAGACACTACGGGGCTGGGATTCATGGTCATCGCGAACAACACCGGCCGACATTAAATGATGTCAGAAGATGGGCAGCGCTAACAGCGCTAGGCCAGGTGAAAACACGACAGCGCAGACTCCTGTACAGCAAATAACAACGCTCAGGAGGCTGCACCCAGCACCAAGGTGGGAGTCTTGACATCTGTGCTGCGTCTCATTACAAAGGGAACTCGCGCCTCCAACACAGTTTGACTGTATAAAGGGCTAAATGTTATACGTGTTTCATTCAGCGTGTGCAAGGAGCAAAATTAAAAGAGCAACCTTTGACTTGTGCAGCACTACTGCTGCATAAGCTGTGCCTCTTCTACTTTGTAACCCCTGAGGGGGGGTTAAAGGTTACCTTTGAAATTGGTTCAATTAGGCTTCGGCCTACACTCTGCTCCCCCTGCAGAGCCCGGGCTCCAACACCGCCAGTTGGGGCCCGGTACTGCTAGCTGCACAGAGAAAAACACCAGCCAATGTGTCAGTAGGGTTCAGCACCGCCAGCTGTTCCCCTGCTGTGCAGCCGGCAACGTGTCCTGCAACTGCCACGCAGGCACAACAGACCCAAAGCTGCCGCCAGTGCAGGCTTCGGCCTACACTCTGCTCCCTCTCCTCCTCCTGCTGACCCCGGGCTCTAACACCGCCAGTTGGGGCCCGGTACTGCTAGCTGCACAGAGAAAAACACCAGCCAATGTGTCAGTGGGGTTCAGCACCGCCAGCTGTTCCCCTGCTGTGCAGCCGGCATCGTGTCCTGCAAAAGCCACGCAGACACTTGCTCTTGTACCTTCTGCTCCCCATCCTGGTTCCAGTACCGTCAGCTGGTTCCGGGCAGAGCCTTTGGCTTAGGTGCCTCCCTCTGGGTATCCGAGTTCCACCAACGTCAGGTGGTCCTTGGTAGTGCTTTCAGGCATGGGTACCTCCTGCTTAGTAACCGGGTTCCAGTAACGTCAGCTGGTCCTCGGTAGTTCCATTGGCTCTTGGACCTTTGGGTAGCCATCCGAGTTCCAGTTCCATCAGCTGGTTCTCGGCATTTTCTCAGCCTTCTTGTACCTTCTGCTACATTTCCAAGTTCAAGAGACTAAACACGATGACCCGGAAGACCACCCCTAAGATGACGACGACACCAGAGACGACAACCACCGTGATGACGACGACCCTGGAGACGATGACCCTGAAGACCACCCCGATGACGACGACCCCGGAGACGACGACCCTGAAGACCACCCCGATGACGACGACCCCGGAGACGACGACCCTGGAGACGACGACGACCTGGAAGACCGAGAAGCAGAAGAACAAGAGGCTGCAGAACAAAGAGCAGAAGAACATTAAGCATAACACTAAATATCAGAGCAAAAAATATTATCTAAATTATAAGCAGAAGAAGACTAAGCAGTGTATGGGGGTGAGTCCGTTCCTCCTCGTGGTGCCCCTGGATAAAGCCTGATGCTGCAGGCCAAACTGAACGCGGACAAATGTAACTGTTTTGTGACAGGCAGAACGGAAGGTGTAATCTTCAAACTTTTATAGATAACAACTACGGGAATGCCTGTCACAAATAAGAATATGATGAAGAAGTAGAATATGATGAAGATAATAGTAAAATAAAAAGAATATGAACAATGTAACCAAAAAAATAATAGGTAGAAGATGAAGAAGAAGATGAATAAGGTGAAGAAGTTGATGTCAAAGAAGCTGATGATGAGGATAATGAAGAAGAAAGTGTGGGAGAAGTAAAAAAGAAGGTGAAGGGCGTGGAAGTAGTGAAACATCAATATCTGACAAAATAAAAAAAAATTTAACATAGTCAAAATCTTTCTAACGCCGAACGTCATAAAAAAAACCCCAAAATCCTGCTATTCTATTACATTGGGCTAAACCTCTGTGCCTTTAATGTCTCCGCCACGTCCCCCAATACATCCTACATTATTCTTAGTTGTTTTCCTTCATGTAGAATGAACCTGCAAGTTTATAAAGGGTTTATTTTAATTCCGATATTTTCGTCCCATTGACTTGCATTGGGATCGGGTATCGGTATCGGATTAGATCCAATATTTTGACGGTATCGGCCGATACTTTCCGATACCGATACTTTCCGATATCGGAAGGTATCGCTCAACACTAATTATGTGTTAAAAGTGAGAATAATAACCAAACAACTCAAAATGTACATTTCTGACATTTAAAAACAAATATCAGTGACCAATATAGCCCCCTTCTTTTCACTAACAGTCATATGCCGTCCATCAATGGAGTATGTCATTTCTTAATCTGTTTGTGATCAACCTTTTGGGAAGCACCAATCACAGCCTCACAGACACTGTTGGTGTACTAATTTCACTTTCACTCACTGTAAATCTCCTGTTTAAGAAGAACCCACAAGTTCTCAATAAGGGTTTGGTCAGGTGATGATTGGGACATTTAATTTTTCTTCCTTTTTTAGGCCTCTACTTGTCAACCAAGCAGTGGACAATGTCAATGCATGCGATGGATCATTGTACTGCTTAAAAATAATTTCTTTAAAGATGCAGACTTTTTCCTCTACCACTGCTTATTGAAAAACTGCTGGTAGTAGGTTTGAGAGTTGTTTTTTAGGCCATCTTAAACCTGTAAGGTCCAACTAGCTCATAGCAGTATCCCACTTCCACCTTGCTGGCACCTGAGTAGAAGTTGAGATCTGTGCCTGTTACTGATCCAACCAAGGGCCCATCCATATAGTCCATCAAGAGTGATTCTCATCTCATCAGTCCATATAATCTTTGAAAACTCTGTCTTTCAGATATTTCTTGGTCCAATCTTGACTTTTTATCTTCTGCGTCTTGTTCAGTGGTGGTCAGGTTCAGTCTTCCTTACCTTGGCCATGTCTCTGATCACTGATTACCTTGCATTTCTGGCCACTACTGTTAGGTTGCAGTTCTGAAATATGACAGCACTGGAGGATACTGTGTTTCCTGGAAGCTTTAAGTTTGATTCTTCTCAAATCTTTGGCAGTCTATGTGCATCTTTTTTTCTCAACACTGATACACTGCAGAGCTAGCTGCTAGTCAAAGTGCTGGGTAGTATATATACAGTTAATTCCATATATATTTGGACAGAGACAACATTTTTCTAATTTTGGTTATAGACATTACCACAATGAATTTTAAACAAAACAATTGAAGTTCAGACTTTCAGCTTTCATTTGAGGGTATCCACATTAAAATTGGATGAAGGGTTTAGGAGTTTCAGCTCCTTAACACGTGCCACCCTGTTTTTAAAGGGACCAAAAGTAATTGGACAATTGACTCCAAGGCTATTTCATGGACAGGTGTGGGCAATCCCTTCGTTATGTCATTCTCAATTGAGCAGATAAAAGGCCTGGTGTTGATTTGAGGTGTGGTGCTTGCATTTGGAAGGTTTTGCTGTGAGGTAAACATGCAGTCAAAGGAGCTCTCCATGCAGGTGAAACAAGCCATCCTTAAGCTGCGAAAACAGAAAAAACACATCCGAGAAATTGCTATAATAGTAGGAGTGGCAAAATCTACAGTTTGGTACATCGTGAGAAAGAAAGTAAGCACTGGTGAACTCATCAATGCAAAAAGACCTGGGCGCCCACGGAAGACAACAGTGGTGGATGATCGCAGAATAATCTCCATGGTGAAGAGAAACTCTTTCACAACAGCCAACCAAGTGAACAACACTCTCCAGGAGGTAGGCGTATCAACATCCAAATCTACCATAAAGAGAAGACTGCATGAAAGTAAATACAGGGGGTTCACTCAGGGCCGGCTCCAGGTTTTTGAGGGCCCCGGGTGAAAGAGTCTCAGTGGGCCCCCCTTTCAACACATACCACGATTCATGATCGCATATAAACACAGCCATGTAGTATATAACACAGCCAACATAGTATATAGCACAGCCACGTAGCATATAACACAGCCATGTAGTATATAACAGCCCACGTAGCATATAACACAGCCCACGTAGCATATAACAGCCCATATAGTATATAGCACAGCCACATAGTATATAACACGGCCCACGTAGTTTATAGAACAGCCATGTAGTATACAGCACAGCCCACACAGTAGTATACAGCACAGCCCACACAGTAGTATACAGCACAGCCCACACAGTAGTATACAGCACAGCCCACAGTAGTATATAGCACAGCCCACACAGTAGTATATAGCACTGCCCACATAGTAGTATACAGCACTGCCCACATAGTATATAGCAGCCCACGTAGTATATAACACAGCCCACATAGTATATAGCAGCCCACATAGTATATAGCAGCCCACATAGTATATAGCAGCCCACGCAGTATATAACAAAGCCCACGTAGTAAATAACAGCCCACGTAGTAAATAGCAGCCCACGTAGTATATAGCAGCCCATGTAGTATATAGCAGCCCACGTAGTATATAGCAGCCCATATAGTATATAACACAGCCAACGCAGTATATAACACAGCCCATGCAGTATATAGCAGCCACGCAGTATATAGCAGCCCATGTGACGTAGTATACAGCACAGCCCACGCAGTATATAACACAGCCAGCCATTTAGTGTATACAGTCGGACTCAGTAGTCTATGCCTTTAGTCTGTATGATGCAAGTTGCAACATTTGAGATTTGGAAAGTAAAAGGGTCAGTGTTCAGTGTTCTCTTCTGACTATCTATGGGGGGATAAAATAGGGAGGGGAAATAGCCTCAGAGACCCTCAGTCTACATGATGACCTAACTCGTCAGGATCAGAAACCAGGAAAGGCCTGGTTCACAAACTCTGAATGAAGCAAGCAAAACAGCTTGGCATTAGGATGCACGCAGCAGGCCCAGGCACAGCACTAAATCCCACATTTCTACACCCGGACTACCTCTATCAGCTGTGCTCCTCTCACTCGCTCCTTCAGCTGCACTGAGGTTTTTCTCGTTAACACTAGCATCGTTTGTGTCCTCACTATGTCCGCCATATTGCCGTGGTCGCTGATATTGGAATACGTGCAGTCTGGTCTTCGGGAAAACAGCTGCCAATATTTAGCTCTGCACACCAAACTGAAGACAAATTCCTGTTAACAAAAGCAGTAACTAAGGACTCGGTTACCAAGCTGCATGGGAGTAATAAGGTGACCACGTGACTTATCAGCTATTGGAGGACTACAAGTTCGGTATACACATCTCATTGTACGAGACAGAGACTGCTCATATATTACCGGGCTGGAAGCGCTCTGCTGTAATGTGACACAGTGATGATCTGCACATGAAGCTGCTCTGGGGGCAGGCTGCATCCCATTCCCCCCCACCCCCGCCCCCGCAATGTGCAGCGTTGGGACCGTCACCGATGACGAGTCACTCACTCACTGCTTCACTCGGCGCCGTCACCCTCATTGTGGACACAGAGAGGGTGCACCTCCTGAGTACTGAATGCAGCTGCTACTCGTCTTCTCCTGCTTGAGGCTGCCGCTGCTGGAGCCTGGACCTGTCCTGGAAGTGGAATGGAACGAACAGAATGGATGTGATCCGATGATCTTCTTCTCTGTGCTCTTCTTGCCGGCTCTTAGGATGACGAGCCGACCAGAAGTGATAGGCAGATGACCCGGAAGTGACTCTCTTTGTATTGTATCCATGGTGATGGGCCGGTGGAGGTGAGTATCGCAGCTGCGCGGCGCCAGGCACCAGCGAAACCCTTAGATCGCTGTGCCGCCTGCTTCCGAGGTGCCGTTGGGCAGCGGGGATGAGGGATTTGAATGACTGAGTAGACTGAGTCACTGTAGTCAAACACAGCAGGGATGTAGTGCACTTCCATAAATGGGCCCCCCCGTCTCGCCAGGGCTCCGGCCAGAGGCGTAGCTAGGGTTTTGGTCCGGGGGGGCGAAGCTTCTGAGTGGGCCCCTAACCAGGCAACCTTCATTACAATTCGGTGATGCGCCCTAATAGTGGAGGAGAACCTCAGCAGATGACCACGCTATTACTGAAGATAATCTCTATATAAAGACCAACACTGATATTACCGCCATATGGTCAGTGGTAGATACCAGTCCTACAGAACATATAACAGATCACTGCACAGTTACAGATGGTGACTTACCGCTGACGTCCTTTCTGATGGAACCGTTCATTTTTCCCGTCTTTTCCATCTGGCCCAGACCGACATGACAACTTCTTCCAGCTACAACTCATCTGCAGAGAATACAACAAAGACACGTTTCACTTCTCACATTCCAGCCCCATCACCATCTATTCCCAACCTGCACAAACTCCTCATCCTGCTGATACCCCAATACAGAGCTGCTACTGCCGTATGTGTCCCTATTACTGCAACTGATACCCCAATACTGAGCCGATGCTGCCGTATGTGTCCCTATTAGTGTTGAGCATTCCGATGCCGCAAGTATCGGGTATCGGCCGATACTTGCGGGTATCGGAATTCCGATACCGAGATCCGATACTTTTGTGGTATCGGGTATCGGTATCGAAACAACATTAATGTAAAAATGTGTAAAAGAGAGAATTAAAATAAAAAATATTGCTATACTCACCTCTCCGACGCAGCCTGGACCTCACCGAGGGAACCGGCAGCGTTGTTTGCTTAAAATTCGCGCGTTTACTTCCTTACGTGAAGTCCCGGCTTGTGATTGGTTGCGTGCCGCCCATGTGGCCGCGACGCGACCAATCACAGCAAGCCGTGATGTAATTTCAGGTCCTTCAGGATTTTAAAAATACGTTCTGGCTTATGATTGGTTGCGTCGCGACGCGACCAATCACAAGCCGTGACGTCACGGGAGGCTGGACACGCGCGCATTTTAAAATGCGCGCGTGTCCTGCCTCCCGTGACGTCCCGGCTTGTGATTGGTCGCGTCGCCCATGTGGCCGCGACGCGACCAATCACAGCAAGCCGTGACGTAATTTTAGGTCCTTCAGGATTTTAAAATTACGTTCTGGCTTGTGATTGGTCGCGTCGCCCATGTGACCGCGACGCGACCAATCACAAGCCAGAACGTAATTTTAAAATCCTGAAGGACCTAAAATTACGTCACGGCTTGCTGTGATTGGTCGCGTCGCGGCCACATGGGCGACGCGACCAATCACAAGCCGGGACGTCACGGGAGGCAGGACACGCGCGCATTTTAAAATGCGCGCGTGTCCAGCCTCCCGTGACGTCACGGCTTGTGATTGGTCGCGTCGCCCATGTGACCGCGACGCGACCAATCATTAGCCAGAACATAATTTTAAAATCCTGAAGGACCTAAAATTACGTCACGGCTTGCTGTGATTGGTCGCGTCGCGGCCACATGGGCGGCACGCGACCAATCACAAGCCGGGACTTCACGTAAGGAAGTAAACGCGCGCATTTTAAGCAAACAACGCTGCCGGTTCCCTCGGTGAGGTCCAGGCTGCGTCGGAGAGGTGAGTATAGCAATATTTTTTATTTTAATTCTTTGTTTTACACATTAATATGGATCCCAGGGCCTGAAGGAGAGTTTCCTCTCCTTCAGACCCTGGGAACCATCAGGGATACCGTCCGATACTTGAGTCCCATTGACTTGTATTGGTATCGGGTATCGGTATCGGATTGGATCCGATACTTTGCCGGTATCGGCCGATACTTTCCGATACCGATACTTTCAAGTATCGGACGGTATCGCTCAACACTAGTCCCTATTACTGCCCCTGATACCCCAATACTGAGCCGCTGCTGCCGTATGTGTCCCTATTACTGCCCGATACCCCAATACTGAGCCTCTGCTGCCGTATGTGTCCCTATTACTGCACCTGATACCCCAATACTGAGCCGCTGCTGCCGTATGTATCCCTATTACTGCACCTGATACCCCAATACTGAGCCTCTGCCACCATATGTGTCCCTATTACTGCACCTGATACCCCAATACTGAGCCTCTGCCATATATGTCCCTATTACTGCACCTGATACCCCAATACTGAGCCGCTGCTGCCGTATGTGTCCCTATTACTGCCCCTGCTGTGTGGTTCTCTGTGCCCTCTAAATTCTAAAGCACCCCTCTATAATATAGTAATGCCGGGTGCAAGTGCCCTAGAAAACAGTGCCCACATTTTGTCCCCCAGAAAGTAATAATGCCCTCTGTGTGTGACCCTTTGATAGTCACAGTAACCTGAGTTCCCCTATAAGTATAAGTGCCCACTTTACATTTAATAAAGTGCCGAGTCTCCCCCCTGTACAGCTCCCCTATAAACAGTATGATGCCCCCTCACTGTATATACTGACCCCTTAATATCCCCCAAACTGGCTCCAACACTGTATGATGGCCCCGTCGCTGTAATTTCCACACTGAATGATGGCCCTCTAGATTTCCTCCATATAGCATAATACACCAGATAGTCCTCAATATAGTATAATACATTCCTCATAGGCCTCCATATAATATCATGCACTCCCCATAGGCAGACCCTATAGTATAATGCGCTTCACATAGGAAGACTATATAGTATAATGCAGCTCGCAAAGGCAGCCTGTATAAGGAAGGCTGTAAATGTGTCCCCAAGCCCCTCCGCAAGGCATAAAAATGACCTCTCATTGTACTCAGCAACGGCGCTCACAAAGGCATAGCTGGTCTTGACTTAAGATCGCCATCCTCCATTACTGCTTCATCTGAATGACACATCCTACGTCATCCACACTGTGTCACCCATCGTGCTCCTCTCTGAGCTGCTGAAAGCAGAGCTAAGTACTGTAGTGCATGTGCGCTGGGAAAGGCCAAAGGGCGCTGATTACCTGGAAATAAAGCCGGCGCATGCGCACTACAATACTGTGCTTTGAATTCAGCAGGGCAAAGAGAAGTGCGCCTGCATGGGAGTGCGATATAGGACACTGAATGCATGATGTAGGACGCATCTTCCACACAAAGAGGGACAGCGATCACAGGAAGAGGGACGGCGCCGGATCAAGACTAGTGACGCCCGGACCGCGCCATCCGTGAGTATAATAAAAGCTCTTTTTTGTGCCTTGCATAGAGGATTGGGGACATAGAGAGCATTCTAGAACACTATGTGAGGGCGTACAGATGCTGGCCGGACCTTACATGGGGACAGGCTCCCACATGTAAAAGCTGTCCTGCAAGATTCCAGCCGCTCGCAAACTTAAGAAGATAATCATTCTCCTCATAAGCTAATCAGCAGTAAATAAATTATGTGCCAAGACACTTATCGATCACATGTCAGTTTTCACTGTCTGTCCAGATTGCAGGATAAACAAGACATACAAGTTTAAGAACCTTCATTGCTTTATATACTGTGCCTGTATGTATGTATTCAAGGCAACAGATCAGACATATTAAATAGCAAATGACATGTGCCAAGATACTCCTCATGCTGTGTGGAGAGTGTCCTCTGGTCCTGGGGGCTGCTCCTCAGGCTCCTCCCAGTCAGATGCAGACATCATGTGTAGGCAGTGAGCTCAGGTCACAGTCACAGTCAGAGGCAGAGTCCCCCTGCGTCCCCGGCTGCTGCTGGAGCTGATCACTTCTCTGCAGCACCGGAGCTTTGAAGCAGAGCGCGCTCAGCCGGGATTGGGTGAGTGGTGAGTGACCTCCCTTCCCCCTCTCCTCCACAGACTGCAGAAGAGCGATCACATGACTCACTCCCTGCACTCTGATTGGAGGCCTTCTCTTCCTTCTTTCTGTTGACCCCCTGTGAGCGTTTGTACCGTGCATGTTACTTTAGCTACATACACAGTACAAACGCAGGGGAAATTAAAGATAAACATTGACCGGAGGCAGGGGCCCCTAACGCCGGCCCTGACAGTAGCGTAGCTCCGGGTGGGCCCCCTCAGAGCACAGGGCCCGGGGCGACCGCCCCCTCTGCCCCCCTGGTAGCTACGGTACTGGCCCTGGCACTTGCCCGGGTACGCCGGGTGCTGACGCCGGCCCTGGGTTCACTGCACGGTGCAAGCCACTCATAAGCATCAAGAATAAAAAGGCTAGACTGGACTTTGCTAAAAAACATCTAAAAAAGCCAGCACAGTTCTGGAAGAACATTCTTTGGCTGTACTTTAGCTTTTCGTGAAAGGCTGTAATCTGACTTCTATTGTAATATAATCAAGTTGTCTTCAAGTGGCAAGTTAGGGACTAAGGGTACCGTCACACAGTGCCATTTTCATCGCTACGACGGCACGATTCGTGACGTTGCAGCGTCATATGATTATCGCTCCAGCGTCGTAGACTGTGGTCACACGTTGCAATACACGGCGCTGGAGCGATAATTTCATGACGTATTTGCGATGTAGAAGCCGTTGGTTACTGTGCGCACATCGTATACAACCTGTGTCACACGATGCAATCATGCCGCCACAGCGGGACACTAGACGACGAAAGAAAGTTTCAAACGATCTGCTACGACGTACGATTCTCAGCGGGGTTCCGGATCGCAGTAGCGTGTCAGACACTACGATATCGTAACGATATCGCTAGAACGTCATGAATCGTGCCGTCGTAGCGATGAAAATGGCACTGTGTGACGGTACCCTTAGGATTCCAGTAAATTCAAAATGTACAGTAATTACTCTATGCAATGATTGGCTTAACCCTGTACTGACCAATGGCATTTTTCATTTTTGCATTTTTGCTTTTCCTCACCTTTTTCCGAGAACCATAGCTTTTTTTTATTTTCTGCTGACATAGATGTATCAGAGCTTACTTTCACATGAATATCAACTTACATTTCAGAATTTTGTAAAAAAAATTGTGCTTTTTTAGCTATTTTTGAAGACCCGTAAGATTTTTATTTTTCTGTTGATGGAACTGAGTGGGGTTTTTGAGCTCTTGTTTTTTATTGTTACAAATATGTGCATACAAAGTTTTCATTGATTTTTAGTTCATTTTTGTTAGGAAGGTGATGTGACCAGAAAAAATGCAATTATGGCATTAATTAATTCTATCTGTTGATAGATAGACATTTTTGGATGCTACGATACTAAACATATTTTTTTAATTATTTTTTAACTTTATTACCAGCAAGGTAAAAGAGGGGTGATTTGAATCTTTAGATATTTGGCAACAACTCTTTTTTACTTTTTTTTTTATTATCCCCTACTTCCTATAAGGGACTTGAACCTGTAATTACTTAATCTCCTATACTATATACGGCATTACTATGGTATTACACTAAATACTGAAAAACATGATCTTCTATGGAGCTCAGCAAGTGGCCAAGCTTCATAGGAGTATCGAGATGGCAGTGATAGGGGCCTTGACCAGGCCACTGGATGCCATGATAACTCACTGGTCCCTCGTCATAGTAGGAGTGGACATCTCACAGTGCAGGCTAACACAGAGTGTATTATTTTGCACTGGTTCTGATTTCATTTGGCATCACTAGTGGCAACTGTGGCTTTGGTAGATATCTTTTTCTATACAGCTGTAAGCTCTATTCTAAGAGAGTGGTGTGGCAAATATTAATAATAATACTCAGAATACCCGCTAGTCTTATCCTTAGATGCTCAAGTGCAGAATTTTTCCACTGGGACAGGAAGGTCAGGAGAAGTGATGATAATCTGTGCCTTGGCACTTGACTGCTGAGGTCTATGTTTGGCTGCAGCAGTCAATCATGTAGAACGGGACATCAACCAATCACAAGTTGAGATCAATCAGAGCCTGTTCATTTGCCATTTTACTCTATATATGTTTATACAGAGTATATATGTTCTATCTATATTTTTCAGATTTTTTTTGTATCAGTTGAAGGACTTCTTTAAAGTTGCTATATTTTAATTCAGTGCAGAAATATTACGAATGAGAATAAGCTGTAAGGTGTAAAGTCCGTGCAGCACAGATTTCGGCACATGTAATACATATTTATTCCCCATCAAGTATCCTGTTCCTGACTGTTGGAAGAAACACATTGTAGAGAATGACTTACAGATAGCCTTGCAATCAGTTTTACTACAAAGTGTTTACTACCACTATAAACAAACAGTGGAAGAGGCTTTGACTCTTTACATTCCGTTTCCTGTGATGTCATACTGATGACTATTGGCAGAATATTAGACAGGCCGACATGTGTGCTGATTTCACTTCTGACTTGCAGAAAACATTTGTCATGAACTTTTTATAGGATGCCTGCTTAAATGATACATTTAAAGAAACCAAATGAATAAATGTTTGTTTAAAGGATATTAGATATTTATTTTCACAGCTTAGACTCATAATATGTAGCTTTCAAAATGTTTTTTTGGGAGTTACGCCGGAGCGATGCTTTAAAGAAGATCAAGTATAAACACAGGTCATATAATCAGGCTGTCTGAGGTAAGGATGGGACTTTACTGGAAATTCTTATGTCAAAGGTGGAGAGAAAAAAAGCAGAACTCTTGGTAAGGCAGCAAGATTTCATTGTACCAAAAAGTCTGAAGCCACATGTAACAGCACAATAAATAAATATTAAATATCTTGGATAGAGTCGTTTACATGACTCACTCCACTTTTGAATAAACATTTGAAAGATTACCTTGCCTGGCAAGAAAAAAGACTACAAGCATATTTTTGGTTTTATGGATATGAAAATTGAATGATGAGCCAGCCTATTTGAAATATACCATTTAAAGCTGCCTATAACAATAGACAGTAAATGTCATAAAGATAGACGCGATCTTATATACAGTGCAGACCAAAAGTTTGGACACACCTTCTCATTTAAAGATTTTTCTGTATTTTCATGACTATGAAAATTGTACATTCACACTGAAGGCATCAAAACTATGAATTAACACATGTGGAATTATATACTTAACAATAAAGTGTGAAACAACTGAAATTATGTCTTATATTCTAGGTTCTTCAAAGTAGCCACCTTTTGCTTTGATGACTGCTTTGCACACTCTTGGCATTCTCTTGATGAGCTTCAAGAGGTAGTCACCGGGAATGGTCTTCCACCAATCTTGAAGGAGTTCCCAGAGTTGCTTAGCACTTGTTAGCCTTTTTGCCTTCACTCTGCGGTCCAGCTCACCCCAAACCATCTCAATTGGGTTCAGGTCTGGTGACTGTGGAGGCCAGTTCATCTGGCGTAGCACCCCATCACTCTCCTTCTTGGACAAATAGCCCTTACGCAGTCTGGAGGTGTGTTTGGGGTCATTGTCCTGTTGAAAAATAAATGATGGTCCAACTAAACGCAAACCAAATGGAATAGCATGCCACTGCAATATGCTGTGGTAGCCATGATGGTTCAGTATGCCTTCAATTTTGAATAAATCCCCAACAGTGTCACCAGCAAACCACCCCCACACCATCACACCTCCTCCTCCATGCTTCACGGTGGGAACCAGGCATGTAGAGTCCATCCGTTCACCTTTTCTGCATCACACAAAGACACGGTGGTTGGAACCAAAGATCTCAAATTTGGACTCATCAGACCAAAGCACATATTTTCACTGGTCTAATGTCCATTCCTTGTGTTCTTTAGCCCAAACAAGTCTCTTCTGCTTGTTGCCTGTCCTTAGCAGTGGTTTCCTAGCAGCTATTTTACCATGAAGGCCTGCTGCACAAAGTCTCCTCTTAACAGTTGTTGTAGAGATGTGTCTGCTGCTAGAACTCTGTCTTGCATTGACCTGGTCTCTAATCTGAGCTGCTGCTAAGCTGCGATTTCTGAGGCTGGTGACTCTTGGTCTTCCATTCCTAGGGCGGTCCTCATGTGAGCCAGTTTCTTTGTAGCACTTGATGGTTTTTGCCACTGCACTTGCGGACACTTTTAAAGTTTTAAAGTTAGCCCAATTTTTCGGACTGACTGACCTTCATTTCTTAAAGTAATGATGGCCACTCATTTTTCTTTACGTAGCTGCTTTTTTCTTGCCATAATACAAATTCTAACAGTCTATTCAGTAGGACTATTAGCTGTGTATCTACCAGACTTCTGCACACACAAACTGATGGCTCCAACCCCATTTATAAGGCAAAAAATCCCACTTATTAAACCTGACAGGGCACACCTGTGAAATGAAAACCATTCCTGGTGACTACCTCTTGAAGCTCATCAAGAGAATGCCAAGAGTGTGCAAAGCAGTCATCCAAGCAAAAGGTGGCTACTGTGAAGAACCTAGAATATAAGACATAATTTCAGTTGTTTCACACTTTTTTGTTAAGTATATAATTCCACATGTGTTAATTCATAGTTTTGATGCCTTCAGTGTGAATGTACAATTTTTTCATAGTCCTGAAAATACAGAAAAATCTTTAAATGAGAAGGTGTGTCCAAACTTTTGGTCTGTACTGTATATATACATATATATACATGCACATATACATATTATTATATATATTCATATGTGCACATAAAAACACACATATACAGTATATACATGTATACTATATACAGTAGTATAAATAATAGTGTTAATAGTTTATTCTATCAATTAACAAAATGAAAAGTGATGGAACAAAACAGAAATGTAAAATGAGTATTTGGTGTGACCACCCTTTGCTTTCAAACAGCATTAATTCTTCTGAGTACACTTTTGCAAAGTGAGAGACTTTGTAGGATTATAGTCAGATGATAATAATCATCATTATCATATGTAGGCTGAAACACAATCATAAACTTTGCATTTTATTATTTGATAAAAATAAATTATTAACACCTTTGTCTCACCAAATATTGATTAGACTTAGATTTATATTTTGTTTATTCACTTTTTTTTATCAAATAATAAAATTCAAACTATTAACTTTCTAGCATTTTTTACACACACTCCTAAAACTTGTCACGACTCCCGGGTATTACTGCTGTGGGGAGGGCTGTGCGTCGCAGCAAGGGAGCTGAGAGCAGAGCGGCGGGGGACTCACCGGGTAGCAAACAGGACCCGAATCATGTGACAGGGAAGGAGGGGATAGAGGGCGGCGCCAGACGCCGGGGTGCAGAGGAGACGATATACACTGGATAGTAGTTAAACATGCCAAAGTCAAAAGCAAGAGAGAAAAGGTAACCAAGGGGTGAGGCAGAGGGATAGTCAGAAAGGGAGCCAAAAGGTTAGAAAGCCAACAGAACAAACAAGCAGAGTAAAGCAAGGAGAGAAAAACAAGCAAATGCAAACCGAGCACACATTCAAGGGGTCAGACACACAAACTAAATGAAAGTATAGCTGACAGGGAATCCTAGTCTGGAATGTGTATAAATACCCCTCCCAGATCCAAAGAGAGGCCAGCAATATTAACCCTGAGAGAGCAGGACATAAACCATGTCCTATACCATGACAAAACTATTGCATGGTACTATATATATATATATATATATATGTATATATATATATATATATATATATATATATATATATACAGTGCCTTGCAAAAGTATTCAGCCCCCTGGAACTTTGCAACCTTTTCCCACATATCATGCTTCAAACATAAAGATACCAAATATAAATTTTCAGTGAAGAATCAACAACAAGTGGAACACAATTTTGAAGTTGAACGAAATGTATTGGTTATTTTAAATTTTTGTGGAAATTCAAAACTGAAAAGTGGGGCGTGCAATATTATACGGCCCCTTTAACTTAATAATTTTTTGCGCCACCTTTTGCTGTGATTACAGCTTCAAGTCGCTTGGGGTATGTCTCTATCAGTTTTGTACATCAAGAGACTGAAATTCTTGCCCAGTCTTCCTTGGCAAACAGCTCAAACTCAGCGAGGTTTGATGGAGATCATTTGTGAACAGCAGTTTTTAGCTCTTTCCACAGATTCTCGATTGGATTGAGGTCTGCACTTTGACTTGGCCATTCTAACACCTGGATGCGTTTATTTGTGAACCATTCCATTGTAGATTTTGCTTTATGTTTAGGATCATTGTCTTGTTGGAAGACAAATCTCCGTCCCAGTCTCAGGTCTTTTGCAGACTCCAACAGGTTTTCTTCAAGAATGGTCCTGTATTTGGCTCCATCCATCTTCCCATCAATTTTAACCATCTTTCCTGTCCCTGCTGAAGAAAAGCAGGCCCAAACCATGATGCTGACACCACCATGTTTGACCGTGGGGATGGTATTTTCAGGGTGATAAGCTGTGTTGCCTTTATGCCAAATATATCGTTTAGCATTGTTGCCAAAAAGTTTGATTTTTGTTTCATCTGACCAGAGCACCTTCTTCCACATGTTTGGTGTTTCTCCCAGGTGGCTTGTTGCAAACTTTAAACAACACTTTTTATGGATATCCTTGAGAAATGGCTTTCTTTTTGCCACTCTTCCATAAAGGCCAGATTTGTGCAGTGTACGGCTGATTGTTGTCCTATGGACAGACTGTCCCACCTCAGCTGTAGATCTCTGCAGTTCATCAAGAATGATCATGGGCCTCTTGGCTGCCTCTCTGATCAGTCTTCTCCTTGTTTGAGATGAAAGTTTAGAGGGACGGCCGGGTCTTGGTAGATTTGCAGTGGTATGATACTCCTTCCATTTCAATATGATCGCTTGCACAGTGCTCCTTGTGATGTTTAAAGTTTTGGAAATCATTTTGTATCCAAATCCAGCTTCAAACTGCTCCACAACAGTATTACGGACCTGCCTGTTGTGTTCCTTGGTCTTCATGATGCTCTCTGTGCTTCAAACAGAACCCTGAGACTCTCACAGAGCAGGTGCATTTATACGGAGACTTGATTACACAAAGGTGGATTATATGTATCATCATTGGGCATTTAGGACAACATTGGATCATTCAGAGATCCACAATGAACTTCTGGAGTAAGTTTTCTGCACTGAAAGTAAAGGGGCCAAATAATATTGCACGCCCCACTTTTCAGTTTTTGATTTTCCACAAAAATTTTAAATAACCAATAAATTTCGTTCAACTTCACAAATGTGTTTCACTTGTTGTTGATTCTTCACCAGAAATTTACATTTGGTATCTTTATGTTTGAAGCATGATATGTGGGAAAAGGTTTAAAAGTTCCAGGGAGCCGAATACTTTCACAAGGCACTGTATATATATATTATATATAAATATATATATTATATACATACAAAATATATATATTATATACATACAAAATATATATATATATATATATAGTATAAATATATATATATATATATATGTTATATATATGATATAGTGGCATTATTTTTATTTATTTACATTATGTTTATGAACAATATTATAAAGTTCCATTGTTATAATTAATATATAGAATTTTTATTAGTTTCATACATTTTTAAATGGTAAATGTGCTGTAAGTCCATAAATGTTAGGTACTATTTTACTAACGGTGTAAAGCCATTTGTAAGCTATCTATCCTTCTATTCATCAATTCCTCTATTCAAAAATGATACTGTTCCCACCTATTAACCCCTTAGTGACAGAGCCAATTTGGTACTTAATGACCGAGCCAATTTTTACAATTCTGACCAGTGTCACTTTATGAGGTTATAACTCTGGAACGCTTTATCGGATCCCGCTGATTCTGAGATTGTTTTTTCGTGACATGTTGTACTTCAAGTTAGTGGTAACATTTCTTCGATATTACTTGCGATTATTTATGAAAAAAATGGAAATATGGCGAAAATTTTTAAAATTTTGCAATTTTCAAACTTTGTATTTTTATGCCCTTAAATCAGAGAGATATGTCACAAAAAATAGTTAATAAATAACATTTCTCACATGTCTACTTTACATCAGCACAATTTTGGAAACAATTTTTTTTTTTGTTAGGGAGTTATAAGGGTTAAAAGTTGACCAGCAATTTCTCATTTTTACAACACCATGTTTTTTTTAGGGACCACATCACCTTTGAAGTGATTTTGAGGGGTCTATATGATAGAAAATAACCAAGTGTGACACCATTCTAAAAACTGCACCCCTCAAGCTGCTCAAAACCACATTCAAGAAGTTTATTAACCCTTTACGTACTTCACAGGAACTAAAACAATGTTAGTTGCAAAAAGTTGTTGTACAATTTCTCCTGAGTACGTCGATACCCCATATATGGGGGTAAACCACTGTTTGGGCGCACCGCAGAGCTTGGAAGAGAAGGAGTGTCGTTTTACTTTTTCAATGTAGAATTGGCTGGAATTGAGATCGGACGCCATGTCACGTTTGGAGAGCCGCTGATGTGCCTAAACAGTAGAGACCCCCCACATATGACACCATTTTGGAAACTAGACCCCTTAAGGAACTTATCTAGATGTGTGGTGAGCACTTTAAACCCCCAAGTGCTTCACAGAAGTTTATAACGTAGAGCCGTGAAAATAAAAAAATCGAATTTTTTCTACAAAAATGATCTTTTTGCCTCCAAATTTTTATTTTACCAAGGGTAACAGGAGAAAATGGACCCCAGAAGCTGTTGTACAATTTGTCTTGAGTACGCCGACACCCCATATGTGGGGGTAAACCACTGTTTGGGCGCATGGCTGAGCTCGGAAGCAAAGGAGCGCCATTTGACTTTTCAATGCAAAATTGACTGGAATTGAGATCGGACGCCATGTCTCGTTTGGAGAGCCCCTGATGTGCCTAAACAGCAGAAACCCCCCAAAAGTGACCCCATTTTGGAAACTAGACCCCCCATGGAACTTATCTAGATGTGTAGTGAGAACTTTGAATGCCCAAGTGCATCACAGAAGTTTATAATGCAGAGTCGTGAAAATAAAAAATATATATTTTTTAACAATAAAGATTTTTAGCCCCCAAGTTTTTATTTTCACAAGGGTAACAAGAAAAATTGGACCCCAAAAGTTGTTGTCCAATTTGTCCTGAGTATGCTGGTACCCCATATGTGGGGGTAAACCACTGTTTGGGCGCACGGCAGAGCTCGGAAGGGAAGGAGTGCCATTTTGGAATGCAGACTTTGATAGAATTGTCTGCGGGCGTTATGTTGCCTTTGCAGACCCCTAATGTACCTAAACAGTAGAAACCCCCAACAAGTGACCCCATTTTGGAAAATAGACCCCCCAAGGAACTTATCTAGATATGTGGTGAGAACTTTGAATGCCCAAGTGCTTCACAGAAGTTTATAATGCTGAGTAGTGAAAATAAAAAAATATTTTTTTTCCCACAAAAAAGATTTTTTTAGCCCCCAAATTTTTATTTTCACAAGGGTAACAAGAGAAATTGGACCCCAAAAGTTGTTGTCCAATTTGTCCTGAGTATGCTGGTACCCCATATGTGGGGGTAAACCACTGTTTGGGCGCACGGCAGAGCTCGGAAGGGAAGGAGCGCCATTTTGGAATGCAGACTTTGATAGAATTGTCTGCGGGCGTTATGTTGCGTTTGCAGACCCCTAATGTACCTAAACAGTAGAAACCCCCACAAGTGACCAAATTTTGGAAACTAGACCCCCTAAGGAACTTATCTAGATATGTGGTGAGAACTTTGAAAGCTCAAGTGCTTCACAGAAATTTATAATGCAGAGTAGTGAAAATAAAAAAATATATTTTTTTCCAACAAAAAAGATTTTTAGCCCCCAAGTTTTTATTTTCACAAGGGTAACAGGAGAAATTGGACCCCAAAAGTTGTTGTGCAATTTATCCCGAGTACGCTGATGCCCCATATGTGGGGGTAAACCACTGTTTGGGCGCACGGCAGAGCTCAGAAGGGAGGGAGTACCATTTGACTTTTTTAGCGCAAAATTGGCTGTCGTGTTTGGAGACCCCCTGATGTACCTAAACAGTGGAAACCCCCCAATTCTAACTCCAACCCTAACCCCAACACAGCCCTAACCCTAATCTCAACCCGATCCATAATCCTAATCACAACCCTAACGATAATCACAACCCTAACCCCAAAACAGCCCTAATCTCAACCCTAACCATAACACTAATCAAAACCCTAAATCCAACACACCCCTAACCCTAATCCCAACCCTAATCCCAAACGTAACACTAATCCCAACCCTAATCCAAACCCTAACCCTAATCCCAACTCTAACCCTAACTTTAGCCCCAACCCTAACTTTAGCCCCAACCCTAACCATAACTTTAGCCCCCGTCGTCACAAAAAAAGTTCAATGTAACCTTTTTTTTGTACGTCGCGTCCGCCATTTCCGCGGATGCGTGGCCGTAACTCTGCCCCCTCCTCCCCAGGACATAGACTGGGCAGCGGATGCGTTGAAAAACTGCATCCGCTGCCCACGTTGTGCACAATTTTCACAACGTGCGTCGGTACATCGGGCCGACGCATTGCGACCGCCCCGTACCGACGCAAGTGTGAAAGAAGCCTAAGGCTACTTTCACACTAGCGTCGTACTCGGCCCATCGCAGTGTGTCGGGCCGACGTACCGAGGCTAGCGTTGTAAGCGCCGCACAACGGGTGCAGCGGATGCTGTTTTTTCAACGCATCCGCTGCCCCATTGTGAGGTGCGGGGAGGCGGGGGCGGAGTTCCGGCCACGCATGCGCGGTCGGAAATGGCGGACACGTCGCACAAAAAAGTTACATGTAGTTTTTTTTGTGTCGACGGTCCGCCGAAGCACGACGCATCCGTCGCACGATGGATGCGACATGTGGCAATCCGTCGCAATGCGTCGCTAATGCAAGCCAATGGAGAAAAAACGCATCCTTCAAGCACTTTTGCAGGATGCGTTTTTTCTCCAACGACGCATTGCGACGGAAGCCAAAAAACGCTAGTGTGAAAGTAGCCTAACCCTAACCCTAGCCCTAACCCTAACCCTAAATTTAGCCCCAACCCTAACCCTAACTCTAACCCTAACCCTAACTCTAACCCTAACCCTAACCCTAACTCTAACCCTAACCCTAACCCTAACCCTAATTTTAGCCCCAACTTGTCTTCTCCTGCCGGCCGGCAGATGGCAGCAGATGGCGGGCGCACTGCGCATGCGCCCGCCATGATGAAAAATCCGGCTGGCAGGAGAAGACAGAAGAGGACCCAGGGACCCCGGGTGAGTATGATAGGGTCCCCAAATCCCCCTATTTCTCTGTCCTCTGATGTGCGATCACATCAGAGGACAGAGAAATAACTGATCGCTTTTTTTTTTTTTTTTTTTGCGGTCGCCGGTAAACTGTTAATTACCGGCGATCGCAAAGCAGGGGTCGGTGCAAACCGACCCCGATCATGTTCTTTGGGGTCTCGGCTACCCCCGGCAGCCGAGACCCCAAAGAACATCCGGGTGCCGGGCGGCGGGCGCACTGCGCGTGCGCCCGCCATTTTTTCCCGGAAAAAAGATGGCGGCGCCCATGGGGAGACACGAGGAGCACCGGGGGAGGTAGGTAAGTATTGGGGGGCTATTGGGGGCCATCGGGGACCACATTTCTCTGTCCTCCGATGTGCGATCACATCGGAGGACAGAGAAATTAAACGGCAAATCGCGTTTTTTTTTTTTTTGTTGCGACCGCCGGTAAACGGTTAATTACCGGCGATCGCAACTCGGGGGTCGGTAAAAACCCCCCGAATCATGTTCTCTGGGGTCTCGGCTACCCTCGGCAACCGAGACCCCAGAGAAAATCCGACTCTGGGGGGCGCTATTCACTTTTTCCACAGCGCCGTTAATTAACGGCGCTGTGGTTTAAGTACCCTTAGCGGCCTCCGTTAAAAGGCGTATCGGCGGAAGTTAAGGGGTTAAACAGTTTTGTGCATTTTATGTTATGTGCACATCTATGAATGACAATAGGCAATGCTAATAATATGTCATGCGAAAAATTAGAAAAGTAACAGGTGCCGGGATTTGTACATCTTTTCTGCACAGAAAATCTAAACATGAAGTCATACTGTTCAGCGAGCCCATGAAGATTCAGGTCATTAAACCTGTAGTAAACTAATAACTTTATAGTATGCAGTTTAAATCTACCAATGCACGTCACAGAAGAATCGCTTTTAATGGAGTGCACCCATTTTGATGCTTTGGTGGTTTTCCGTAAGTGTAATTTCATAATATTATTAATAAGTAAAAATGAACAGATTTAATTACAGAAAGTAGTCAGAATATGAATTATAGCATACTTTATCATATTGAACTGGTTATAATCGCATCTGTAATGCCTATGTTAAGGGAAGATAATTCATTTTTTCTTCACTTTTTATGTCTAAAGATGATGGAAATAGCACATAATCAAGTGTGTTCAGAACAGTCTGACGAAAGGAGTAAAGTCTCAGGCACCTGTTCACATAGTAAGAAGTTTGAATATGGAGGGAGATAATGTAAAATACGTAAATATTTACATAATTAAAATCTTCGTTAATGGAGATGCAAATACTAGTTTGTTATTTTTTTCCTTATGTTGCTATTTTATATAAACATAAAAGTTTGTCATTTTTTTCCCTTATGTTGCTATTTATAAAAACAATTTTAGGTCATTGTATCTGTAGAGATTTATTTTACATGTAGTTACTGATCATAAAAAGATAAAAAATAATGTTGATGTCATGCCAATGCATTCTACAGCACCTCAAAATTAAAGGATTGAATTAAACTATTCTAAAAGTGTAAACCTAACAAGAGTAAAACAACAGAGTTTACTGTCTCATATAAATGAGGAGAAATTGCAAATTTTCATTGTTTAATTCCAGATGATACAAATCTGTAGTTTGTGTGATAGATGCAGAATGATGCTTGATTTACTACAAGACTGAGCTCTGATAAGTGGACAGGAAGGAGAAGGAAACCCTGTATGTCAGTCACATGACCCGGACATATTCTAGCAAAGATCTTAAAAACTGTAACTGTATAAGTCAAAAATTTACAATGTCCTTTTCTTAAAATTCTGCAGTAAATAGCTTGTATTTGCAAATTTATATAGTAAAGGATATGTTAGGAATACAAAAATTATACATGACCATAGTAGTTGACTTCAAAGTATAATGGAAATGTGTCTTGTATGTTCTAATTACACCAGAATCAATTATCCTTTAAATTGTAACAGCACTTTCAGGTGCATTTTTCAGAATAAGCTGTCATGTTTGTGTTATGTGAGTGCATACAAGGAATGATACTATTTTTGGACATTCAACATATGACTTGTAACCTGCTTTTTTAGAACTATTTCCTTGTAAGCTTTCTGCTTTTTCTTCACTTCAGCTTCTTTCACACTCCAGTCTACACAGATTTCTGTAGGTAGCAAGCATTATTTGTTTTTTCGCTTGCAGACAGATTTGTAGACAGATTTGAGCAGTTTTTGTGTGAGAGTGATATGAGCAAGAGACAATAAGTGACTAATAAGTAGGTAATAAGGCAAAAGTCTTTTCACATTTATTGTTGAATTATAAAAAAAAATAAAAGTGTATTTAGTATTTAAATCTCTGTTGATTAAAGCATCATGTTATGAGTTTAAGGCGAAGTTTGGAGTCCACGCACCTAATGTAGGTGGGCTGCAAGTGAAATGAGGGTGGAGTCTCAGGATACGGTTACAGATACTCACTGCATGCTCAATTCATGTAGAAGTGTAAAGTTTATTCAAATGGTGCAAGCAAAATGATGAATTCAATAGTGCGACTGTCAAAACCAACGAGCACTATTGAATTCTTCATTTTACTTGCACCATTTGAATAACCTTTACACTTCTGCATGAATTGAGTGGGCAGTGAATATCTTCTACTGCTGTGGGTTTGATGGGTCAAGTTCTTAAGCTTTCATACATGATCATCAGCAAATACTTTACAACATTTGCATTTGTATCTGATATTGAATTTAACACCTTAGACACCGACCCAATTTTGACCTTAATGACCAAGACAAATTTTACAGTTCTGACCACTGTCACTTTATGAGGTTATAACTCTGGAATGCTTCAGTGGATCCCACTGATTCTCAGACTGTTGTTTCGATACATATTGTACTTCATGATAGTGGTAACATTTATTCGATATGACTTGCATTTATTTATAAAAAAAATGAAAATTTGGCAAAACTTTTGAGCATTTAGCAATTTTCAAACTTTTTTATTTTTGTGCCCTTAAATCAGAGTCATGTCTCACAACTACTCCAGTTTGCATCGGATGCTTGGTTATGCAGTCCTCTGTACTCATGAGTCTGTATAACCCCGCCTCCACCACTGATTGGGCAGTTTTCTACCTATGCCCAGTATACACCCAAAGCTGCCAATCAGTGGTGTGGGCGGGGTTATACAGATCTTAGCTTTCAGAGATTAGCACAAGATTAAGCTGTGACTTTTTCAAACTGCAGCAAGCAGCCCTGTAAGTGATATAAATATCTACATATGACCGAGTCGCAGTTTATTCTGCTGCAGTCTTCGCAGAGCTTAGTTTCTGAGCTGTGTGTAATCCTGCTCACACCACAGCTTTCTGTGTACATTGTACAGTGACAATGAGCTTCTATTCAGAACTGCAGGCATGGCTGGACTACCATACTTGAGGCCAGAAGACATCTGGTGCTAATCTCCTGCTAATAACACTCTGATTGTATTGAAACAGCAAAGCACAGCCCAGTAAGTGACACATCACTGTAATTAGAGTTTCTTCCGCTATATTATGATGGTCTGATGGGGTATCAAAAACCTGATGACATAGTCCCTTCAAGAAAATTGTGCATTTTAATGACTTTGACTCATCTTTCTGCTGCAGTGCACTTGTGTAAGAAACGTGCTCTAGTCATATTTTGCACCATTTTTGTAATGATGAATTTATAATCTGCATTTGACGGTGCCCTGCTGAGCTTCACCCAATTAAAAGATTGAAAAAAATCATGGCGATGGAGTAAAAAATGCCAAAAGTCATCACATTTTTTTCTCAACTGTGAGTTATGTTAAAATTGTGGACATTATACAGGGTGGGCCATTTATATGGATACACCTGGGTGGGCCATGTATATGGATACACCTAAATAAAATGGGAATGGTTGGTGATATCAACTTCCTGTTTGTTGCCCATTAGTATATGAGATGGGGGAAAACTTTTTAAGATGGGCATGAACTCGGCCATTTTGGATACAACTTTATAAATGGCCCAACCAGGTGTATCCATATAAATGGCCCACCCTGTAGTTTTATGCCAGATTTGTGGCACACATTGGATCAATCTATGTTTTATGTAATGATTAGTGTTGAGCATTCCGATACCGCAAGTATCGGGTATCGGCCGATACTTGCGGGTATCGGAATTCCGATACCGAGATCCGATACTTTTGTGGTATCGGGAATCGGTATTGGGATTAATATCAATGTGTAAAATAAAGAATTAAAATAAAAAATAGGGATATACTCACCTCTCCGGCGGCTCCTGGACTTTACCGCCGTAACCGGGAGCCGTTGTACCTAAGAATGCGCACTTGAAGGGCCTTAGGTGATGTCACTGCTTTGTGATTGGTCGTGTAGCGGTCACGCGACCGCTACGGACCAATCAGAGCGCAGTGACCTCATCTAAGGCCCTTCAAGCGTGCATTCTTAGGTACAACGGCTCCCGGTTACGGCGGTAAAGTCCAGGCTGCGTCGGAGGGTGAGTATATCCCTATTTTTTATTTTAATTCTTTCTTTTACACATTGATATGGATCCCAGGGCCTGAAGGAGAATTTCCTCTCCTTCAGACCCTGGGAACCATACAGGATACCGTCCGATACTTGGTGTCCCATTGACTTGTATCGGTATCGGATTAGATCCGATACTTTGCCGGTATCGGCCGATACTTTCCGATACCGATACTTTCAAGTATTGGACGGTATCGCTCAACACTAGTAATGATGTAATAGTTATTTGGTACAATGTTAGTGTGGATCTCTGGGGAAAATTATCCTTAGCTCTAATTCTCAAAATAAATGTCATCGTTCTAAACTGAGATTATTAAAAAATCTGGAAATAAAATATTGCCTAAGTGTGTATATACAGTTTCTGTCATTTTATATAACTGTTAGGTATTAATAATATGCCTATTGTCTTTTTTGGAATAAACGTTTTCTTTTTTAAAGTATGTAAAATGAATGGCAAAGACTAATGCAGAGAATAAAAATGTAGATTTATGAAGAACATCTACTTGGGGTGGTCGTTATATGAAATGTAATATGTTCTTTGAAGAGATGCAGACTTCCAATGAAATTATATGTAGAGTTGCCGTCAGAAACATAATGCGGCATTAGTATGTGCGACACCAATACAGATACATAAAGCTCTTTTATGGAGACTGATCTGGGAAACTCCTTCCTGTGAGATAACTCCACGTCTGCTGGACACAGCTGACAAAAACATATTCTACCTAGCATTACACCAGCCACAGATAATCTTTGTGAATCTATTGTAGTTATTAAATATTCACAAAATATTTGTATACTTAGACATAAGGTTTTATATATACTAAAAAAACAACTGATTTGGGCTTATATAGAGAGTTTTGTATGATTTTAGTTTCTTGAGCAAAGATACATTTAAACTTTGCAGCAAAAATTCAAACCTTAACACTTAATGTAAAACGTTAAAATGCTAGACTGTGGTAATTTAAAATATCATTTTTAAAAAAGTTAATGCTATTCCATATAAAATTCTGTTTACAAGTCGAGAGCAAAAGAAAAACATTCCATGTGCTTTATATCTTTTCATTTCATCCGAAAAAAAATATAGAGACATATTTTTAATAGGACGTAAACAAATATGATTATACTTTCAAATGCACTAATATTTTTTCACATTAGGCTATAAATCACAGCTATAAAAAAATTCAGATCTGCTCAGCAACGCAAAAAATCCTTATGCGGTTGAAATTACTTACGATTAAGCGCCTAACATAGGTTTGCAATTTATATGAATTCTAATTTTGACATAAAATGAAAGCAACATTGTTACTTAGAAAGAGAAGAAATAAAATATTTGGGTGCAACAAAAAAACCTCATGAACAATGTAAATAAAAAGATTGTTTAGCTCTATAACTATGATATACTAATGTGTAAATATTCTTTTTAGATAGGAATGATAGGAAACTAGAATAAAAAGGCATTTATCAATATCTATCTATCTATTTATCTATCTATTTATCATCTATCTTTTTATTATCTATCTATCATCTATCTATTATCTATCTATCTATTTATCAATCTATTATCTATCTATCCATCTATTATCTATCTATCTATCTATCTATCTATCTATCCATCCATCTATTATCTATCTATTATCTCTCTATCTATTTATTATCTATCATCTATCTATATATATCTATTATCTATCTATTTATTGTCTCTCTATCTATCTATTTATTATCTCTCTATCTATCTAGCTATCTATCTATCCCGTATCTATCTATCTATCTACACACACCCAACTATCTCTGATGTTATCTATTATCAAATTTATATATATATATATATATATATATATATATATATATATATATATATAATTATTCTTTTTTTCCATATTTTAAATCAAAACTATAATTGTAGAATGGGATGCAATACGAGTGTGTATGGAAAATAATTATTAAATTCTGTCATTTCTAGGTTAGGAAGTTGTGTGTCTTTTCACTTTTTGACATCCATTGTCAACAACATTTAACCTATAAATGAGTTCTGTAAATTTATGTGGGACACAAAATAGAGAACTCCTGCATCACTTTACACACATTTCTATCAGTTGTCAGAATCTACTTTTCCAGCATCCATATAAAAGAAGGAAGGTCCATGTCCACACTAGCATCTATTTTATTAATCATTAAAAAAAATTATGGTTCCTAAAAGATTGATGACAGAATAAATTAGTAAAAAGAGAAACACTAACAAAAATGGCAGTCAAGCCATGTCTTTTCCTCCTGTAAATGTAACCAGATCCCAAAACATGATTGACAGACTATCTGATGTTAAAGACATCGAACAAACGCAAGAAAACTGATTGATGCCTCTAATTGAAGATGATGTCATTTTTACGTAACGTCATAACTAGCGCAATATCTCCCTTAATTTTTGTTCGCATTTTTGTGTCTTATTATATTTATGCCTATTAATTCAGTGTCTTTTATACCATATGCATATTTGCATTATTACTTTCAAATATTTTTATTTTCTGAGTTGAGTATCAATGTTTGCTTTGATTAAGTCAGTCACGTAAACTTGCAATTACAGATGTAGATATACATTATTTAGGATGTTATTATTATACCATCTATTCTTGGCAGCAAGTTTTGCTAAAAGATGCCATTTTTAATCCTTTTTTCCGAGTATATGATCTGGTTAAAATCTCCTTAAATACCTGTATTTAAAAAAAAAGAAAAAAAAACAGGAAAGATGGACTAAAATAAAATTTTTATACAAAATTGTGCCTATCAAATATTTATAATTGGAACATACTACTGACAAATGAGTAAGAGGAAGACAGGTAGAGAAATTCCTACGTGCTGGCTATACTTTCTGTATTGATACAGTAGATGGCGCTGTTGAAGTAAGGGTTTTATCTGCAAGAAACTTTACTAAGAATTTCCTAAATTAAGACATAGTCTTAAGATTTCTGCATTCATGTAGAACACATGGCTTATTTTACGATGCATAGTTTGTACATATCTATCCTTAATCTGATAGTAAATAATCGAAAAACTGCCCAAGCCACAGAACTATTAAATTTGGACAACCTCGTGGCTCCTGCACCTGTGCAGATCACTATTTCATTTCTTATGTCTACAACTTAGAGGTAACTGACCCCAAGAAAAAATATTTTTATGTAGTTGTTTAAAGCATAAAACTGTACTTTAAAGCTAGTAAGAGTCTAAAAAGTTCGGGATGGGGAGAGATTTAAGATTAAAATGTCCTACACATTACATTAGACCTTGTATTTGTATTTACAAATAGAACTAAAGGCAGCAGAGATTTAGATGAAAAAAATTAAATGCTTAGGAAGTCATAAAAATAATGTAAGATAGCCATATGGTCAAAAATAAATATTAGGATCCTCCAAAGGGTTATTTTTTTGACAATATTTACTAAAAATGATTTACTAAAAATTACTAAATACATTAGGGTTCATTCCTTAATATCCAGCCGTTAAGGTTTTTTTCTCTGAAATGGTAGAGAAATGCTGGAGGTAAACAGGTGTCAAAACTAAAGGAATCCTTTCTGGCAGATGACCCATCATTTATTACACCAGTCTGGTCCCTAAGCCAGATGAAAAAACATTGCATGAAATGTTTTTGTTTTCCAACTCTGGACAATGGACCTGTTCACAAAGTTCAAATGTGATTATCAGACATAAGACACCTAGCCGGACACAACTTACAAATTGTAATCTCTGTTTGTAAATATTTTTTTTGTTATAAAGTAAATAGAACGGAGCTGATACATGTAGATCAACACTTATTAAAGGGAATCTGTCAGCAGGTTTTTGCTCTGAAATCTAACTGCAGCATGAGGTAGGGACAGAGATCCTGATTCCAGCGATGTATCGCCTAGTTTATAGGATGCAGCAGTTATGATAAAATCACAGTTTTCTTTGCTGAAGTCTTAGCAATGCTCGGCTGTGTGTAATCTCGCTCACTCCATATCTTTCTGTGCACACTTTATAGTGACAGAAAGCTGCAAATCAGTGCTGAGGGCGTTGGTTGGACTAAGACGCATGAGGCCAGTTGTCCTGTAGTGGTAATCTCCTGCTAATAACACACTGATTGAATTGAAGCAACAAATAAAAGGCCAGTTAGTGACATATCACTGTAATCAGGGTATCTGCGCCTAAATTATGCTGCTCTCAGAATTACAAAGCAAAAACTAGGCAAAAGATTCCCTTTCAGCCAGTCTTTAAGATAAGTCAGGTAGAGTAAAAAATGGATTTTTTTTCATGTGTTGCAAAAATTATTATTATTTTTTTGCATTCATGTTTTATTAGTTACATTTTACATCCATACATCTCACACCAATATAGCCCCCTATTTCAGGTGCTGGCATTTGGGACGCTTACCTGCTTAAAATTTCTTATTTTTTCATTTTTGGGAAGAAAGTTGCAATTTTTAATGTAAAAAATGCAGACATGTGACGATGCATAATCCAGTAAAAAAGGTGGCTTCAGCAATATTTTATGCAGGCAGCCTTTACGAGGCGTGTACAAGGGGGAAATTCATGTTATTTTTCTCAATTGCACAAATCCTACAAAGAAAGGAAGGATGGAAAATAAATTGACAAATGAGCACTGTCTCTTGGTGAATGAGTAAGTGCCAGTGTTTCCCATGTAACAGTTTTTTGTGACTCCAACAAGTTGCAAAAACTAAATACTGTTGTGTGTCCAATCTGGTTACAGCATTGCCCACAAACACATTACAAGCCATAATATGGTGATCCATATAAAATCATGATTTGTATTACCGTAATTGCACATGCTGATTTCTTTGTGCAGAATTTTCATAAACGTTTCATGTTAGGATGTCCTGACTTAACGCCGAGATCTCAGATGGAATTAGTTTAGTTGCTAAAGAAAACTGGATATAATCTGTATTCTAATACATCGTTTTTTTTTAATAATCATAGTTTGGACTTGACAGCAGCAAGCCTTACATTTTCCGAGCACATTCTGATCTTATATGTTTTATGTATATCTGCTAGAGGTGATTATATCAGATCCTGATACCGCATTAAGCAGTTTATGCAATTCTGACCATGATACATAGGCCCATTTTTTGCACCTTATTAGTTGTGGTTCACGTTTTTGTACTTACATTTTATAGTTTTATGGACTGTACATTAATAAAATTTGTCAGATTTTAGGTATGCACATCAATATTGTATTTCTTTTTCTTTTCTGTGTTGTTTACTATTGATGATGGAGCGCCCTGTGGTCATATATAAGCTGGGTGCCTATTTTTTATATGCTATCTAGTAGGTTGTTACCTGTCCCTTTGAGAAATGTTCTGGGTTGGCACGCCCCGTAGTTCTGCAGTATTTGTAGATATATTATCTCATATATTTTTTGGTATCTGTACAACTGTTTTTGGTATGTATATATACAGCTCTGGCAAAATTAAGAGACCACTGCAAAACGTTCAGTTTGATTTTTCTCTTTATAGGTATATTTTTGAGTAAAATGTAAATTGTTCTTTTATTATATAAAATTCTGACATGTCTCCGAATTTCCAAGTAATAATTTTTGTATTTTTTTTCTGACAAAGAAAAATGGTCAATATAAAAAAACCCAGTGCTTTCAGACCTCAAAAAATGCAAAGAAAACAAGTTCATAATCATTTAGAATCAACAATACTAATGTTTTAACTCAGGAAGAGTTCAGAAATCAATATTTTGTGGAATAACCATGATTTTTAATCACAGCTTTCATGCATATTGTCATGCTTTCCACCAGTCTTTCACACTGCTCCTGGGGCCAAAATGTAAGCAGTTCTTCAAAGTTTCAAATAAAAATAGAAAAAATGCGGCAGCACTCACCAACCTCAGTGTGGTCTAAGTCCTTTATTCAGACATGTGAAACATCACCAATTTTCTTCACGGCACGGGGTAGTGTGAGGAAGGAGGAGGTGAGCAGGCATCGACGATCCCTGCTCACCTCCTCCTTCCTCGCAATAAGGCCGGCCTCACACTCAGCGTATGTAAATACGGTCTGTTTTTTACGGCCGTAATACGCAGAAAAGTCCCCAAAATAGTGGTCCGTATGTCATCCGTAGGCAGGGTGTGTCAGCGTATTTTGCGCATGGCATTCTCCGTATGTAATCCGTATGGCATCCGTACTGCGATATTTTCTCGCAGGCTTGCAAAACCGACATCTAATGGATTTATGTGCTCAAATGTTCGTTAAAACATATATACAGTATATATATATATATATATATATATATATATATATATATATATATATATTAGACTGTGGCCCGATTCGAACACATCGGGTATTCTAGAATATGCTTGTCCCTGTAGTATATGGACAATGATGATTCCAGAATTCGCGGCAGACTGTGCCCGTCGCTGATTGGTCGAGGCAACCTTTATGACATCATCGTCGCCATGGCAACCATTATGACATCTACGTCGATACTGTGCCCGTCGCTGATTGGTCGAGGCGAATTCGTGGCAGACTGTGCCCGTCGCTGATTGGTCGAGGCAACCTTTATGACATCATCGTCGCCATGCTGTGCCCGTCGCTGATTGGTCGAGGCCTGGCGGCCTCGACCAATCAGAGATGCGGGGGACAGACAGACAGACAGACAGACAGAAAAACCCTTAGACAATTATATATATAGATATACACTCACCGGCCACTTTATTAGGTACACCTGTCCAACTTCTTGTTAACACTTAATTTCTAATCAGCCAATCACATGGCGGCAACTCAGTGCATTTAGGCATGTAGACATGGTCAAGACAATCTCCTGCAGTTCAAACCGAGCATCAGTATGGGGAAGAAAGGTGATTTGAGTGCCTTTGAACGTGGCATGGTTGTTGGTGCCAGAAGGGCTGGTCTGAGTATTTCAGAAACTGCTGATCTACTGGGATTTTCACGCACAACCATCTCTAGGGTTTACAGAGAATGGTCCGAAAAAGAAAAAAAATCCAGTGAGCGGCAGTTCTGTGGGCGGAAATGCCTTGTTGATGCCAGAGGTCAGAGGAGAATGGGCAGACTGGTTCGAGCTGATAGAAAGGCAACAGTGACTCAAATCGCCACCCGTTACAACCAAGGTAGGCCTAAGAGCATCTCTGAACGCACAGTGCGTCGAACTTTGAGGAAGATGGGCTACAGCAGCAGAAGACCACACCGGGTACCACTCCTTTCAGCTAAGAACAGGAAACTGAGGCTACAATTTGTACAAGCTCATCGAAATTGGACAGTGGAAGATTGGAAAAACGTTGCTTGGCCTGATGAGTCTCGATTTCTGCTGCGACATTCGGATGGTAGGGTCAGAATTTGGCGTAAACAACATGAAAGCATGGATCCATCCTGCCTTGTATGGAGCATCTTTGGGATGTGCAGCCGACAAATCTGCGGCAACTGTGTGATGCCATCATGTCAATATGGACCAAAATCTCTGAGGAATGCTTCCAGCACCTTGTTGAATCTATGCCACGAAGAATTGAGGCAGTTCTGAAGGCAAAAGGGGGTCCAACCCGTTACTAGCATGGTGTACCTAATAAAGTGGCCGGTGAGTGTATATACAGTATGTAATTGAGACACATATATATATATACATTCTGTATTTATATTTAATTCAGCGCGATATATGTGAAAAGCCGGTAATTCAATTGCTGGCTTCTCATTTCTCCTTCCCAAACCCGACAGGATATGAGACATGGTTTACATACAGTAAACCATCTCATATGCCCTTTTTTTGCATATTCCACACTACTAATGTTAGTAGTGTGTATGTGCAAAATTTGGGTGCTGTAGCTGCTAAAATAAAGGGTTAAATGGTGGAAAAAATTGGCGTGGGCTCCCGCACAATTTTCTCCGCCAGAGTAATAAAGCCAGTGACTGAGGGCAGATATTAATAGCCAGGAGAGGATCCATGGTTATTGCCCCCCCCCCTGGCTACAAACATCTGCCCCCAGCCACCCCAGAAAAGGCACATCTGGAACATGCGCCTATTCTGGCACTTGGCCACTCTCTTCCCACTCCCGTGTAGCGGTGGGATATGGGGTAATGAAGGGTTAATGTCACCTTGCTATTGTAAGGTGACATTAAGCCAGATTAATAATGGAGAGGCGTCAATTATGACACCTATCCATTATTAATCCAATTGTATGAAAGGGTTAAAAAAACACACACATTATTAAAAAGTATTTTAATGAAATAAACACACAGATTGTTTTAATATTTTATTGCTCTCTCAATCCACCTGAAGACCCTCGCTTGACAAAATAATAAACCAACAATATACACACCTTCTGTTGATCTGTCACGTCCCACGAAGTAAATCCATCTGAAGGGGTTAAATCATTTTACAGGCAGGAGCTGTGCTAAAGCACTCGCTCGTGCCTGTAAACCCCAGGTGCTGAAAGGAAAGCTGGGTGATCTGTACTTACATTGAGTCGCAGTGAGGCGCCCTCTGCTGGATGAACTCATATGAACTCGGGCGTGGGAACTTTTCCAAGGCTCCAGTTCATGAGGACATCCAGCAGAGGGCGCCTCACCGCGACTCAATGTAAGTACAGATCACCCAGCTTTCCTTTCAGCACCCGGGGTTTACAGGCACGAGCGAGTGCTTTAGCACAGCTCCTGCCTGTAAAATCATTTAACCCCTTCAGATGGATTTACTTCGTGGGACGTGACAGATCAACAGAAGGTATGTATATTGTTGGTTTATTATTTTGCCAAGCAAGGGTCTTCAGGTGGATTGAGAGAGCAATAAAATATTAAAACAACCTGTGTGTTTATTTCATTAAAATACTTTTTAATAATGTGTGTGTGTTTTTTTAACCCTTTCATACAATTGGATTAATAATGGATAGGTGTCATAATTGACGCCTCTCCATTATTAATCTGGCTTAATGTCACCTTACAATAGCAAGGTGACATTAACCCTTCATTACCCCATATCCCACCACTACACGGGAGTGGGAAGAGAGTGGCCAAGTGCCAGAATAGGCGCATGTTCCAGATGTGCCTTTTCTGGGGTGGCTGGGGGCAGATGTTTGTAGCCAGGGGGGGGGCAATAACCATGGACCCTCTCCTGGCTATTAATATCTGCCCTCAGTCACTGGCTTTACCACTCTGGCGGAGAAAATTGCACGGGAGACCAAGCCAATTTTTTCCGCCATTTAACCCTTTATTTTAGCAGCTACAGCACCCACATTTTGCACATACTCACTACTAACATTAGTAGTGTGGAATATGCAAAAAAAAAGGGATATGAGATGGTTTACTGTATATAAACCATGTCTCATATCCTGTCGGGTTTGGGAAGGAGAAATGAAAAGCCGGCAATTGAATTACCGGCTTTTCACTAACACCGCTGTGTATTTCTCGCAAGTCACACTGCTGGTCCATGTGGAATCCGTATTTTTCTTGCCCCCATAGACTTTCATTGGCGATTTTTTTTGTGCAATACGGTGACAAACGCAGCATGCTGCGATTTTCTACGGCCGTACAAGACCGTATATTACGGATGCGTAATATACGGCAGATATGAGCTGGGCCATAGAGATTCATTGGGCCGTGTGTAATGCGAATTTTACGGACGTAGTTTATGCGATCATACATCCGTAAAACTCGCTAGTGTGAGGCCGGCCTAACCCGTGCCGTGAAGAAAATTGGTGATGTTTCACATGTCTGAATAAAGGACCTAGACCACACTGAGGTTGGTGAGTGCTGCCGCATTTTTTCTATTTTTATTTGCTGCATTGTTGTTTTTCATGCAAGCACCTCCACCTGGATGTTAGGCTCTCCTTTCACACCACTCATGGACTGTGGTCAGCTCTAGGTGACGTGGCTGTGCGGTTCAGTATTTTGTTCTCTGTTTATGCCTTGCCAAGTTCTTCAAAGTTTGATGGCTTGTGACTAATACTATCCATCATCCTCTTGATTACATTCCAGAAGTTTTAAATGGGGTTCAGGTCTGGAAAATGGGCTG
Organism: Ranitomeya variabilis; assembly: GCF_051348905.1. Classification (NCBI taxonomy): domain Eukaryota; kingdom Metazoa; phylum Chordata; class Amphibia; order Anura; family Dendrobatidae; genus Ranitomeya; species Ranitomeya variabilis. The sequence goes on from NC_135233.1 coordinate 104,914,410, forward strand.
CCCATAAAAGGGTTTTGATGTGGTGGTCTCTTAATTTTTGCTAGAGCTGTATATACACTGCTCAAAAAAATAAAGGGAACACTAAAATCCCACATCCTAGATATCACTGAAATAAATATTCCAGTTGTAAATATTTATTCATTACATAGCGGAATGTGTTGACAACAATAAAACCTAAAAATTATCAATGTAAATCACAACTAATATCCCACGGAGGTCTGGAGTTGGAATGATGTTAAAAATCAAAGTTGAAAATGAAGTTACAGGCTGATCCAACTTCAGTGGAAATGCCTCAAGACAAGGAAATGATGCTCAGTAGTGTGTGTGGCCTCCACGTGCCTGTATGACCTCCCTACAGTGCCTGGGCATGCTCCTGATGAGGCGACGGATTGTCTCCTGAGGGATCTCCTCCCAGACCTGGACTAAAGCATTCGCCAACTCCTGGACAGTCTGTGGTGCAACAAGACATTGGTGGATGGTGCGAAACATGATGTCCCAGATGTGTTCAATCGGATTCAGGTCTGGGGAACAGGCAGGCCAGTCCATAGCTTCAAAGCCTTCATCTTGCAGAAACTGCTGACACACTCCAGCCACAAGAGATCTGCCATTGTCCTGCATTAGGAGGAACCCAGGGCCAAGTGCACCAGCATATGGTCTCACAAGGGGTCTGAGGATCTCCGCTCAGTACCTAATGGCAGTCAGGCTACCTCTGGCAAGCACATGGAGGGCTGTGCGGCCCTCCAAAGAAATTGCACCCCACACCATTACTGACCCACTGCCAATCCGGTCATGAAGGATGAAGGATAGTGCAGGCAGCAGATCGCTCTCCAAGGAGTCTCCAGACTCTGTCATATCTGTCCCATGTGTTCAGTGTGAACCATCTTTCATCTGTGAAGAGCACAGGGCACCAGTGCTGAATTTGTCAATCCTTTTCTTCTGTGGCAAATGCAAAGCATCCTGCATGGTGTTGGGCTGTGAGCACAACCCCATCTGTGGACGTCGGACACTCAGACCATCCTCATGGAGTCGGTTTCTAACCGTTTGTGCAGACACATGCACATGTGTGGCCTGCTAGAGGTCATTTTGCAGGGCTCTGGCAGTGTTCCTCCTGTTCCTCCTTTCACAAATGCTGAGGCAGCGGTCCTGCTGCTGGGTTGTTGTCCTCCTAAGGCGCTCTCTACGTCTCATGGTGTACTGGATACTACGCTGACAGACAGAGCAAACCTTCTTGCCACAGCTCGTATTGATGTCCCATCCTGGATGAGCTGCCCTACCTGAGCCACTTGTGTGGGTTGTAGAGTCCATGTCATGCTACCATGAGTGTGAAAGCACAACCAACATTCAAAAGTGACCAAAACATCAGCCAGAAAGCATTGGTACTGAGATGTGGCCTGTGGTCCTCACCTGCAGAACCACTCCTTTATTGCGTGTGTCTTGATAATTCCAATAATTTCCATCTGTTGTCTATTCCATTTGCACAACAGCATGGGAAATTGATTGTCAAACAGTGTTGCTTCCTAAGTGGACAGTTTGATTTCACAGAAGTTTGATTTACTTGCAGTTATATTCTGTTGTTTGAGTGTTCCCTTTATTTTTTTGAGCAGTGTATATATTCAGGATGGGCCATTTATTTGGATACACCTAAATAAAATGGGAATGGTTGGTGATATCAACTTCCTTTGTGGCACATTAGTATTTGGGAGGGGGAAACTTTTCAAAATGAGTGGTGACCATGGCGACCATTTTGAAGTCAGCCATTTTGGATCCAACCTTATTTTTTTCCAATGGGAAGAGGGTCATGTGACACATCAAACTTATTGAGATTTTCACAAGAAAAACAATGGTGTGCTTGGTTTTAACGTAACTTTATCCTTTCATAAGTTATTTACAAGTTTATGACCACTTATAAAATGTGTTCAAAGTGCTGCCCATTGTGTTGGATTTTCAATTCAACCCTCTTCTCCCACTCTTGACACACTGATAGCAACACCGCAGAAGAAATGCTTGCACAGGCTTCCAGTATCCGTTGTTTCAGATGCTGCACATCTCGTATCTTCACAGCATAGACAATTGCCTTATGATATGACATATGCAGCATTGCCAACAAAGGGGTTTCAACCAAGTACTAAAACTGAACATTTTATTTAAAATGATTTAATCTGTCCAATCTCTTTTGGTCCCTTTAAAAACAGGGTGGCACATGTTAAGGAGCTGAAACTCCTAAACCCTTCATCCAATTTTAATGTGGATACCCTCAAATGAAAGCTGAAAGTCTGATCTTTAACTGCATCTGAATTTTTTGTTTAATATTCATTGAGGTAATGTCTATAACCAAAATTAGAAAAATGTTGTCTCTGTCCAAATATATATGGACTTAACTGTATACACCTTTCCTTATGAAGCTCATTGCAGCGATACACATGGGGTGTCTGGGTTATCTGAATCATAGGCCTTAACGGGTGATTTAGTTTTCCTCTTAGCATGTTGTTTTGATTTTCTTTTACTGGTATAGGGCACCGCACCAAGCACTATGCATTGTGGCCACTCAGCATTTATTGCTATAGCAGACCTATGGGGTTTTTAACACACTTATTGTGGATTTCTTTGCATATTAGGGGGCAATACTGTGCTTTATTAGTGCATTTGACAATTTTATATTATAATTGTTGTTAATATTGTGAGAGGCATCATGATCTCTTCCATTTTATATTGTATATTTAATTACAGCCTCCTTTTATTATCAATGTACTATCCCAATTTTAGCATCATTGTACATTATAGGTGATATATTAAATACTGCATGCTATTGTATTTGTGGGGGATGGTGTATTGATTTGCATATGATAACTATGATATCTGTTACTGCTGGGATAATATACTATACTGTTTGCAATCAGTGCTTTTGTGTTTATATTTTATACATTCTAGTTAGAGGTGATTATATCACATCATGATATGGCAATAAGTAGTTTATGCAATTCTGACCATGAGAAATTGATCCATTTTTTTCCACCTTATTAGATGTGTTTAAGGTTTTTGTACTTATATTTTATAGTTTTTATGGATTGTACATTAATAAAATTTGACAGATTTTAGGTGTGAATCAAAATTGTATTTCTTTTTCTTTTCTGTGTTGTTTACTATTTATACATGACTAGATGGTGGCCCGATTCTTATGCATCGGGTATTCTAGAATATGCATGTCCACGTAGTATATTGAACAGCCCACATAGTATATTGCCCAGCCACGTAGTATATTGCCCAGCCACGTAGTATATTGCCCAGTCACATAGTATATTGCCCAGTGACGTAGTATATTGCCCAGCCACGTAGCATACTGCCCAGTGACGTAGTATATTGCCCAGTGACGTAGTATATTGCCCAGCCACGTAGTATATTGCCCAGTTACATAGTATATTGCCCAGTGACGTAGTATATTGCCCAGCCACATAGTATATTGCCCAGTTACGTAGTATATTGCCCAGTGACCTAGTATACAGCACAGAGCCACGTAGTATATTGCCCAGCCACGTAGTATATTGCCGAGCTATGTAGTATATTGCCCAGTCACGTATGTCACAGGTTAAAAAAGAAAAAATAAACATATACTCACCTTCCGAGGGCCCCATGTAGTTCTGTTGCCTGTGTGCGATGCAGGCAGCAGCTTCCGTCCCAGGGTGTGATGACTTTGTGGTCACATAACCGTGACGTCATGGCAGGTCCTTCTCGTGCAGGCGCGCAGGACCTGTGATGATGTCACGGTCACATGACCGTGACGTCATGGCAGGTCCTTCTGGCATACCATCCTTGCCACCGGAACCTGCCGCTTGCATGGAGCGGTCACCGGAGCGTCGCGAGGAGCGGGAAAGTGTTATGACCCCAGTGGACAGGGTCTCAGAGGAACGTGTAAGTCTGCAAGATACAAAAATCCAGCTCATAGGGCTGTGGTAACTGGGTTGACCAAATAGCTACTCCTAACGCCAACACTAGAAGTAGCCGGGGATCATGCCTATGGTGATCGCTAGATGACTCGCGCCAGCCGGAGAATCTAACTACCCCTAGGAGAAGAAAACAAAGACCTCTCTTGCCTCCAGAGAAAGGGACCCCAAAGCAAGATACAAGCCCCCCACAAATAATAACGGTGAGGTAAGAGGAAATGACAAACACAGAAATGAACCAGGTTCAGCAAAGAGAGGCCAGCTTACTAATAGCAGAATATAGCAAGATAACTTATCTGGTCAACAAAAACCCTATAAAAATCCACGCTGGAGATTCAAGAACCCCCGAACCGTCTAACGGTCCGGGGGGAGAACACCAGCCCCCTAGAGCTTCCAGCAAAGGTCAGGATACAGATAGGAACAAGCTGGACAAAAATACCAAACAAAACAAAAGCAAAAAGCAAGGAAACAGACTTAGCTTGAAAAACAGGAACCAGGATCAGAGGACAAGAGCACAACAGATTAGCTCTGATTTCAACGATGCCAGGCATTGAACTGAAGGTCCAGGGAGCTTATATAGCAACGCCCCTGAACTAACGGCCCAGGTGAGGATATAGGAAAAGACAGACGCTCCAGAGTCAAATCACTAATGACCACTAGAGGGAGCAAAAAGCAAAATCACAACAGTACCCCCCCTTTAGTGAGGGGTCACCGAACCCTCACCACGACCACCAGGGCGATCAGGATGAGCGGCGTGAAAGGCACGAACTAAATCGGCCGCATGAACATCAGAGGCGACCACCCAGGAATTATCTTCCTGACCATAGCCCTTCCACTTGACCAGGTACTGAAGCCTCCGCCTGGAGAGACGAGAATCCAAGATCTTCTCCACCACGTACTCCAACTCGCCCTCAACCAACACCGGAGCAGGAGGCTCAGCAGAAGGAACCACAGGCACAACGTACCGCCGCAACAAGGACCTATGAAACACGTTGTGGATAGCAAACGACACAGGAAGATCCAGGCGAAAGGATACAGGATTAAGAATTTCCAATATCTTGTAAGGACCAATAAAACGAGGTTTAAATTTGGGAGAGGAAACCTTCATAGGAACAAAGCGGGAAGAAAGCCACACCAAATCCCCAACACGTAGTCGGGGACCCACACCGCGGCGGCGGTTGGCAAAGCGCTGAGCCCTCTCCTGTGACAACTTCAAGTTGTCCACCACAAGATTCCAGATCCGCTGCAACCTATCCACCACAGAATCCACCCCAGGGCAGTCAGAAGGTTCCACATGACCCGAAGAAAAACGAGGGTGGAAACTAGAGTTGCAGAAAAACGGCGAAACCAAGGTGGCGGAACTAGCCCGATTATTAAGGGCAAACTCAGCTAACGGCAAGAAGGTCACCCAATCGTCCTGATCAGCAGAGACAAAACACCTCAAATAAGCCTCCAAAGTCTGATTAGTTCGCTCCGTCTGTCCATTAGTCTGAGGATGGAAAGCAGACGAAAACGACAAGTCAATGCCCATCCTACTACAAAAGGATCGCCAGAATCTGGAAACGAACTGGGATCCTCTGTCTGACACAATATTCTCAGGGATGCCGTGCAAACGAACCACGTTCTGGAAAAACACAGGAACCAGATCGGAAGAGGAAGGCAGTTTAGGCAAAGGAACCAAATGGACCATCTTGGAGAAGCGATCACATATCACCCAGATAACAGACATGCCCTGAGACACCGGAAGATCAGAAATGAAATCCATGGAGATATGTGTCCAAGGTCTCTTAGGGACAGGCAAGGGCAAGAGCAACCCGCTGGCACGAGAACAGCAAGGCTTAGCTCGAGCACAAGTCCCACAGGACTGTACAAATGACCGCACATCCCTAGACAAGGAAGGCCACCAAAAGGATCTGGCCACCAGATCTCTGGTGCCAAAAATTCCTGGGTGACCTGCCAACACCGAGGAATGAACCTCGGAAATGACTCTGCTGGTCCACTTATCAGGCACAAACAGTCTGTCAGGTGGACAAGAATCAGGCCTATCAGCCTGAAATCTCTGCAACAAACGTCGCAGATCTGGAGAAATAGCTGACAAGATAATACCATCCTTAAGAATACCAACAGGTTCAGCGACTCCAGGAGCATCAGGCACAAAGCTCCTGGAAAGAGCATCGGCCTTCACATTCTTTGAACCTGGTAAATACGAGACAACAAAGTCAAAACAGGAGAAAAACAATGACCAGCGGGCCTGTCTAGGATTCAGGCGTTTAGCAGACTCGAGATACATCAGATTTTTGTGATCAGTCAAGACCACCACACGATGCTTAGCACCCTCGAGCCAATGATGCCACTCCTCAAATGCCCATTTCATGGCCAACAACTCCCGATTGCCCACATCATAATTTCGCTCCGCAGGCGAAAACTTCCTAGAGAAAAAGGCGCAAGGTCTCATAACAGAGCAACCAGGGCCTCTCTGCGACAAAACGGCCCCTGCTCCAATCTCTGAAGCATCCACCTCAACTTGAAAGGGAAGCGAGACATCAGGCTGGCACAAAACAGGCGCCGAAGTAAACCGACGTTTCAACTCCTGGAAAGCCTCCACGGCAGCAGGAGCCCAATTAACCACATCGGAGCCCTTCTTGGTCATATCCGTCAAAGGTTTCACAATGCTAGAAAAGTTAGCGATAAAACGATGGTAGAAGTTAGCGAAACCCAAGAACTTCTGAAGACTCTTAACTGACGAGGGCTGAGTCCAATCAAGAATAGCTCGGACCTTGACTGGGTCCATCTCCACAGCAGAAGGGGAAAAAATGAACCCCAAAAAGGGAACCTTCTGTACACCAAAAAGACACTTTGAGCCCTTGACAAACAAAGAATTTTCACGCAAAATTTTAAAGACCATCCTGACCTGCTCCACATGCGAGTCCCAATTATCAGAAAAAAACAGAATATCATCCAGATAAACGATCAGAAATTTATCCAGATAGTTCCGGAAAATGTCATGCATAAAGGACTGAAAAACTGAAGGGGCATTAGAGAGCCCAAAAGGCATCACCAAGTACTCAAAATGACCTTCGGGCGTATTGAATGCGGTTTTCCATTCATCCCCTTGCTTAATGCGCACAAGGTTGTACGCACCACGAAGGTCTATCTTGGTAAACCACTTGGCACCTTTAATCCGGGCAAACAAGTCAGACAACAGCGGCAAAGGATACTGAAATTTGACAGTGATCTTATTTAAAAGCCGATAGTCAATACAAGGCCTCAAAGATCCGTCCTTTTTAGCCACAAAAAAGAATCACGCACCAAGAGGGGAAGAAGACGGACGGATGTGTCCTTTCTCCAGAGACTCCTTGATATATGAACGCATAGCGGTATGTTCAGGTATCGACAGATTAAACAGTCTTCCCTTAGGAAATTTACTGCCTGGAATCAAATCTATTGCACAGTCACATTCCCTATGAGGAGGCAATGCACTGGACCTGGACTCGCTAAAGACATCCTGATAATCAGACAAGTACTCCGGAACTTCCGAAGGCGTAGAAGAAGCAATAGACACAGGCAGGGAATCCTCATGAATACCACAACAGCCCCAACTAGACACTGACATAGCCTTCCAGTCAAGGACTGGATTATGGGTCTGTAACCATGGCAGCCCCAAAACAACCAAATCATGCATTTTATGTAGAACGAGAAAACGTATCACCTCGCGGTGTTCAGGAGTCATGCACATGGTAACCTGTGTCCAATACTGCGGCTTATTTTCTGCCAATGGCGTAGCATCAATACCCCTAAGAGGGATAGGATTTTCTAATGGTTCAAGAATAAAACCACAGCGCTTAGCAAATGAGAGATCCATAAGACTCAGGGCAGCACCTGAATCTACAAACGCCATGACAGGATAAGATGACAGTGAGCAAATCAAAGTTACAGACAGAATAAACTTAGGATGCAAATTACCAATGGTGACAGGACTAACAACCTTAGATATACGTTTAGAGCATGCTGAGATAACATGTGTAGAATCACCACAGTAGTAGCACAAGCCATTCCGGCGTCTATGAATTTTCCTCTCATTTCTAGTCAGGATTCTATCACATTGCATCAAATCAGGTGTCCGTTCAGACAACACCATGAGGGAATTTGCGGTTTTTCTATCACATTGCATCACATCAGGTGTCTGTTCAGACAACAACATGAGGGAATTTGCGGTTTTGCGCTCCCGCAACCGCCGGTCAATTTGAATAGCCAGGGACATGGAATCATTCAGACCTGTGGGAATGGGAAAACCCACCATAACATTCTTAATGGCCTCAGAAAGGCCATTTCTAAAATTAGCGGCCAGTGCACACTCGTTCCAATGTGTCAGCACGGACCATTTCCGAAATTTTTGGCAATACACCTCAGCCTCGTCCTGGCCCTGAGACATAGCCAGCAAGGCTTTCTCTGCCTGAATCTCAAGATTGGGTTCCTCATAAAGTAAACCGAGCGCCAGAAAAAACGCATCAATATCAGCCAATGCCGGATCTCCTGGCGCCAACGAAAAAGCCCAATCCTGAGGGTCACCCCGTAAGAATGAAATAACAATTTTTACTTGTTGAGCAGAGTCTCCAGACGAACAAGGTTTCAGGGACAAAAATAATTTACAATTATTCCTGAAATTCCTAAACTTAAATCGGTCTCCTGAAAACAGTTCAGGAATCGGAATCTTGGGTTCAGACCTAGGATTTCTGGTAACATAATCTTGTATACCCTGCACACGAGCGGCAAGCTGGTCCACACTTGTAATCAAGGTCTGGACATTCATGTCTGCAGCAAGCTTAAGCCACTCTGAGGTAAAGGGGAAAAGAAAAAAAAAAATGAGAGAGGAAAAAAAAAAACTCAAAATTTTCTTTCTTATAATCCCACTTCTGCAATGCATTAAACATTTAATACTGGCCTGGCATACTGTTATGACCCCAGTGGACAGGGTCTCAGAGGAACGTGTAAGTCTGCAAGATACAAAAATCCAGCTCATAGGGCTGTGGTAACTGGGTTGACCAAATAGCTACTCCTAACGCCAACACTAGAAGTAGCCGGGGATCATGCCTACGGTGATCGCTAGATGACTCGCGCCAGCCGGAGAATCTAACTACCCCTAGGAGAAGAAAACAAAGACCTCTCTTGCCTCCAGAGAAAGGGACCCCAAAGCAAGATACAAGCCCCCCACAAATAATAACGGTGAGGTAAGAGGAAATGACAAACACAGAAATGAACCAGGTTCAGCAAAGAGAGGCCAGCTTACTAATAGCAGAATATAGCAAGATAACTTATCTGGTCAACAAAAACCCTATAAAAATCCATGCTGGAGATTCAAGAACCCCCGAACCGTCTAACGGTCCGGGGGGAGAACACCAGCCCCCTAGAGCTTCCAGCAAAGGTCAGGATACAGATAGGAACAAGCTGGACAAAAATACCAAACAAAACAAAAGCAAAAAGCAAGGAAACAGACTTAGCTTGAAAAACAGGAACCAGGATCAGAGGACAAGAGCACAACAGATTAGCTCTGATTTCAACGATGCCAGGCATTGAACTGAAGGTCCAGGGAGCTTATATAGCAACGCCCCTGAACTAATGGCCCAGGTGAGGATATAGGAAAAGACAGACGCTCCAGAGTCAAATCACTAATGACCACTAGAGGGAGCAAAAAGCAAAATCACAACAGGAAAGGCGGCGGAAGGTGAGTATATAATGATTTTTTATTTTTTTTATTATTTTAAACATTAGATGTTTTTACTATTGACGCTGCATAGGCAGCATCAATAGTAATAACTTGGTCACACAGGGTTAATAGCGGCGGTAACGGAGTGAGTTACCCGTGGCATAAAGACGTCCATTACCGCTGGCATTAACCCTGTGTGGGCGTTTACTGCGGTGGAGTATGGAGCCGGGCACTGACTGCAGGGGAGTAGGGAGGGACTAATCGGACTGTGGCTGTCGCTGATTGGTCGCGGCAGCCATGGCATGCAGCTGGCGCGACCAATCAGCAACGCGGGATTTCCGAGACGGAAGTTGCCATCAGAAAGACAGACAGAAAGACAGAAAGACGGAAGTACCCCTTAGACAATTATACAGTATATATAGATGGAGCACCCTGTGGTCATATAAAGGTTGTGCGCCCATTTTCTGTAAGTTATGCAGCACATTATGATCTTATTCTCATTATTACTAAGTACTGGTAAACATTAGAAAGGTTGTTCATTACCCTGACTCAGTTACCAGTTTTGCAATAAATGCTTAAAGATAATGCCACTAAATATCCCCATATACAGTACATTGTATGTAAAATTTCATGTTGTTTTAGCCCTTTTTGCTTCTCTTCCTGTTCCCTGGCATCAGCTCTTTTATCATAGTTATCAGTTCCTCCTCAGATTCCTCTGCGCTCTTCTTACTACATTTCCAATAATCCCTTGTGCTTGGTGTCACTCATCCTGAACATCTCTCATTTCTCCCCAAGTGTCACACACAGCCCCAGCACAATTTCCTGTAAAGGATACTGTTAAAGTGAATTGAGGTAATGCACAAAGCACCAGAACAGCAGCCCTGACAGTAAAGATTATCACCTACTCCTCATGACTGATTGAATGATGAATGGATAAGATAAGATAGATAGATAGATAGATAGATAGATAGATAGAATTGATCAATTGAATGGGAAAAGAGAAATTAAACTATTCATTTAATGGACAGTACACGGCAGGGTATACAGTACACAGGGTATACAGAAGTGTGTGTAAATGTACAGTAGGAAAAATAATTATTAATACATTGCCGATTTTGCAAGTTTTCCCACCTGCAAAGAATGGACAGGTCTGTAATTTTTATTGTAGGTACACTTCAACTGTGAGAAACAGAATCTTAAAAAAAATCCAGAAAATCACATTCTATGATTTTTACATAATTAATTTGAATTTTACTGCATGAAATAAGAATTTGATGCAATAGAAAAATAGAATTTAATATTTGCTACAGAAACCTATGTTTCCAATTACAGAGGTCAGATGTTTCCTTTAGTTCTTGGTCAAGTTTGTTCACACTGCAGCAGGGATTTTTGCCCACTCTTCCAGATCCTTGAGGTCCCTTCCAACTATGATTACACACAGATCTTCTCCGGATCTTTCAGGTCCCAACTCTCTTCATGTCATTGACCAGGTCCTCCAGTGTAGTTGTGGACTGATTCCTGACCTTTCTCAATATCATCCTTACCCCACGAGGCAAGATCCTGCATGGAGCCGCAGACCGAGAAAGATTGACAGTCATCTTGTGTTTCTTGTATTTTCAAAAAATTGTGTCAACAGTAGTGTTGAGCATTCCGATACCGCAAGTATCGGGTATCGGCCGATATTTGCGGTATCGGAATTCCGATACTGAGTTCCAATATTTTTGCGATATCGGGAATCGGGATCGGAATGCATATTCATGTGTAAAATAAAGAATAAAAATAAAAAATAGGGATATACTCACCCTCTGACGCGCCCTGGTTGTAACCGCTGCAACCGGCAGCCTCCGTTCCTAAGAATGAGCGAGTGAAGGACCTGCGATGACGTCGCGGTCTTGTGATTGGTCACATGAGCAGTCACGCGACCAATCACAGGCCGCCACCTCATTGAAGGTCCTTCACTCGCTCATTCGTAGGAACGGAGGCTGCTGGTTAACACCGCTAGGTCCAGGGTCCGCCGGAGGGGTGAGTATATCCATAATTTTTATTTTTATTCTTTATTTTTTACATGAATATGGATCCCAGGGCCTGCAGGAGAGTTTCCTCTCCTTTAGACCCTGGGAACCATCCAGGATAGCTTCCGATACTTGTGTCCCATTGACTTGTATTGGTATCGGGTATTGGTATCGGCGATATCCGATATTTTTTGGATATCGGCCGATACTATCCGATACCGATACTTTCAAGTATCGGAAGGTATCGCTCAACATTAGTCAACAGTTGTTTCCTTCTCACCAAGCTGCTTGCCTATTGTCCTGTAGCCCATCCCAGCCTTGTGCAGGTCTACAATTTTGTCCTCGGTGTCCTTAGATAGCTTTTCAGTCTTGGCCATGGTGGAAAGGTGGGAGTGTGATTGATTGAGTCAGGTGTCTTTTATACAGGTGCAATTAATACAGGTAATAAGTGCAGAGTAGGAGGGCTTCTTCAAGAAAAACTAACTTGTCTGTGAGAGACAGAATTCTTGCTGGCTGGCAGGTGATCAAATACTTATTTCATTTAATAAAATGTAATTTAATATTTTAAAAACATACAATGTGATTTTCTGTTTTTTACATTAAGAATCTGTATCTCACTGGTGAAGTGTACCTGCAATAAAAATGACAAACCTCTCCATTCTTTGTAGGTGGGAAAACTTGCAAAACCGACAGTGTATCAAATACTTATTTTCCCCACTGTATATTCACCTGCTGTATGCATACAGATACAAGGGGGGCTGGGTCCGCAGGAAGTCATCTCTGCAGCACCAGCATGCAAAGGTTCAGTTGTGAGCTCTGCTGAATGAAACCCCTTTGACCCATGCAGCAAGCCTGGCCCACTTGTCACTTTCCAGAGCTCAGCACTTAGGAAGATTTTAACATAACATTGCAGGAAACAGGAGATTCTCAGCCAGAGATTATATGGCCAGGAGAGCAGTTCAGGTTTTAGAAGGATTTGCTAAAACTGGGTAATTAGGGAAATGCTTATCTATGGCAATTAGTTTACATGAAAGGGACATGTGAATGTAATTGGTCATATTGCTTAGCTGAATTAACTAATTACTATAATATGTCCTTCTTAGTTTACACTGACAAGCAAAAGTGTAACAACAATGTTTTGAACTTTTGACTTTCAGGCTCCATGCCTCACTATCTACTACTGCTTCAAATATGAGACTAACATCATTTTATAGACAATCATCTTGGCTATCTCATATATAATTTTTCCTCACAACTATTTTATGCTACTGTTTTTCTCCTAAAAATCAAAATTTTATTTTTTATTCTTTTGTTAGTATTTTGGAAATCTATCTTTTGGTTTTAAACACTGCTTGAATATTTCTGGGCATGCTCTCAATTAGATTCAAGCATCTCTATACCGAAATCTCATCGCTGGTGTCTTTTACATGTTCCCAAAGTTGGTGCATGTTGGTCTACTCACTTGGGTATGTATACAGCTTTTTCTTCAACTCTACTCACAAGTGTTTGATTGGATTGCGGTCTTGGGATTGTGAGGGCCCATCCAGCTCCTCTACTTCATTGTTATTAAACCACTTCTTCATCAGTCTTGACATGTGCTTTGGGTTCTTGTCCTGCTGGAACACTGTCAGTCTTTTAATACCCATAGTCCTCCAGTGGACGAAGTAAGTCATCTTGTAGGATACTCACATATAGCACAGTATTGAGACCACCATCAATCTTGGTCAAGTATTCAACACCTTTGGCTGTGAAACAACCCCATGTTATCAGGCTTCCTTCATCGAACTTGAAAATTCCTTCATTTTCTTAATCCGTTAGTTCCTTTTTCCCTTGTTTCTTCCAGACCCATTTGTACTCATTAGGGCCTGCAAACTTAAGCCGATGCTTCTTATGATGATTTTGAAGTCGAGGCTTCTTCACCTTTACTTGGGCTACCATTCCAGATTTGTATAATGTGGATCGCATGGTGCTTGCATGGACACCTGTGATCTCACTATTACGAAGCAACTGAGCCACCTCCACTGCCATGTTTGTCACACCAGAACTGATAGACTTTGTGATGAGCTGACTTCTTGACTTCAATATATTGCCTGGACGTTCACCTCTTGGCTTTTGAATGGATGGACAGACTTCATTTCATATTCTTCCAACTGTCAATTTTCTTGGCCAAGAGATGTCTATCGATGAGCTGGATGATGCTGTTTCTCTTCTCTTGGGAAATCTTCTTCATGGCTGCTCCTTGATTGCAACTATACAGAGGAACAAGAATAAAAATTTCATGTACATAGGGATCACCAAAAAATAACAATAACTTTATTAATGCAAAAAAGCAAAAATAGTGATTAAAAACACTTAAAAAGTCAAATAGACACACATATTTACATAAACCCACAATAGAGTTGCACCCCACTTATCCCAAATATATACAGTACTAGTATATGTGCAGTGGCATGTAAAAGTTTGGGCAACCCTGCTCAAAATTACTGTTATTGTGAACAGTTAAGCAAGTTGAAGATCAAATGACCCGTTAAAGGCCAAAAGTTAAAGATGAAACATTTTCTTCTGAAATTGGGCCATGCAAAAGTTTGGGTTCTCTTGGAACTTTGTGTGCTCAGATATCTTTGACCAATGTTTCAGACCTTAATTAGCCTGTTAGGGTTATGGCTTGTTCACTATCGTCATTAAGAATGGCAAGGTGATGAAAATTTCCCAGCTTAATAAGAACCCAGCCTCCTTTAACTTTATACAAAAAAGCAGCAGGCATGGGTTCTTCTAAGCAGCTGCTTAGCACTCTGAAAATAAAAATGATGGAGGCCCACAAAGCAGAAGAAAGCTGTAAGAAAATAACAAAGCGTTTTCAAGTTGCCCTTTCCTCAGTTTGAAATGTAATTAAAGGGAACCTGTCACCCCCAAAATCGATGGTGAGGTAAGCTCATCGTCATCAGGGGCTTATCTACAGCATTCTGTAATGTTACCTGAAGAGGAGAAAAAGGCATTAGATTATACTCACCCAGGGGCGGTCCGGCTCCGATGGGCATCTCAGGTCCGGTACAGCGTCTCCCATCTTCATTCCATGATGTCCTCTTCTGGTCTTCACGCCACAGCTCCAGTGCAGGTGTACTTTGTCTGCCCTGTTGAGGGCAGAGCAAGTACTGCAGTGCGCAGGCGCCGGAAAGGTCAGAGAGGCCCGCCACCTGCTCACTGCAGCACTTTGCTCTGCCCTCAACAGGGCAGACAAAGTACGCCTGCGCCAGAGCCGCATCATGAAGACCAGAAGAGGACGTCATGGAATGAAGATAGGAGGCGCCGGAGCGGACCTGAGACACCCATCGGACCGGACCGCACCGCAGCGGGACCACCCCTGGGTGAGTATAATCTAACCTCTTTTTCTCCTCTTTCAGGTGACATCGGGGGCTTATTTACAGAATGCTGTAGATAAGCCCCTGATGACGGTGAGCTCATCATCGATTTTGGGGGTGACAGGTTCCCTTTAAGAAATGACAGTTGACAGGAACAGTGGAGGTCAAAATAAGGTCTGGAAGACTAAGTAAAATTTCAGTGAGAGCTGCTTGTAGGATGGCTAGAGAGGTAAATCAGAACCCCCACTTGACTGCAAAAGACCTTCAGAAAGATTTAGCCGACTCTGAAGTTGTGGTACAATGCTCTACTTGTTCAGAGACACCTAAATAAATATGGCCTTCATGGAAGAGACATCAGGAGAAAACCTGTTGTATGAAATATCAACTTAAATAAATGCATGCAAATATGTATTCAAATGTAAAACTGGGCAATAAAGATAATAAACTGGTGCCCATGTGCAATCTGGTGTGACCCAGAAACACATGTAAATCTGCAAGACATACACAATAGATAAGATGCCAGAATAGGCCAAAAAAAACCATGGAGTTGGTATCAGTAAATCGCCACATGTTCTATAAGGAGTTGAACAACTTGATTAATTCAAGATATGCAAAAGTGTTAAGAAATAAATACATGTCTACTGTCAAGGGAAGTATAAATAGAAAATACCCTATATACAACATACCATGAAAAGAAGCTATTAAGATATCTGGGGTGGAACTCCCAGCAACTTATCTCATAGTGTCAGCAGCAAGGTCCTTTACCCTAAAAGTGGTTTAAAAGGAATCAGCGGGGATAAAAATTGCCTAAAATTTGCACCAGTTTTTCTTGGACTTGGACAGAGAACAAAAAAGTTTTGTGATCTCCATTTTTTATGTCTTCCGAGTGCAGTGCGATTTTATTGACCCATAGACTTGCATTGCCGATTGTCATCTGACAGTCAGATCAAAAGGTTCACAGCGTCATAGAATATCATAGGTGCGAGTGCTATACGTGAAAATGTATGCATGATAGCACTTGTATGAGAAAATAGGTCATGTACATGAGCCCTAAAAGTTATTTATGTCATGGGTCGTGATTGTACATTTTTAGTTATGTTTGCTCTTTAATAGGTGACTAAGGCATTATAACTCAGCTTAAATTATACAACTCAAATATATTAATCAAATGTAAATAATATATTTAAAGGTATCTCAGTTCTCTTTCTAGAACATGCAAACTATTATAGTAATTTTAGGGTTAATACCAATACCTGTATCATTTAAACAAGGGATGTTCTTGAAAAGAAAGAATAAAGGCAATGCGTACTTAGGATATGACTTTATCACGCAACATAATAATTTAGTCAAAGAAACATGTGCACATTAATTTAATCATAGAAACCAGTTATATTTACAGACTCAGAAATTGGTTGAAAGACGAAAGCCAGACATTCAAAATGGATATGATAAAAAAGAGAAACATGTCCACTATTAACTTTCCAAAAATGTGACTTGTAGAATGACTGAGATGTAAATTGCTGCTCATTTGCATTACACATCTGGATCTGTGGGTTATTTCATTATTTCTGAAGGCTAGTGACAAACTTGATCTGTGTTTTAGCATGGTCTAACTAGATTTACTGCTTAGCCTAGTCTTCATTTATAACCGCTCACTGAATGGGCAAAAGAAGGAATTTCTTTTTGCTCCTCATCACGTAGTGGTGAATTTAGAGCTTAACTTGAGCCTTGGAATATTTCTAAAGTATAATAATATAAGTTATGGTTACTAAATTACAGTAAAACGGTCATTGATCCAAAGATTTATTAAGATTTGGAGTCGGGAAGGAAGTTTCTTTCCTAAAATAAGGAAAATTGGCTTCTACCTCATGGGACTTTTTCCCTTTGTCTGGAAAAACACTACAAGATAATAGGTTCAACTGGTGGAACATATGTTTTTTTAACATTACAAACTGTTACAGAAGCATTATACCACATTTGATTTTTGCACCATTCTTGCACTGTTGAATAGCTTTCAAAGCTTTGCTAAAAGGAAAACGTGCTTAACATTTGTTTGCCCTATGGAAATCTATGGCTTTATTAAGCATTTTGATTCTTTTATTTCTGTCATACAGACATTCAATTCTATAAAAAACAGTCTTCCGTTTTTGTTGTGCTATGAGCAAGGGAGCTTTCTAGCCTGAAACATGTAATCAAAGCTCACTGTTTTAAATGTCTCAACAATGATATTAAATAAACTGTGAATTTTTATGGCATTTGAACTGCTGTGGATCTGAACTGGCCTGGCTGACTACCCATCTCACTATTAAATATGAGAGAAAGAATAAGGAATGGAAATACTTCAGCTGCTACTAGAAATTAGGCAAAATTCAAAATCATCTTTTTGGATGGATTTTTCAGGGAAATTTGCTTCACGGAGAAGCTATTGTTCCCAAATATAATGTCCCTTGCTATGGGGTCTCTTCAAACTCCAGAATTTAATAAATGTTATATGTAAAAACTAAAAAAATTCTCATACTCTCCTTGCCTTTCATCTCTCTGGTCCCTCTACTCCTCACCATCACCCGTTTGGCCCTTGCAGCATCTTCAGATCGACAACACTTGAGCTGAAATTACCGAGCCTTTCATGCTGGGCAGGGACTTGCAGCTTTGATGGAGCCCAGGAGGGATCTGTGCATATGCATGCAAGGCCACTGGGATCCCAAGAAGCATTAAGGACCGAACAGTTCGCACAGAGGGGCTGGAGAGGTGAGTATTATGAATTTTTTAGCATCCCTTATTATGTTTTTGGGTCTCTTAAGCGTAAAAGTGATATATAATAAATAAAAATAATCCTTATATTCACCTTACTGCTTCCCTCACCATCACCTGTCCAGTCCTTATAAAATTTTGTGATCCCAGCCACTTGTGCAGAAATTGCCTGGTCTTCAGTTCTACTCATTCTTTCTTCCATTGCAGCCATTTGGTAAATTCAAAAAAATTCATTTTTTTTTTCTCATTTATGCACACTCTATACCCCATCTTATGTGTGGAGAAAACCAGGCACTGCTCATCATCTGCCCAATACAATTCCAATAGTGAAACATGGTGGTGGCAGCATCATGCTATGGGGTGTTTTTCACCTGCAGGGACAGGGTGACTGGTTGTCATTGAAGGGAACATGAATGCGGCCAAGTACTGAGATATCCTGGATGAAAACCTCTTCCAGAGTGCTCTGGACCTCAGACTTGGCCAAAGGTTCACCTTCCAACAAGACAATGACCCTAAGCACACAGCTAAAATAATAATGGAGTGGCTTCAGAACAATTCTGTGACCATTCTTGACTGGCCCAGCCAGAGCCCTGGCCTAAACCAAATTGACCATCTCTGGAGAAACCTAAAAATGGCTGTCCACCAACGTTCACCATCCAACCTGACGGAACTGGAGGGGATCTGCAAGGAAGAATGGCAGAGGATCCCCAAATCCAGGTGTGAAAAACTTGTTGCATCATTCCCAAGAAGACTCATGGCTGTACTAGCTCAAAAGGGTGTGTGAGGCTGTGGCCTCTGATACAGCTAGGGGGCGCTGTTTGTTCTCCCCAGAATGTGCATGCAGACGGATGAAGTCCATAGGTGTGCATGACAGTCATGGATTTCCGGTCTGGGTTTTCCAGGTGGCTGAAGGCCACAGGTTTGTGTGTGTTTAAAAGCCCTGCAGTAAGGGGTATGGGGTGTCAGGCCGTGCAGGCCGTGTCAGGCCATGCAGGCCGTGTCAGGTGTGCGAGCTGCACGTCAGTGTCAGTCTGGTATGTGCTGGTCTGCAGAGTGCATGGAGGCCAGCAGAGCCAGCACCCAGGGCAGCTGAATAGCCTGGCACCCGCAGCGTACACAGAGATGCAAGTCGTCCATGGTACTGGTCTCGGAGGTGGACAGTCCTGTGCCCGGAGGTGGACAGTCCTGTGCCCGGAGGTGGTTGTCCTGTGCCCGTAGGAGTCGGATGTGGACAGACCTGTGCCTGGAGGTGGATGTTCTGTGCCCGGAGGTGGATGTTCTGTGCCCGAAAGAGGACTAGCATGTGCAACGATTGCAAACAGGTGGATATGGTGCCCGGCTGCTATCCGGAGGATATCTTGAACTGTGTACGACTGTGTGAGTAAAGAGTCTGTAAGAGACTCTGTCTTATTTGTACCCGGCTGCACTCCAGAGGATAAAGAGTGCAGTGCGCTGAGTGAGTACAGAGACTGTGATACAGCGATGCAGGACACCCACGGGAACTAGTCAGAGGAGGGCTGGCGTGAGTAGTGTCTGCAACATATGAGGCTGTGTGTATGGAAACATATAGAGTCTGAGATGGCGTGCGGTCGCCCAGGGAAACTGGACAAGGGAAGTCTGGCCTGTTTAGGGACCGCAAATCTAAAGCCATGTGAAATGTATTGCATTGAACTGGTGTAAACTGGTCACTGAAGTTATATGCGTTTATGTGAACTGGACTTTAATGCTGTGAAGAAACACATTAAAAGAGACTTTTGTGTTTGAATTTGTGGGTCACTGCTTCTTCACTGCATACGATGCTACTACAGCTTTACAGGTGCTTCTACTCAATAGTGAGCAAAGGGTCTGAATACTTATAACCATGTGATATTTCAGTTTTTCTTTTTTAATAAATTTGCAAAAATTTCTACATTTCTCTTTTTTCAGTCAAGATGGGGTGCAGAGTGTACATTAATGAGAAAAAATGAACTTTTTTGAATTTACCAAATGGCTGCAATGAAACAAAGAGTGAAAAATGTAAAGGGGTCTGAATACTTTCTGTACCCACTGTAATTGGTGCTTTTAATTAAAGGGAACCTGTCACCTGAATTTGTCGGGACAGGTTTGCGGTCATATGGGCGGGGTTTTCGGGTGTTTGATTCACCCTTTCCTTACCCGCTGGCTGCATGCTGGCCGCAATATTTGATTGATGTTCATGCCGTGTCCTCCGTAGATTGCCTTGCGCAGGCGTGTACTACGGAGGACACAGCATGAACATCAATCAAATATTGCGGCCAGCATGCAGCCAGCGGGTAAGGAAAGGGTGAATCAAACACCCAAGAACCCCGCCCATATGACCGCAAACCTGTCCTGCCAAATTCAGGTGACAGGTTCCCTTTAAGGAAAATTGTCACTGATAGGCATGAGCGGACCTGTGGAAGTTCAGGTTCCTTGGGTTTGACCAAACTTTAGTCCAAAATTCTGTTCAGGTGCCAGAACTCTACCCGAACTTTAACCGGAACTAGAACCACATAGAGGTCAATGGGTACCCAAACATTACCTTTTTTCTGCCTGCCCAGATCTAAAAACACTAATACAAACTTCCGGGAGATGTCCGTGTTCGGAGCTCAGCACAGGGCACTAGGTGTCTGGCATGAACCCCAAACTTTACAGTTCGATTTCGCTCATCTCTAGTCCCTTATCGGACAAATTCAAAAATCACCGACTTTCAGCAAAGTAGGGTTTTATGAAACCCGACCCGATCCCAGTGTGGGATCGGCCATGAGGTTGGCGATCTTCGCGCAAAAGTCGCGTTTCGTATGACGCTTTCAGTGCCATTTTTCAGCCATTGCAGGAGGACGCAGAGTGTGGGCAGCGTGATGACATAGGTCTCGGTCCCCACCATCTTAGAGAAGGGCATGACAGTGATTGGCTTGCTTTCTGCCGCGTCACAGGGGCTAATAAAGGGGCGTGCACGCTGACCGCCATCTTACTTCTGCCGATCTCAGCATAGGGAGAGGTTGCTGCAGCTTCATCAGAAGCAGGGATATTGTTAGGGAGGGAAGATTAACCCCCAAACCGCTTGTGCTGTAGCGATTTCCACTGTCTAACACCACCTTTTCTTTGCAGGGACAGTGGAGGCTAGATTTTTGTGCATCAGCTCTGTAGCTTATTAGGCTGCCTTATAGGGCTCCCTGATAGCTGCATTGCTGTTTGCACGCTGCTGTGCAAACAAACTGCTTTTTTAAAAGCAAAAATCCTGTTGCTCCTTTCTGCACAGTTATCTTGTTTATTTGTCCACACTTTTGTGTGCAGCAGTCCTTTTTATTGCTGGGTGCCATACTTGTCCTGAGATCATTGTAGGGAGATTGAAATTGTAGTACAGTCCTTGTATTTTTTTATATATCTTCCAGCCACATTCTGCCACTTACATTGTGTAGTGTAATACACAGGGCCTGTTTTTTGCTGCAGTCTCCGCCAAAAAAAGGGAGATTTAAATTGCCAACAAGTTTATATATGTCAGTTCTGTTTGTCGTATATCTGCCAGCCACGTTCTGCCACTTACATTGTATTGTCTAATACACAGAGCCTGTTTTTTGCTGCAGTCTCCCCCCCAAAAAAGGGAGATTTAAATTGCCAACAAGTTTATTTACGTCAGTTCTGTTTGTCGTATATCTGCCAGCCACGTTCTGCCACTTACATTGTGTAGTGTAATACACAGGGCCTGTTTTTTGCTGCAGTCTCCCCCCCAAAAAAAGGGAGATTTAAATTCTCAACAAGTTTATATACACCTACCTTGTTTTACCGTACCATATAATGGTTGTAAGTTTGGTTACATTTTCCCAAAAATGAGGAAGTCTGGTGGAAGAGGCCGTGGGCGGTCGTTGCCAGCTGGTAATGATGGTGGTGGTGGTGGTGGTGGAGCATCTTGTGGTAGTGGGAAAAGCAAAATAGCACCTAAGGCTCGAGTTGTTGAGCCAGCGTCATCATCTGGCTGCACAAGGCGTCGAAGGCTCCCTTATCTGGGAGTAGGAAAACCGCTTTTAAAGCCGGAGCAGCAGGAAAAAGTTTTTGCTTTCCTTGCTGACTCACCCTCTAGCTCTTTCGCCTCCTCTTCAGAAAGTTCAAAATATAAAAGCAGCGAGTCGTCAGTGGATGCTCCCGATCAGGAACAAGTTGCTTCCTTGTGTCCTTCACCCAACGCAAAAGTGAAGGATGCGGCAGGCGACACTACAGTTTACTCCATGGAGCTCTTTACACATACCGTGCCAGGGTTAGAAAGGGATAGATAACAGCTCATTACAAGATGAATCAGACATGGAGTGCACAGATGCACAGCCACAGCTAGATTATTATGCTGTTCCATTGACGCAGATCACTACATTGCCCTTGCAGTGTACTGAGCCAGAATCTGGCCCTGATGAGACTATGGTGCCCCATCCCGAACGCTATAGCACCTTACACGGTGACACAGGGGAAGGTGCACATGACATTGAAGAGGAGGTGATAGATGACCCAGTTGTGACCCAGATTGGCAGCCATTGGGGGAACATGGTACCGTTGGCAGTAGCTCTGAAGCGGAGGAGGATGATTCGCAGCAGGCATCTACGTCACAAGAGCTTTCATCTGGCAGGCCCGTATCTGGCCAAAAATGTTTGACAAAACCAAAAACACTTTTAGGACAGCGTGTCCATCCGGTGAAAGTAGCACAGCATGCAATGCCTGAAAAGGTATTCGATAGTAGGAGGAGTGCAGTGTGGGAATTTTTTAAACAAGATCTGAATGATCAATGCAAAGTTACTGTATCTGTAAGAAAGACCTTTAGCAGAGGGAAGAATGTCCAAAATTTAAATACAACGTGCATGCTTAGACATTTAACCAGCATGCACTTGCAAGCCTGGACTAACTACCAAATGTCCCGTACCGCTCAGAATGAAGGTAGTCAGCAATGCTACATTGCTTCCCTCACTGTAAGCCCACCGCTTAGGACACCACCAGCAGCAAATGTGGAGGTATCGTCGCAAGGCCAAAGCAGTCAGGGAATCACAAGGTTCTTGGTAGGAAACACTGTATGTAGGCCAACACCAAGAATACCATCACCGGCCCTCTCTCAATCTGCCATGTCCACCACCACCCCCGCTAGTTCCACCATATGCAGCTCTCCAGTCCAGCTCACCCTACAAGAGGCTCTCATTAGGAAAAGGAAGTACTTATCCTCGCATCCGCGTACACATGGTCTGAACGCCCACATTGCTAGATTAATCTCGTTAGAGATGATGCCCTACTGGTTGGTTGAAAGCGAAGCTTTCAAAGCCCTGATGGCCTACGCAGTACCACGCTATGACCTACCCAGTCGACACTTCTTTGCGAGAAAAGCCATGCCAGCCCTCCACCAGCATGTCAAAGACCGCATTGTCCATGCACTGAGGCAATCAGTCAGTAGAAAGGTGCACCTCACAACAGATGCATGGACCAGTAGGCATGGCCAGGGACGTTTTGTGTCCATCACGGCACACTGGGTTAATGTGGTGGATGCAGGGTCCACAGGGGACAGCCATAGTGGGACAGTTCTACCTAGCCCACGGTCTAGGAAACAGTTGGCTGTAGGCGTTCGCCACCCCTCCTCCTCCTCCTCCAGCAGAAGTGAAAGCTCGTCCACAGAGCGCAGTCGCATGACCACTCCATCCGCAGCTGCCAGTGTTGCACACGAGGTTTCCCATTATGGAACAGCTAGTGGTAAGCGTCAGCAGGCTGTGTTGGAAATGAAGTGTTTTGACGACAACAGACACACCGCGGAAGTTCTGGCCAAGTTCTTGCAGCAAGAAACTCAGTCATGGCTGTGCAGTGTACATCTTGAGGCAGGCAAGGTAGTCAGTGATAACGGAAGGAATTTTATGGCTGCCATAGCCCTATCAGAACTGAAACACATACCTTGCCTGGCTCACACCTTGAACCTGGTGGTGCAGTGCTTCCTGAAATATTATCCGGGGATACCAGCCCTGCTCCTGAAGATGCGAAGACTTTGCTCGCACATCCGCCGGTCACCCGTACACTCCAGCCGTATGCTGAACCATCAGTGATCGCTGAATCTTCCCCAGCACCGCTTAATAATCGACGTTACACCAAGGTGGAACTCCACACTGCACATGCTTCAGAGGCTTTGAGAAAAGAGGCGTGCTGTAATGTATTTTTGGGAGGATACACATACACGGGCAGGCAGTTGGATGGCAGACATGGAGTTGTCAGGTGTGCAGTGGTCGAAACTACAAGACCTCTGTCAAGTCCTTCAGTGTTTTGAGCAATACACATGGCTGGTAAGTGCAGACGACGCCATCATAAGCATGAGCATCCCACTAATGCGTCTGCTGATGCAAAGTTTGATGCACATTAAGGAGCAGGTGTCTGCAGCCGAGGAGGAGGGAAGCCTTGATGACAGTCAGCCATTGTCTGCTAAGGGAACTCTCCTGGACGAGGTGGTGGACGAAGAGGAGGAGGAGGAGGATGATGGGGATGAATATTTATGGGAAGAGGATGCTTCTCAGGGGCAATAGAAACTGGTGGCGTTGCAAGGTCAGGTACAGGTTTTTTGCGGGAGACAAGTGATGTTGATTTGCAAGACAGTGCTCCTCAGCCCAGCACAAGCAGTGAATTGACACCTGGAACATTGGCCCACATGGTGAGTATGCCTTGTGTATCCTAAAAAGGGACCCCCGCATTATCAAAATGATGACCAATGACAATTACTGGTTGGCCTGCCTCCCAGATCCACAATATAAAGGAAAATTACAAAATATCATGCCACATGAGAACCTTGAGCAAATATTGGCTACCAAACAAGCAACTCCTGTAGACCGTTTGGTTCAGGCATTCCCAGCAAACAGCAGCGGTGATGTTTCTCACACGAGCCATAGGGGGCAACATGGCAGAGGTGTTAGAGGTGCACAAATCAGAAATGGCGTTGGACAGAGGGGTTTTATGACCAGGTTGTGGAGTGATTTCGCAATGACCGCAGACACGACAGGTACTGCTGCATCAATTCAAAGCGACAGGAGACTGCATTTGTCCAGTATGGTTGCAAACTATTTTTCCTCCCTTATCGATGTTCTCCCTCACAGGTTATTCTCCTTTGATTACTGGGCATCTAAAATAGACACCTGGCCTGAATTGGCTGAATATGCATTACAGGAGCTCACTTGCCCTGCTGCTAGTGTGCTCTAAGACTCTAAGAAAGAGTCTTCAGTGCTGCTGGTTCAATACTGACCGAAAAAAGGACTCGTCTGGCTACCCAAAATGTTGATGATCTAACCTTCATTAAAATGAACCAATCATGGATTTCAAATTATTTTGCCCCACCTTCCCCTGCTGACACGTAGCTTGCCTGAAAAATGTCTTGCTTTTGGCCTCCTCTTACTGACTGCTCCAATTCCTCCATTTGCAGCTGCTGAATGTCCACCATAGGCCATTTTTATACCTCCCTAAATGGGCTGACTCCTCCCACAGGGCCGTGGTCACCACTTGGCACAAGCACCCGTGCGAGTGCCGTTTGCCTGGACAGGTGGGTGTGCCCACTCTTGGGTGACGGCACTGGCACAGGGTCCCTCATAGTACAAAGAAGTGTCTCTGACGGTGGTGGTGCACAACCAACGTCAGACACACCGTCGTAATATGAGGGGCCCTGTGCTAGTACCGCCTCCCACGAGAGAGTGTTCCCCCCTGCTCAAACAGTGCTTTACCACTTGCAATACTTACCTCTCCCTGCTCCACCACTGTGTAGTCTGTGCTGTTAAATCCTTCAATGGCACTGCCAATACCAATTTGTTGAAATGATAGATGATAGTTAAGATATACAGGGGCCCTGGCCTCCATTTAGACCAGGTAATACTTTGCACCTACTACCACTGTCTGCTACTCAGCAGAGGAGCCCACCCCTGTACCTAGCTATGCCACCATTTTACTTATGAACAATTTTTTGGCAGACATTTAGCCCACTTTATTATTTGGTCTGCTACTCATTACAATTTTCCAACACTGAACAAAGCAATGCTGCCAGTTTACTCCAGTTACCAATTTTGAACTGCATTTAGCCTACTTTTTTTATTTTAGGCCTACTACATGTGTCTGTCTGCGCCACTCAATACAGCTGTCCTCCACTGAACAAAGCTATGCCACCTGTTTACTCCTGTTACCATTTTTTAACTGCTTGGAGCCTACTTTTTTAATGTGGGCCTACAAACTGTGTCAGCGCCACTCCTTACAATTGTCCTCCGCTGAACAAAGCTATGCCGCCTGTGTACTCCTGTAACCAATTTTGAACTGCATTGAGCCTACTTTTTTATTTTAGGCCTACTAAGTCTGTCTGCGCCACTCCTTACAATTGTCCTCCGTTGAACAAAGCTGAGCCGCCAGTTTCATCCTGTGTCAAATATTAAACTGCATTTGGCCTACTTGTTTGGTTGGGCCTACTAACGGTGTCTGCTGCTCCTTGCTTTTCTCCTCCACTGAACAAAGCTGAGCCACAATTTTCATCCTGTTTCGAATATTAAACTGCATTTGGCCTACTTGTTTGGTTGGGCCTACTAACGGTGTCTGCCGCTCCTTGCTTTTCTCCTCCACTGAACAAAGCTGAGCTGCAATTTTCATCCTGTGTCGAATATTAAATTGCATTTGGCCTACTTGTTTGGTTGGGCCTACTAACGGTGTCTGCCGCTCCTTGCTTTTCTCCTCCACTAAACAAAGCTGAGCTGCAATT
This sequence comes from Ranitomeya variabilis, assembly GCF_051348905.1. Taxonomy (NCBI): domain Eukaryota; kingdom Metazoa; phylum Chordata; class Amphibia; order Anura; family Dendrobatidae; genus Ranitomeya; species Ranitomeya variabilis. Next base: position 104,940,902 of record NC_135233.1, read on the forward strand.
TTCATCATGTTTAGAATATTAAACTGCATTTGGCCTACTTGTTTGGTTGGGCCTACTAACGGTGTCTGCCGCCCCTTGCTTTTCACCTCCACTGAACAAAGCTGAGCCGCAATTTTCATCCTGTGTCAAATATTACACTGCATTTGGCCTACTTGTTTGGTTGGGCCTACTAACGGTGTCTGCCGCTACTTGCGTTTCTCCACTGAACAAAGCTGAGCCATCATTTTCATCCTGTTTAGAATATTAAACTGCATTTGGCCTACTTGTTTGGTTGGGCCTATCAACGGTGTCTGCCGCTGCTTGTTGTTCTCCTCCACTGAACAAAGCAGTGCCGCCTGTTTACTCCTGTTACCAATTTTGAACTGCATTTGGCCCACTTTATTACTTGGGCCTACTAACTTGGTCTGCCATTCATTACAGTTTTCCTCCACTGAACAAAGCAATGCCGCCTGTTTAGTCCTGTTACCAATTTTGAACTGCATTTACCTACTTACTTATTTGGGCCTACTCATTGTGTCAGCCACTCCTTACAGTTGTCCTCCGCTGAACAAAGCAATGCCGCCTGGTTAGTCCTGTTACCAATTTTGAACTGCATGTAGCCCACTTTATTATTTGGGCCTACTCACTGTGTCAGCCACTCCTTACAGTTGTCCTCCGCTGAACAAAGCAATGCCGCCTGGTTAGTCCTGTTACCAATTTTGAACTGCATGTAGCCCACTTTATTATTTGGGCCTATATCTGTGTTTCCTCCTCATCCTGCTTATTGCCCAGCCACTGCTAGATGAGTCTGCTGGTACATTGACCCAGACCACTACATTCCCCTTGCACTCTACACAGCCAGAATCTGACCCTGCTGAAAGTCAGGTTCCCCTTCCTGCATACTATACCACCTTACACAGGGACAAAGAGGAAGGTGTAGATGAAAGTGCAGGTTCCTTCATCAGGTGGGGGGGCATACTCATTGGCAACATCACTGGCACAGGGCCCCTCATAGTATGCAAAAGTGTCTCTGCCAGTGGGAGGTGCCACCTGCCATCAAACACACCGCCGTACTATGAGGGGCCCTGTGCCAGTGCCAACGAGTGGGCCCCCCCTGCTTGCTCAGGATCACAGCACTTGCAAAGTTTAAATACCTCTTACCTCTCCCTGCTCCACCGCCATGACGTATTCTGCGTTTCCTGGGCCAACGAAAAACTTGAGCCAGCCCTACCTCCCCACAAATTTAGCCAAATGACCCCCAGTTTTCAATACCTAACTATTATTATAAAGTTAATTAAGATTGACAAGCTTCAGTAATAAGAATTGATGTTTTTGGCATTAAAATGGGCACTGTAGGTGTTTTCCTGTCCTCCACTCTCTGCCGACTTTGCTTCCCCATTGACTTGCATTGGGTTTCGTGTTTCAGTCGGCCCCCGACTTTTCGCAATAATCGGCCGATATCACCCGACCCGACTTTTGAGAAAGTCGGGCTTCGCGAAACCCGACTCGATCCTAAAAAAGTAAAAGTCGCTCAACTCTACCTTGCAATATGTTGCTTGAGTCACATATTAAACATGCTCATGCAGATACTCTGTATATGCATGTGTCTGTGCTGTGTGCATATATATATATATATATATATTTCTCTGTGTATGTATAAGCTGTGTGTATATACTCTACATATTCAATCATGTGTGTGTTATCAGAGGCAATAAAATAACTTTATGTAACTTAAATAAACAAAAATCACTGGCGCTCACCACTTATGTCCACCGAACAAATCGAAATGGACCAAGGAAACTCCCAGCTGCTGGTATCCACAGAAATGGCGCCCCTTCTGTAAGATAACTAAAACATATAACAACTGATACCGCGCTTGGGAACAGATTAGGAGGGAGAGGGGGGGGGGGGGGGAAAAAGGGAACTACCCCTAAATGTGAAAATGTAGCCAGACTAAGAAAATGTACAACAAAAAACGAAACTATCCACTGTAATTTGTCACAAGTCGAATAGATAACTACTCATAATGTCAAACTGCTTGCTTACTCACAAAAAATACATATGCACCGGTATGTATCCACACTCCCACAGGAGTAACCACAAGTGTCCGCACACTAATAGGTTAATGACCACAATGACTACAAGCGATAATGGTTCTTACCATATGGAGGTGTAGTTGTGGGATGATGGCTGTATTATCAGGCTTTCACCTCGCTGTTCGTATTGAATACCGAAAATGGTGTGCGGCGCCTCACCGCTGCACGCGGTAGGTGTATAGGTAGGATACCCTGTGGGTGGCACCTTGAGAGTAGGTGCACGGCTGTTCGTGCCGCCTGGATAGATGCCAGGTGCAATTGTTCAGTGCAGAGCCAGGGAACGTCCCGGCCGAAGACGTCCCTGGTTGTACTGAAAGAAAATGGCCGCCGCTGACAAGCAGCGTGTGACGTCACTGACCAACGGAGCCTCACTAGGACCAAAAAAGCTGACCGACGCGTTTCGAAGGGAAAACGCCCTTCTTCATCAGGGTAACTTGATAAATTACATTTATGTTTTTTTACCATTTTAAAAATGTTCCCACAATTCCTTGTATAGTTAAATTATTTTACAATTGGCTTCTAATGTTTATAATAGACTCTTGTGAGGCACAATACGCACTTCCCAGGAATAGATTCCCATGCAACGGTTAGCATAACAGTTCAGTCTAGTTCATTGCAGTAATAATAATAATGAGATCTAGAAACTTCATTAAAGAGATGAAATATAAAAAAAGGATAAACACCACGATATTGGTTCATAGATCTAAAAACTAAAGGCAACAAGTTTAGGCAAATATTTATATGATTTTAATAACAAATTGTCAGACTATGCTAATTATTGATTTTAAAAATGATAAGGCAACATAATAAAAAGAAAGAAAACACAATGATTATAGCTTACATCTAAAATAAGAAGCAAAATGAAAGCAATATACAATGAGGATCATTCCTACTAAGTCAACTGTTAGTCCAGTTTCCGTTTCCTGACCTCAAGGGATTACCAAGTCCTTTAAAATGAACGGTCTAATATTAAGATAGCCTATCATTTTTAGAGCTGTTGGTTTCTGACTCTTGTTACCACTGTAACCCTAAATAGAAGAAAGCTGTAGTACTAAGCAGAGACACCACTAAACATATGGACAAGTGCATGGTACAGCGCTCTCGCAGTTAATTCAAACAATTCTCTGGTGAGGATACAGGGAGTCGGACCCCAATTATGCAATGGCCTATCTTAGAAACAGATTAACTGGATAACTCTAACTTAATTTTAATTGTTACATAACTAAAGTATGGATGATGTGATAGCAGTATGCAAAAAAAAAATATCTAAAACAAAAAGCAAATAATATTGGCAAAAGTATTAGATTTGGATTGATCTTAATAACTGAAAATGTCCTGTTAGGCTTCCTGATCCTATTTCCATCATCCAATTTTAGAATTTAAAGGGAATCTATCAGGAGTTTTTTACTATGTTATCTAAGTGCAGCATGATGTAGGGGCTGAGACCTTGACTCCAGCAATAAACATAAAAATTATCATTTATTTATTATGCTCACTTATATAGTGCCATTAATTCCACAGCACTTTACAGACATTATCATCACTTTCCTTATTGTGTCTCATAATCTAAATTCCCTTTTAGTATGTCTTTGGATTGTGGGAAGAAACCAGAGTACACATACAAAAATGGGGAGAATATGCAAACTCCTTGCAGATGATGTCCATGGTGGTATTAAGAAAGTTATAGCTGGGTCCCATCTTTGGATTCCACTTTATCACTTTACCAATCAAAGTGATAAACTACTACAAAAAGAGAGATACTCATGTATTATACAGTTAGCACCAAAAACATTTGGAAAGTAACAAAAATGTTGGCATTTTAACTGTTTACCAAACCATATTTAAGATACAGTTATATAATCAATATGCGCTTAAAGTGCAGACTCTCAGCTTTAGTTTGAGGGTACTCACATCCCAGTTATTGTAAATGTTTAGTAATTATAGCTCTTTGAAATGTAGCTGCCTCTCTTTCAAGAGACCAAAAGTAATTGGATAATTATCTCAAAAGCTTTTTAATGGACTGCAAGGGCTTCTCCCTCATTAATTCATCATCAGCCAAGCAGGTAAAAGGTCTGGAGCTTATACCAGGTGTGGAATTTGCATTTAAAAGTTGTTGCTGTGAACCCACAACATGCGGTCAAAGGAGCTCTCAATAGAAGTGAAACAGACAATTATTAGGCTGAAAAAAGAAGAAATCCATCAGAGATATAGCAGAAATGTTAGGGGTGGCCAAAGCGACAGTAAAAAAAAAATTCCACAGAAGACAATGGTGATGGATAATCCAAAATCATTTACATGGTGAAAAAAACTGCTTCATAACATCTTCCCAAGTAAAAAACACTGTCAGGGAGTAGGTGTTTCAGTATGTTAAGTCATAAAGAAGAGACTTCATAAGAGAAAATACAGACGGTTCACCGCAAGGTGCAAGCCATAAATCAGCCATAAACATAGAAAAGATTAGACTTTGCCAAAAAAAATCAAAACAATCCAGCCCAGTTCAAGAAAAGCATTTTTTGGACACCTATTGTGTCCCCCCATTTCCTTGTAGATTGTAAGCTTGCGAGCAGGGACCTCACCCCTAATGTCACTGTTAAAATTGTCTTAACTTGTACTGAATTTATTGTCTGTACATGTCCCCACTTGATTGTAAAGTGCTGCGGAATATGTTAGCGCTATATAAATAAAAATTATTATTATTATAAGATCTACCTGTACCAGAATGATGAGAAAAAGAAGGTTGGAAAAGCTTGGGATGGCTCATGATCCAAAGCTCATCACATGTTCTGTAAAACATGGTGGAGGCAGTGTGATGACATGGACATGCATGGCTTCCAATGCCACTGAGTCACTAGTGTTTATTAATGATGTGACTGAAAACAGTAGCAGTTGGATGAATTCTGATGTGTCCACAGTGATACTTTCTGCTCAGATTTAACCAAATGCTGCAGCAAGGTTGCTTGTATGGCAATTCACAGTACAGATGGACAATGACTCAAAATATAATATGAAATCAAACCAGGAGTTTTTAAAGTCAAAGAAGTGGAATATTCTGCAATGGCCAAGTCAATCACCTGATGTCATCCCAATGAAATATGTATTTTGCATGCATATGACAAAACTTGCAGCAGAAAAACCCACAAAGAAGCAATAACTAAAGAGGAAACCAAGCATTTGGTGACATCCATTGATTCCAGACTTCATGCAGCCATTGCCTGCAAATAATTCTCTACAAAGTATTGTAATCTCAGTCTTTGCCATCCTAGCCTAAATGACGTCTCCACAGTAGATATGAACGAACTTATTTGGAAAACGTCCTCCAATCTCAAATTCAACACAAACATAGCTCTTTTGCATTCATGTTCAGATTCCCAAGCATTTTTTCTCAAAGAGGGCTTTTGAAACCATTCATAATATCCAGAAACAAGGACTTCAGTCATTGGCTGCTAAAGTTACGTGTCCCTCTCCATATAAAAAGCATACATGTAGTTTTGCTGGCACCATTTTCTCAGTGAGACAGAGCAGAGAGGATGCTCCTGCAAGTCCTTATATAGTTAGATAGGATCCTCTCCTGTGTGAAATCGACCTTCCAGTATCTAATTAGTTTGTGCTAATAGTGTTGCGCAGACAGGAAGTCCCATTTCCTAATTCAAATCATTTGGGCTAATACTGTGTTGCATTCAGGACTTAGGTGGTAAAATTTAGTAATGTAAATCATTTGGGCTCATATTGAGGTGCAGATACCAGGCCCCATCTCCTAATCCAAATCGTTTCGGCTAATACTGTGTTGCAGTCAGGACAGAGGAGGAGGTCATATTTCCTAATCAAAATCAGTTGGGCTAATATCGGGGTGCAGATACCAGGCCCCATCTCCTAATCTAAATCGTTTCGGCTAATACTGTGTTGCAGTCAGGACAGAGGAGGTCATATTTCTTAATCAAAATCAGTTGGGCTAATATCGGGGTGCAAGAACCAGGCCCCATTTCCTAATTCAAAACGTTTGGGCTAATACTGTTTTGCAGTCAGGACTGATGAGGAAACATTTACTAATCAAAATCGCGTGGGCTAATATTGGTGTGCAGGCACAAGGCCACATTTCCTAATCAAAATCGTTTGGGCTAATATTGGTGTGCAGGCACAAGGATACATTTCCTAATCCAAATCGCATAGTCTAAAACTGGCCTGATTTCATAATTAAGATCATTTGTGATAATGCTGTGCTGCAGGCACCAGGCCTCATTTCATAATCAAAATCGTTTGGGCTAATACTCTGGTGCAGGCATGAGGCCTCATTTCAGAATCAAAATCATATGGGATAATACTCCAGTGGAGGCACCAGGCCTCATTTTATAATCAACATTGTTTGGCCTAATACTCTGGTGCAGGCATCAGGCCTCATTTCAGAATCCAAATTGTTATAGGGCTAATTATCTTGTGCATGCATCAGACCTCATTTAAGAAACAAAACCGTTTGGATTAATACTCTGGTGCAGACACCAGGCCTCATTTCAGAATCAAAATTGTATGTGCTAATACTGCATTGTAGGCACCAGACCTTATTTCATAATACAAATCATTTGGGTTAATACTCTGTTTTAGGCACCAGGCCTCATAACATGATCCAAATCATTTGGCCTAATTCTCTGGTGCAGGTACAAGTCCTCATTTCAGAATCGAAATAGTTCGGAATAATACTCTGATACAGGCACCTGGCCTCATTTCATAATCAAAATTGTTTGGGCTAATACTGTGGTGCAGGCACCAGGCCTCATTTCATAATCCAAATCATTTGGGCTAATGCTTTGGTACAGGCACCAGGCGTCATTTAAGAATCAAATTTGTTTGGGATAATACTCTGGTGCAGGCACCAGGACCCATTTCATAATAGAAAACAATTAACCAAATACTCTGGTGCAGGCACAAGGCCTCATTTCATAATCAAAATTATTTGTGCTAATTCTGTGGTCTCGCCATCAGTACACATTTTGGCATCTAAATCATTTGTGCTAATTGTGTGGTCCAGCCACCAGTCTACATTTCATTATATAAATCTTTTGTGCTAATTCTGTGGTCTCAGTCAATAAATACTGATTACTAATGAAGTGACAGGTGACTGACAGGTCTCTTCCTAGGGTTGTGAAATAGCTGGTTAAAAGAGGGGATGGATACATCTAACAAGAGTGGGAAAAAGCAAGGTTGTAGTGGAAGGTGGAATAGGCTTGGTGTTCGAGGTATGCATGGAGTAGGCGGTAATGTTACTGAAAGCTTTACTGACTTCAGAATGAAAGGAATATTGTGGATATTTTCCGCACTGCTGAATAAAGTTCCAATCCAAATGAAATAAATGAAAGATGGTGGTTTATTCTACGTGTTTCAAAGTATTCCATTACTTCTTCATCAGGAAATCACCATTTGTATCCAAAAAACAGAAACTTTGAACTTTGACACTGTTTGCCATGTGGCTTCATTGGTACTGTTTTTCTGAGATCTGATCTATTTAAACAGCAACTTTTTTCTGTTTTCTGTATGCAAATAGTGATTTCCTGATGAAGAAGTAATTGAATACTTTGAAATGCGTGGAATAAACCACCATCTTTCACTTATTTCATTTGGATTGGAACTTTATTCAGCAGCGCAGGTAATATCCACAATATTTCATTCTGAAGTCTGATATGGTCACATGTTGATCCATGGATCTTCTGCAGCTGACATTTCCCTGATGATTTTCACTCTATTATTGGATATATCAGGTATCAGGTTAGTATAATCTGAGCAGATAATTGTAGTAACCACCGGATAAGACTCTATTTCGCACTGATATTTCCCATAGCTCCATCTTTGAAAGCTTTACTGAACAAACACTGGTTTGTCCTATCCAATGACAACTGACAACCTCTGTTACTGGACGGGATAATCGACTCCATTTCTTTGGCAGCCGCACAGTGGTACATCTTGTAAATGAGGGCCAGAAAGAGCATGTGCTAAAGTGGATGGAAAGTGCTGCATCAAGTGGCCTCTCCTCCTCTTCCTCCACCTTAACATCATGCACAGCACTGTCCTCAGAGGTGGCACCACACCTACCCTTGTTTCCCCCTGTCACAACTCTCCAACTGCCCAACTAACCCAGAATACAAATAGTATAATTGTGCAGCATGGATGCATGGGCAGGCTGGGAACAGGGCTTGAACCAGCATTTCTAACTGAAACATTGATAGTAACAGATGAATGGGTGACACGTATAGGCTTGGTGCTCTGAGAACCCTGCCAAATTCAGACAACACATATGAAGAAGACCCAACTTGGAGTTCAAACATTTCCAAAAATTAGGGGCAGACACCACTAAAGTGCCAACAATTTTCCCAGAAGAATTAGTATAATGGGGCACTGGCACCTCTTCCACTACAGGCAAGCCACCATATGGAGACACAACTTGTAGTCTCCACAGTAAAAAAAATTGTTAGTAACATCAGCAGCAGTAGCAATAGCATGCACAGAAGCCACGACAAAGGTGTCACAGACTGCAATAATGCGAGATCAATGCAGCACACTAAGAACTATTCTGCCCAGTTTGTGACTGAGGTGCAGAAGTAATTGGAGATCCATGACTTGTTCATCGTTATGAAAGTCAGGCAGTGTACATTTTCAGGAGACAGCCGGATGTGCTTATCCATCAGGACACCACCAGCAGTGCTGAAGTGAGCTTCTGAGAGAACGCTGGCCGCTGGGCATGTCAAAATCTCCAAAGCATGACAGGCGAGCTGAGGCCACGCTTCCATTTTTGAAGACCAAAATGCAAAAGGGTCCATCCCCCCAACAGCACTAATAATGAGCTAGATATACTCTTGCACCATCCTCTACTGTCATTCACAACATGTCAGACTTGTACTCTGTTCTGCTGGTGCACAGGTTGGTGTACAAAATGTGTGAAACGACTCACAGAAATTACTTCTGCCACTTACACTTCTAATGTTTTTGCATTAACTTCTCGACGTTCCCAGGGTTGGAGGTCAATAACTGTGATGCATGCTGTGAGCCTGGCTGCTGTCTTGGGGAAAACCACTCCTAAGATTGTGTTTTCAAAATTCCATCATGCGCATGTCCTTTTCTAGGGGAGGAAGTTTCTGGCAAAAATTAAACCAGCTGTGGACACGGCGTTCGCTAGCGCCACTGTCACATACAGCGCTATGTCTGTAATCAGGCTTTAACACCGTGATATCTCACCTCTAAAAGAGCTTCTGATCTAGTGATCTTACTGTGCACCACTGACGCTCACAGTGAATTTGAATTATTTTACACTGTAACTGATGAAGGTCTGAAGCAAGACCAAAACGTTTTACTACAGTGAATCACATTAAAAATCCTGTTTGATCACTTAAGTTGAGTGCTGGGTTTACTTAATATATACTTATGGTGTGGGAACATACCCAGGCACCCTTATATAGTTGTGCGTATGGTACCCTATACCAAGCTATGCAAAATGACGTACTACATCAGGGCTTAATGCAGCTACCACAGTCGCTGTAACATGTGCAAAGTGGATTTCCTCTGTGTCAGCATATCACAAATCAACCGGTTAACTGGTAGGCTGTAAGACCACTGGTTGATGCAAGTCAATGACCGACGGGGTGCAAATGGCATAAATGAGCACACAGCGAACATGCTTTCTGTAGCAAACATCCTGGCCTGGATAGTGGCAGAGAATTTGCTGTACCACCAGCCTGAGGACATGAGCCATGCAAGGCACGTGGGTAAGGTTGCCCCAGCATAGGGCCGCCACCAGGTTTGCATTGTTATTGCACACGCCCTTTTCTGCATCCAATTTCAGTGTAGACGGCCATTACTTAAACTCGGCCTGGATAGCTGTCAACAACTATTGAGCTATGCACCTGCGATCTCCAAGGCATATTATTTTTATCTGTGCCTGATTGCGGTGATCCCTGGCTGCACAGTACAGAGATGTAGAGATTCTCTCTGGACTGTTGGAATACATGTCTCATTAAGGAGAGGTTGAGGGTGTAGATGGGGGACATAGAAGTGGTGGAGGAGGGAGAAGCAATTGAGGAAGTGTTAGATACAGAGGTTTGTCCCACAAGCCTTGGGGATTCTAAGATTTGGTGTCTAGTGACACCTTGGTATCTAGTAATTTAGTTCATCATCCCTTGGTGTGTAGTGGTTAAGTTTTCCATCCCCTGGTGTGTAGTAGTTTAGTTCTCCCACCTTAGGTGTTTAGTAGTTTAGTTATCCAACCACTGTTGTCTAGTAGTTTAGTTTTCCATGTCCTTATTTGTAGTTGTTTAGATCTCCAACCCAAGGTGTTTTGTAATTTAGTTCTTCAACCCCAGTTGTCTAGTTGTTTAGTTCTTCATCTTCTGGTGTGTAGCAGTTTAGTTCTCCAGCCATAGGTGTTTTGTAGTTTGCTTCTCCAACCCCTATTGTCTAGTAAAAAAAATCACAGAGAAAAAAGCAGAGATGGTTACCTGCTGAAACCTCCAAACAAATGCACCAGCAGGGCGCATCGGACCTGATTAATGATGGCAACAACACAGGTGCAAAAAATACCGATGAAACAACCACTTTCAATCCAGTATTGGTTGTTTGGCATTAGTGCACAAAAAGATAAGTGATAATAGTCTGTATGTGGCATTGTTCACACAGGCAATGCAGAGCATCTGGTCTACAGCCTATTACTAACGCACATACAGGCGGGCTGCCCAGTGCTACAAAATGCATGCTGTGTGAATAGAGGCCTACAGTTTACAGAGCCATCTTGGTCCGACTGCGCCCTGCAAGATAAAGTGCAAAAAAAACCAAAAACACATATCAATGTATGTAAGGTATTAGTTTATATTGGGGCCTCAATATGTAAGCCGGCAACCCACGTAAAGGGTCCTTACATTTTTGCCGGTCCTAACGCTAAACATTGAGTAAAAGCTCACAGACGCACAAAGAGGAATTAAAAATCCTCCAGAAAATTGACAAAAAAATCACAGAGAAAAAAGCAGAGATGGTTACCTGCTGAAGCCTCCAAACAAATGCACCAGCAGGGCGCATCAGACCCGATTAATGATGTTTCTAACAATACTATTCAATGAAGCTGATATTTGTGCCACCTGAGTGTCGCTGAGCAGAAAAGCAGTTTGAGCTGTTGTATGAGGTATCAGGGCTCCCAGCAAAGCATGTATACACCGATCCCTCACCCACCTCATCTTAATTTAAACTTAAATTAAAAACTATAAATGCTGGCCCAGACCATGATACCTCATGCATGGAGCTATGACTGACTGCTTCTGTGCCATTATCAAATTTCTACTGTGGGTGAATTGATCATCAGTCAACTACTTGTGTTACTATTAGTGATGAGCGAGTATACTTGTTGCTCGTGTTTTCCAGAGCACTCTCAGGTGTCCTCCAAGTATTTTGGCGTTCTCAGAGATTTAGTTTTCGTCGCCGCAGCTGCATGATTTGCGACTGCAAGACAGCCTGAATACATGTGGGGGGTTGCCTGTTTGTTAGGGAATTCCCAAATGTATTCAGTTTGAGCTGTTGCATAAGGTATCTTAATTTAAACTTAAATTAAAAACTATAGATGCCAAGACCAAGACCATGACACCTCATGCATGGTCCATGGCTGATTGCTGCTGTGCCATTATTAAATTTCTACTGTGGGTAAATTGATTCCACTTTTCCTGGTGTCTGCCCCTAATTTTTGGAAATGTTTGGATTCCAAGTTGGGTCTCCTTCATGTGTGTTGACTGAATTTGGTTCCAACAAAGTATTAATCCGCACAGTGGGGAAGCCCACTCAGTGCACAGGTAATTGCATGAACTGATGCTGCAAGCATATATACAGCAGTAAGTGCTCTGTGAGCCGGGGTGCCACTCCAAAGAAAATAGCCACAATGGATACAAAAATTGAAAGGAATGGATGGCACTCACTGGTTAAAAAAACCCTTCTTTATTCCAATACTTTAAAACATCGGCGTAAGGAGGATGGGAGCAGGAGTGGAATGGACGGCAGCTGTTTCGTGCTGCAGTGGCGCTTCTACTGGTCTACTGTTGACTGAATTTGGCAAGCTTCTCAGACCACCATGCCTACACCATTCACTCATCCACTTGTTACTGATCAATATTGCAGCTAGAAGTGCTAGTCCAAGCCCTGTCCCAGAACCTGTCCCAGAACCTGTCCATGCATCCATGTTGCTTAATTATACTATTTGTACTCTGGTTAAACTGATGTCACTTTTCCTGGTGTCTGTCCCTAATTTGAGCTGTTTGGCAAGCTTTTTGGCCTCCCATAAGATGTTGTCTATGCATTTGGTTTAGCCTCGCATTGAATTCAATGGGGTTCGGGTATGTTCGAA